>NC_133654.1:32325632-32925632 GCF_009905375.1 Apium graveolens | reverse complement strand
TTGTCATCCAACCTCCCAATAGCTTAATATTCACACTCTATAGCAGTCATTATAGATTTTACAATTGATAGGGCACGCTTTTTTAGTATATGACCCGTCCTAGAAGGAAGCTGACATAGGTCATGGGAAATACCATTCTCTTAAACCCACCATTACTTTTCTATTTCCTTCATACTTTCTTATCTCATTCTCTCGAATTGGGCGCGCCCTCAACATTTTTTGGTTTTCTTGACAGCTGGAAGACGAGGGCGCGTTCTCTCCTTTTCACCCATTCAAGAATTTCCTTATCAATTTGGGAATCTATTCACCTCCAAACACCTACTTCGACCCTCAACCTCCAAACGCCCACCATACCCCTGAGTTTCTGAACTAGGTGGCGCGCCTTGTTCAAGATTCCAAAAAAGGTACCCTGATGGCAGATTCTTCAAACAGTTCTTCCACGGACAACGTTCCTTTGTCTCGTAGACATGGGAAGCAAAATCTAATCCAAAAAGAAAGATCCCCAGCTCCTATTAGCACAGAATTAGAGGATGACGACTGGTTCGAGAGCTTGAATGCTGACAGATATAGAGGTGTTGAAATGGGCATCAACGTAGATGCAGGGCCATCCAAAGTCTCCTATAGGGCTGTTTCTCCAAGCCTATCTCCACAAAAATCACAGGACGTGCCCACTTCTCCCATGTCTGAGGGCGCTCCTGAAGGAAACATGTCGCCCCTTCGCGATGAATTGAATTTTTTTGATGAGGACTCTTTTCAATTTTCCACCTCTCCCGAACCTTCTCCAATCCCCTTCCAGCACTGGGAAGTTTCTGACAGTGAATTGGACTTTGACTGGAATGAATTCGAACCATGTAGTGAAGCTGTGAAGAATCACTTTCGGAAGGAGCATGGGAAGCTTTTCTGCACGGGTCTGTCCTTGGCTTGTTCAGATGAGCAATTAGAATGGCTCATGGAATTTTACGATATGTAAGGCATATGGGCACGCCCTTTAACAATGATGCGCCCCCATATTTTCAACTATGGGAGAAACTTCAAGATCCCTAGGATGGTAACCAGCCCTAAGTTGGTATCTTTGTGTATAGGCGCACCCTTACATCCCTATCTTAGGGAAGTGATAGAACTTTATGATGTGACTCCACTCCAACTCTCTCCCAACAGCTATAAATTTATTCTGGCTCTGTTCATTCTCTATACGGACCTGGGTTTTCCTCAGCCTTCGATGGCCGAAGTCACCTATTTCTTTAAATTGAGAAAATCTGACCACAGATACTACTACTTGGATGCAGACAAGCAACATAACAAGAAAGGTTTCTCCTCTGGCAAGCTCAGCCATGAAAAAGGCTGGAAGGAAAACTTCTTTTACTTGTATGATGTTCCCAGACTAAGAATAAGATTCAACATGTCACCAAGTAAGGGCGCTCTCTTTCATTCTCTTTTTCCCGTATTATTTCTATGTTCCTATTTTCTTTTTTACAACCTTATTCTTTTCAGACAGACCAGCGGCCAAACCAGTTAAGGGCGAGCCTAAAAGGCGAGCTGAAGCCCTTCTCAGAGTGGCTGCTGAAAGATGGAACTTGAAGACTTTAGTTACTAGGACCAATTTGATGCGAGTCGGAATCCTTTCTGACCAAGTAGGAACGAAGTGTAATTTCGTAAAATTTAGGAAATGTGTCCCTATTTCTCATGTCATTGACTTAGATAGTGAAGAAGAAGCTGAAAAAGAAGAAGATGAGGCAGAAGACAGCTCTTTACGGCCAAGCCCCTTCAGGTTCAATAATTACAAAGTCTAAAGGCGCGCCTTCCATAATTGGCGCGTCCTAGCCTTTTTCCTGTTAGCTTTTGCATTGGCATACTAGATTACTGATAGAAATTCCTGTTAATATTATTTGACAAACTTTCTGTTATTTAGGGCGCGTCCTTTTTACTCGAGGCTTAGCACTTTATACATCTTTATCAATGCTATCTTTATCAATTGCCTTTATTTATTGCTTTATGCAGCACGCCTGTTTGTCAAGTTTAACTAATATGTGCCCTGGTGACAAACCTAAACCCAAACCAAAGAGAGATGCTCCTACAGCGCAGGCATCCATCCCTACTCCTACTCCTATCCCCCAAACTACTCATGTCCCAGAAAGGCCCGTAATTGATTTAACAGAGAAACAGGGCGCGCCTAAAAGGCCCAGAACAGAGGGCGTGCCTTCAAGCTCATCTGCTGCTTTGAATTCCCTTGGCCCCATGGGTTCCCTTCATGTTTCAGATGAGGAAGTGGAACAGTGGCAAGCTATGGACTTAGAAGAGGTCACACGTGCTTCCATCAAAGCATCCTGCCAGTTGTTCATCCATTCCACCCGAGTGGTGGACAAGCTTCTTGAAGAGAAGGCGCGCCTCGAGAGACTGCAGGGCGACAATAACATCTTGAAGAACACCCTTAAAGATAAAGATTTTCTGCATGCCAAAGATATAAAAGCCAAAGACTCTGAGATCTCCTTCCTCATGGATGAGGTGGCTAATCTTACTTCCCAGCTGGAGATTGCCAATAAAAAGGCTACCTCTCTCCACACTGAGCTTGGAGGAGCCAACTTGAGGATTGAGTATCTTGAGGAGCAGCAGAAAAGGGGGTGGCCTGATGAGAAGAAGGAAATGACTGATGAAGCATTTGCTAATGGTTTCCACTTCTAAAGGATTGGTTTTGTGGCCAATGACCCTGATTATACTTTTGAGAAATTTGGGGAAGAAATAGTTGCTGAGATGGTGGAGTTCAAGAAGGAGCATGTTGTAGAGATCAAGGCGAGGATGGTAGAGCTTGGATTAGAGGAAGAAGATGAGGGCGCGCCAAGAGAGGAAACCTCTAAGGACATGCCTGAAGCTGATCCTACTGTTCCTCTTCAAACCATTCCCCCAACAGATGAATCTCAGGGCGCGCCCTGATTTATGTTTAACCTGTATTCGTACTTAAGTTTCAAATACTTCTGAGGAGCCAGCCCTCGTTTGATGCTGTGCAAAGTTGTACGACTTATTTTTTAGCTACTCTTTAATTTTTTGCACTATAACATATCGTATGGGTTTATATGACTCCATCTTTTGTTGCGTGCATATAAAAATCTGTTAAGGTACATCGACCATATAGGGTGCGCCCTAATATTATATTGTTTTGATTCCCTTTCAAACCATCACACACTTGCATCCTATAGAAACATGAGTGGCGACCTTCCATCACAGCGCGCCTTTATCATATTTAGAACATAAGATAAACTGTTATGGGCGCACCCTTTAGTATTTAGAGAATGTTTATCATGGATACTTACCTTTTTTCAAGATTTTAAAATTGTCCTTATATCATTGGGATCTATAGAATTCTTTTAACAGAGCATTTTGAAATGAGGGCGCGCACTATATCTTTTCAACATGTAAGTGTCAAATACTCCTTTCTTATCAGTGATTCTTTTACAGTATTTTATTTAAGTACCAAAACAATGGCGCGCCTTAATCTGAAGGACTTGTCCTTAACTTATTCGATCAGTCGTACACTTTTATTTCTGCGTTATTAATCTGCTGTTTCACATATATATATTTTTTATATAGGTGTGCCCTTCTATGGACGCATACCATGGTACCCTGATTACGGATGGGTAATTCCTCAATTGGGCGCGCCTTATCATAGGGCGTGCCTTATAAATTAAATTTTTATATGCCAAGCAGATAAAGAAATTTGAAGTAACTTCTTTCTTTTATTGATAGTGCGCTCTAGTGTACAAATTACACCAGTCCCATGGCTACTATGCTCTGTGGGAAAATTATTTGAAAATTTTCTTCCTTCTTCTAGTTTCAAGGTTCGTAGTCATATGTACTACCCCCTAGGCTAGGAGGAATTTATTTGCTACTAGTCTATTACATAGGATTTAATCATGGAAATGAGGGGGACAAAGCCACACCCTACTGATAATACTTCCGTAAATGCTCCGCATTCCATGCTCAAGGAATAGGTTTACCATCCAGATCTTCCAAGCGACAGGTTCCCTTCCAGAGTATAGCTTTGACCTTGTATGGTCCCTCCCAATTAGCTCCAAGCACCCCTTGCTGAGCTATCTTGGTGTTAGGCATAACCTTTCGCAACACAAGATCCCCAACCTTGAACGACATGGATTTTACCTTTTTATTAAAATACCTTGCGATTCTCTGTTGATATGTAGCAAGCTTTAATTGAGAATTTGTTTGGGCTTTATCTAGCAAATCCAAGTGGAGCCTCTGGTTAACTTCTGCATCTTCCTCAACAAACAAGTCTCTCCGGAGGGATCCGGCTCCTACCTCCACGGGAACCATGGCCTCATACCCATAAGTCAGCAAAAATGGGATTTCTCCTGTAGTCGATCTCGGAGTTGTATTGTAAGACCGGAGGACCATGGGCATCTCCTCTGGACAATCTCCTTTCTTTTCTTCCAACTTTGCCTTCAAAGTATGTTTTATGATTTTGTTTATAACTTCCGTCTAACCATTGCTTTGCGGATGATAAACTGCGGCAAAATCCTTTTTGATGTTCAAGTCCTCACAAAGATTCCTTAGCTTTTTACTATCAAACTGCTTCCCATAATCCGAGATGAGTTTGTATGGGATATCAACCTGCATACTATAGAATTGAAAAAAAAGGTCCTTATCTTTTTTGCTGTGATCGTGGCCAGTGGCATAGCCTCCGCCCATTTGGTAAAGTAGTCTACAACCACCATGGCGTATTTCACATCCCCCTTTGCTTTGGGAAACTCTCCAATGAGATCAATTCCCCACATGGAGAAAGGTCAGGGACTTGCTAATGAGGTGATGGAAGATGCCGGGGCAGTGGAATAGTTGGCGAATCGCTGGCAACGATCGAAGGCCCGGACAAACTTAAAAGCGTCTTCTTTCATAGTTGGCCAGTAATATCCTTGTCTGAGGACTTTTAATGCCAACGAGCCACCCCCCGAGTGATTTCCATAAATCCCTTCATGTACTTCTCTGAGGATGTAGTTTCCTTCTTCTAGGTCTATACAGCGCAATAGTGGTTGGTTGAATCCTCTCTTGTATAATACCCCATCATATTCAACATACTTGGCAGCCTGGTATCGAAGGTGTCGAGCCTGTAATTTTTCTTCTGGTATAGCTCCTATTTGAATATAGTTATGAATGGGGGTCATCCAGCTTTCTCGCAGAATTTCTTGTGTCTGGAACACCTCTACCTCTGGAATACTCGGGATTTCCTGGATTCCCAAAGGGATTTGTCCAAGTTGGATGCTGTCCATCTGTGATCCCATCTTGGCCAAAGCATCCGTATTACTATTTTCTTCTCGCGGAACACTTTCTAGCCTGGCATTTCCAAATCTTTCCAATAGGTGTTGCGCACATCTCATGTATAATTCCGTCTGTGGTCCCCGGGCCTGGAAACCTCCGTTGACTTGGTTCACAACTAATTCAGAGTCACTCCGAACTATCAGATTCACAACCCCCACCTCCAGAGCTAATTTCAGACCGTTGATCAAAGCTTCATACTCAGCGTCATTGTTAGTGACATAAAATTTGAAATGGATAGCACTCATCAAACGGTGCCCCTCCGGAGTGACCAAAATAATCTCGGCACCTGATCCACTGTTATTTATGGCCCCGTCGACATGTAAGATCCACCACGGGTGTGGGAGTTCCTCCCTTTTATCACCAGGAGAAATTCTTCGCGAGGAAGGTTCCGCCAGCACTATGGCTTTGTCATCTACTTTGGAATCAAACTCAAGTATGAAATCAGCCAACGCCTGTCCCTTGATTGCCGTGCGAGGACAATATTCCAAATCTAATTATCCTAGCTCTACCTCCCACTTTAACATTCTTCCCGATGATTCGGGTTTGTGTAGAATATGTCGGAGCGGATAAGCAGTGCGAACTTCTATTCGGTGAGCCTGAAAATATGGTCTTAATTTTCGTGCCACAAGAATAAGAGCGTACACCAGTTTTTCCATGCTGGTATATCTGGTTTCTGCATCCAGCAACCTTTTACTCACATAGTACACGGGCCACTGGTGGCTTGCTTCCTCCTTCACCAATACCGCGCTGACATAGTATTCACATACTACCAAGTAAAGAATCAATGTCTCTCCGTCCTCTGGCTTGGCCAATATGGAAGGATTTCCCAACTGCTCTTTGATTTTCAGAAAAGTCTCTTCACACTCTGGGGTCCACACAAAATCCTTCCCCATTTCTTTGATTTCCTTGAAGAATTCTTTGCACATATCCGATGATTTTGAGACAAATCGATTTAGGACTGCAATCCTTCCTGCCAGGCTCTGCACTTGCTTAACGCTGGTGGGAGATTTCATGTCCAACAGAGCCCTGATTTTTGTCGGGCTGGCCTCAATTCCTCGGTGGTTAACCATAAATCCCAAAAGTTTTCCCGACTCGACACCAAACACACACTTTTGAGGGTTTAGCTTCATTCTGTATTTTCTCAGAATATGGAATATTTCTGCTAAGTCTGCGATTTGATCTGCCGCCTTCTTAGACTTTACAAGCATGTCATCCACGTATACTTCCATTGTATTTCCAACCTACCTCTTGAACATTTTATTTACCAATCTTTGATAGGTAGCCCCCGCGTTGATCAATCCAAATGGCATCCCAATGTAGCAATAGAGTCCTCTATCGGTGATAAAAGAGGTGTGCTCTTGCTCAGGCCCATATATGAGAATTTGATTATACCCGGAGTATGCATCCATGAAGCTAAGCAAGGCATGCCCTGCCGTGGCGTCGACCAACTAATCAATTCTTGGCAAGGGAAAGCTATCCTTTGGGCACACTTTATTCAAATCAGTAAAATCCACACATGTTCTCCATTTACTGTTAGGTTTTCCTACTAACACCGGGTTTGCTAGCCAATCTGGGTAGAAGGACTCCCGAATTAGTCCGACATCCAAGAGCCTATCTACCTCTTCTGCTAAGGCTATATCCCTCTCTCCGCTTACGGCCCTGCATTTTTGTCGAACTCATTTATACTTGGGATCGATATTCAAACGGTGGCACATTACCTCTAGGTCGATTCCCACCATGTCAGAATGGTCCCATGCAAATACATCAAGGTTTGCCAAGAGAAATATCGAAAGACCCTCTTTCAATCTTGGTACCAACTGAGATCCAATTCTTAAGATTTTACTCGGATCTTTTTCGTCGACAGGGATTTCAATTGTATCTTCTGCTGGCCCCATCTTCTCCATTGGCATTGGTATCCGTGGATCCAGGTCGGGCGAATCATGATTTTTATTGTTCTACAGAGAAGGCGCATCCCCTTTAGGAGGAGCATCGACTTCTCTAGAAGGCGTGCTCTGTATCGCAGGGGCATCAACTTCCTTAATACTCTTCGCGGGCAAGGGCGCTCCCTCCAGAAGAGGGGCATCTACCTTACGCTCATCCTGTCCAAGGCTTTACAAGACGTCACATCTTCCTTCCAATCGTTCCCCATTAAAATCTGCTTGGACTATGGTGTTTGAGGATTCCTCTTCTTCCAACATTTTAATTCTAAGTGTGTCTTCCAAGAACAACATTGCTGGAGGCAGTCCAGAGGGGCGCTCGTCTTCTTGCTCAACGTAATAATGGACTCAGATTTCCTCGATCGGCTGCTCAATGCTCTTTTCTCGATCATCATCTGATGCCTCTTCAGTGTGGGAGTCTTTTCTTAAACCTCTCATAGCTTCCCTGTAGCACTCCTGAGAGTCATACTGTGAGCCCTTTATGCTCCCAACACCATTTGGCGTTGGAAACTTGATGGTAAGGTGGTGGATTGAGGTAATAACCCTCATCTCCTGAAGAAAAGGCCGTCCCAACAGCACGTTGTGGGACGACTCCTGATTCAGAACTTTGAACTCGAGCATCTTTGTTACGGACAACGGGCTTTCCCCCAAAGTACATGGCAACCAAATTGATCCCATAACTCTAACTCCCATGCCAGAAAAGCCATAGACCCACGAATCTTCCCCTGACATATCCCGATCAGGTAGCCCCATCTTCTTATAGGTGCTGTAGTAAAGGATGTTTGCCGAGCTTCCATTGTCCACGAAGGCCCTATGGATGTTTTTGGTTCCAATATGGATGGAAATAACCAGTGTATCGTTGTGGGGGTGATGCACCCATCGGGCATCCACTTCTCTGAAGGTAATATCCATGGATTCACCCTTAAATACTTTGGGTGGTCGAGTCTCCACCCTATGGATGTCCGTGAGAGGCCTGAACCGGGCTTCCCTAGCATATCTCGCCAAGGCTCGGTTGCTGCATTCCATCCCGAGATCTCCCCCGTAGATTGTTCGGATGCTGTCGTCCCTGACGAATTTATTTTCCTCCAGAGTTTCATTGTTCGACCCCCGCGGGGCTCGCATTTCTTCTTCCTTCACTTTGTCATCCTTGTATTTCCTTACTTCCTTAACTACCCATTCACCAAGGTATCCTTCCTTGATAAGTGCTTCGATCTCATCCTTTAGTTGGCGACATTCATGTATGTTATGCCCGGATGACTCATGGTATTCGCAATACTTTTTCTTGTCTCTACTTTGCTAGGATGACAGAGCCTCGGGTTTTCTAATCAGCCCTCTATTTTTGTTTACCTCAAAGATGTGTTTAATTGACGCGGCCTAGGGCGTGTATCGGCTCGTTCTATAATCATAGTTTGAGGAAGGACTCTATTCCCTCCTCGTGGTCGTGGTATTCACCCTGTTCGGGCTTCTACTACTCCTTCTGTACCTTGGGCTTGGAGATCTGTCTCTCTTCCTTGCTTTGCTTCTTTGACTGGCGTGCACAACTAGTTGTACTTCCGCCAGAGATTGCTCTATGGCTTTGAACGATTCTGCCAAAGTAAAGACGTCCGCTAGAGTAGCTGGGTCTTTTCCTTGCAAGTGTTTCCAGAAGTCTGAACCAATCCTTAGTTCTGTGATTAGAAAGCTCTTTAGGGCTTCGTCTAAAGCCCCCTTACGCTGGTAGATTCTGCATTGAACCTTTTAAAGTACGCCGTCAAGCTTTCATCCTCCCTTTGCTTGACGTTAGCGAGGGTTGTAACAAAGGGAGCATATCTCACAGCCGCTTGAAACTTGGTCAAGAAAAGAGTCTTCATTTGATCCCAAGAAGGGATTACTCCCGACCCAAGCTTTTGGAACCATTGTTGGGCACTTTCTCTAAAAGTCGCTACCAGGAGCCGACATCGAGCCAAGTATGGGACTTGATATATATCCATCTCTATATTGAATCGGCCCAGAAATTCCACGGGGTCTGAGCTTCCGTGGAAGCGGAGATCGCTAGTTGTGTTACGATATCCGGCCGGCAACTGTGCCTCTCTTACAGCCGCCGAGAACGGGGAAGGGATTTCAGATATGGCCATCACTCTTCCTTCCAGATGGTTAAGTAGCCTTTTCAGATCTCCCACATTGAAGGTCCCCACACCTGGGATAGTTTGCATTTGAGGCTGCGGACCTTGGGGTTGCAGTGGAGGTACCTCTACTTGGTTTCCACCTTGAGGGGCCTGCTGCTGGTTCGTGTTCTGGGCATCTTCCGGTATGATAATCACTTCGGGGTTCCGACCTTGATCTCCCCCCTGATTTACTCCTTGACCTCGACCGCGGCCTCGAGCCATCCCGCGGTCATAATTTTCCAAATCTCTGTGATCATCATATTTAGCATAGTTATCGCTGTCTGCTCAATTATACCAGCGGGCATCAATGTGGCCATGGTAATTATCGCGACGATACCCGTCTAAGTACCTACCTCGGCCTCTGCCTCTTCCCCTCCATTGAGGTCTTCTCCATCGGTCGCTTCCATATCCTCGACCATACCGGTCCAGTGATCTGTGGGGAAGAGCTCTCTCATAATCGTGGTTCCACTCCTGATTTCCCTGGGAATTCAGGGGCACACGCGTTGTATCATGGGGAATCACATCTCCACGATCAGCTTCTTTTTTCCATTCAAGCAACAACATTCTTAAATCATCATCGCCTAAGCGGATCCCCAAGCGATCCTTCAAAGCTGCGAAGCCTCGTTGCCGATTCTCCGGCATGGACTCCGCCTGTCGGCGTTCCTCAAGACTACGTCCAGACCGGTACAGATGGGCAGCCCCCCGGTTATCCGTCCACAGGATTTCTCGACCATCAGCATCTTCTTCCACCAGCTCGATGATTGGGGACGTATCATTGGAATAGTCTAGGCGTCGCGGGGTTATCGGCACACGCCCTCCTCCGGTATGGCCGTGGCCGGCTGAGGCATCCTTATCAGTCATAGGTGCTTTTTCAGGTGCATGAATAGCACAGCTGCGACGAAGGCCCCTTCTGGTCTTGCGCCGCTCTACGGTGCTCAAACTTGAATCGAAGCCGTTCAAAGCATCGCCCATGCAGTACAGTTGTTCCAGCAAGTCAGCGTTGCTTATGAGCACAGGCGGTTGTCCCCCAACGTCCGGAGTGGGACAAACAGTCATCGGCGGAACGTAAGGTTCATGTTTATAGCCGTGATCAGATTCTTCCTCAGAGCTTCCATCATAAAAACTTCCATCACGATATTGAGACATCCTTCCTCCTAGATGCAGATCTTGATTATCCCCTCCTTCTAGCACCAATTTGTTGACAGAGGAATTTGGGTGCAACAAAGTCTGAGGTTCGTAGAAGGAAACAAGATCTGTGATGGCGGTTCCTCGTCGAAAACGTGAACAGTAGTCGGTGGATCCGATGGACAGTATTCCTCGGAAAAGATGAACAGTGTTTGGTGGTGGTGATTATTGGCGGCTGAGATTGCTTAGGGTTAGTGGTGGCTCCTTTGCACTCTCACTTCTGACCCCTTACAATTTGCCTACGTACCCCTATTTATAGGGGATCAAGCCAACGTAGTTCTTGGGGAACAAGAAACCTAACGGGCTTAGATTTCTTGTCCCGAGGCCCAGTAGGAAACCCACTGGAAACCGTCTTCTACTAGCTTTAGGAATGTCCACCGATGAGGCCCAACCACAAAGGCCCAAGGCTCGTCCGCGGCTTCGAGACTTCATGGATAAGGCATCTCCCTGGCCAAGGATAACTCTCCGCTACCAGCTGTTTCTCTAGTCCGTGGACGCAGGTATAGCCATGGTTCACCCCAAATGTTGGACGCATCCTTGTCCCCCGATAAGGAGTCCATACCAGATTGCAGGACAAGTGATCCCAAGCTTTTGGCTGCAAAGTGCAGGATACTCCAAAGTCTCCCAACGAGGACACCCTTGACTACAGAGACAGAGCTCCCAAAGCACACACCATATTTCACCCCACATCCCCAATGAGGACACCCATTGACTATAAAAGGAGGTCTTCAATCATCAGGCATACCCCTGGAGGTCTCTGACCACGGACACCGCCTTTCCAGTAGATGTGCTACAGGAAGGAGTTCTTCAATAGAGTACCTGCATCAAATAGGTTAGTACTAATAATCTCCATCTTCCTTGAATCTTCCAAAGAGTTCGTCCAAGTAGCATGTCAAAGTTGTATTATGTGCCAAGTAGAAGTTAAGGGCGCGCCCAAACAATTCTGTATGTTGGCGCCACCCTGTGTCATCAGCCTTTGATCTCTTCTTTTGTCATTCTATATTATAGGGCACGCCCTAGATTATTCGACATTAGGGCTCGCCTTAACTCTGTCCAAGTAAAGCCAGGATATGAAGCTGTCAAAGTAATCATGCCCGAGGAACCCGTCCAAGGAATCTTTCTCACTTAGGGTGTGCCCTAAAGCTCACTATAGGAAATAATTCAATTAAGGAAACCCTCACCCCTTCTTCAGTAATTGGGCGTGCCTCCATAGGGCGCGTCCTGATCACAGAGAATGTGCCTTCTTTCTTTTTATAGAATGGTAATCTTACCTGTTTACTCAATTTTAGGCGTTTCTTTCTCAACTTTGACTATTTCATCAATCTCAACCTGAATATTATTTATACCAATTTTTGGGCATAACATAGTGCACTCTAGTGTGAAAATTACACCAGTCCTATGGCTACTATGCCCTGTGGGGAAATTATTTGAAAATTTTATCCTTCAACCAGTTCCAAAGCTCGTAATCATATATACCACCCCCTAGGCTAGGATGAATTTATTTGCTACGAGGCTATTACATAAACCAATCTTAGAATTGAGGGGGACGAGGCCATGCCCTATTGATAATACTTTCACAAATGCTCTGCATTCCAAAATCTAGGAATGAGCTTGTCGTCCAAGTCTTCCAAGCGATAAGTCCCCTTCCAAAGTATAGCTTTGACTCTGTATGGTCCTTCCAAATTAGCTCCAAGAACTCCATGCTGGGCTATTTTATTATTTGGCATGACTTTTCTCAAAACAAGATCTCCCACCTTATAAGGTACAGAGTTCACCTTCTTGTTGAAATACCTTGCAATTCTCTGCTGACATGCAACAAGTTTCAACTGAGAATTCGTTCTAGCTTCATCCAGCAAATCCAAGTGGTGCCTTTTATTAACCTCTGCATCTTCCTCAACGAACAAATCCCTTCACAAGTCCAGCTCCCACTTCTACGGGAATCATAGCCTCATACCTGTAGGTTAGCATAAAAGGGGACTCGCTCATAGTCGATCTTAGAGTTGTGTTATAAGACCAAATGACCATTGGCATCTGCTCTGGCCAATCTCCTTTCTTTTCCTCAAACTTGGCCTTAAGAGTATGTTTAATGATCTTGTTTATGGCCTCCGTCTGGCCATTACTTTGTGGGTGATAGACTGCAGCGAAATCTTTCTTGATGTTCAAGTCTTCGCAAAGCTTGCTCAACTCTTTACTATCAAACTGCTTCCCATTGTCATATATGAGCTTATACGGAATACCAAATATGCAGACTATAGAATTGAAGACAAAATCTTTGATTTTCTTAGCCGTGATCATGGCCAATGGTATAGCTTCCACCCACTTTGTAAAATAATCAACAGCCACCATGACATACTTCACACCCCCTTGGCCTTGGGAAGTTCTCCAATGAGATCAATTCCCCAAATAGCAAAAGGCCAAGGACTTGCCAACGAAGTTATGGATGTTGCTCAGGCGTTAGAGTAATTAGCAAATCATTGGCAACGATCACATGCCCTAACAAACTTGAAAGCATCTTTTTTCATGGTTGGCCAATAATATCCCTGTCGAAGGGCTTTTAATACCAACGAACCACCCTCCGAGTGTTGCCATAGATACCTTCATGTATCTCTCTAAGAATATAATTTCCTTATTCCAGATCCACACATTGTAAAAGCGGCTGATTAAATCCTCTCTTATTTAACACCCCATCACACCAAATGTACTTCACAGCCTGATAACGAAGGCGTCGAGCCTGTAGCTTGTCTTACGGCAAAGTCCCTGTGCAAATATAGTTGTGAATAGGGGTCATCCAAGTTTCCAGCGGGACCTCTTGCATCTGAAACACACTCATCTCTGAATACTTGGAATTTCTTGAATTCCCAAGGGAACTTGTCCTAGAAACACGTTGTCCATCTGGGAGCCCATTTTTGCCAAGGCATCCGCATTGTCATTCTCTTCTCTTGGCACGCCTTTCAGCTTGGCACTTCTAAATTTTTGGAGTAAACGCTGCACACATCTCATGTATAACTCAGTTCGAGGGCCTCGGGCATGGAACCATCCATTAACTTGATTTACTACCAACTCTGAGTCGCTCCGAGCTATCAAATTTACAACTCCCACCTCTAAGGCTATCTTCAGACCATTAATCAGGGCTTCATATTCGTTGTCATTGTTGGTGACATAAAACTTGAAGTGAATGGCACTCATCAAGTGATGTCCTTCCAGGCTAACCAAAATAATCTCGGCCCTTGATCCGTTATTATTCACAGCCCCATCAACATGTAGAATCCTCCAAGGGTGTGGGAACTCTTCTCTCACTTGGTCGAGGACATCCCCCTGTGAGGAAGGTTCTACCAACACTATAGCCTTCTCATCCACTTCGAAATCAAACTCGAGTATGAAATTTGCCAATGCATGCCCCTTAATTGTTGTACGAGGGAAATATTCTAGATCGAATTGTCCCAATTCTACCTCCCATTTTAGCATTTTTCCTGATGACTCTAGCTTATGCAAGATGTGCCTTAGAGGATACGCGGTGCGGAATTCTATTCGATGAGCTTGAAAGTATGGTCTTAGCTTTCGTGCTGCAAGGATGAGGGCGTATACCAATTTTTCCATGCTAGTGTATCTAGTCTCTGCATCTAATAATCTCTTACTCACATAGTACACTGGAGCCTGTTGTCCCCTTTCTCTCTTACCAAAGCTGCACTGATGGAGTATTCCGAGACTGCCAAGTAGAGAATCAATGTCTCCCCATCTTCTGGCTTTGCCAACATGGGAGGATTCCCCAACTGCTCTTTAATTTTCTGAAAAGCTTCCTCACAGTTCGAGGTACATACAAAATCCTTTCCCATGCCTTTAATTGCCTTAAAAAATTTCTTGCATCTATCTGAAAATTTTGAAACAAATCGATTTAATGCTGCAATTCTTCCCGTCAAACTTTGCAAATGCTTAACTCTAGTGGGAGATTTCATATCTAGCAGAGCTTTGATTTTTGCCGGTTTTCCTCGATTCCTCGGTGGTTTACCATGAACCCCAGGAATTTCCTGACTCCACATCAAATACACATTTATGATGATTCAACTTCATTCTATACCTTCTTAGAAATGTGGAACATTTCAGCCAAATCCACTATATGATCTTTCGCTCTCTTAGGATTCACAAACACAACGTCCACATACACTTCCATTATCTTCCTGATCGGCCTCTTAAACATCTTGTTTACAAGCCTTTGATAAGTTACCCCAGAATTGATTAAGCCAAATGGCATCCTGATGTAGCAATAGGGACCTCTGTCAGTGATGAAAGAAGTGTGCTCTTGGTCAGATTCATACATGGGAATTTGATTATAACCAGAGTATGCATCCATGAAACTCAGCAAAGCATGTCCTACCATAGCATCAACCAACTGATCATTTTTTGGAAAATGGAAGCTGTCCTTTGGGAAAGCCTTGTTTAGATCTATGAAGTCCACACAAGTCCTCCACTTCCCATTAGGCTTTTTCACTAACAGCGGATTTGCCAACCATTCTGGGTAAAAAGATTCTCTGATTAACCCGACGTCCAAGAGTCTATCCACTTCCTCGGCCAAGGCTACAGCCCTTTCTCCATTTACAGCCCTGCGCTTTTGTCGAATCCCTTTGTGTTTGGGATCGATATTCAATCAATGTCACATGACTTTCAGATCAATTCCGACCATATCTGAGTGGCTCCAAGCAAACACATCAAGATTTTTCTAGAGAAATTTTGAAAGTCCTTCCTTCAGCATCAAACTTAATTGAGATCCAATCCTCAGAACTTTTCTTGGATCCTCCTTGTCGATTCGAATTTCAATCGTATCTTCAGCCGACCCCATTTTCTCTGTAGTCATCAGTATCCGTGGATCCAACTCGAGCTGATTATAATCCTCATCACTTTGTTTAGAAGGCGCATCCTCTGAAGGAGGAGCTTCAACTTCCTTTCTGGGAGAAGGCACACCCTACATAAGAGGGGAATCAACTTCTTTTGGATTTTGGACATGAGAAGGCGCGCCCTGAGGCTCAGGGGCATCAACTTCTCCTGAGTTGCTTGGTTGTAAGGGCGCGCCCTTAGTAAGAGGGGCATCTACCTTATGTACAGTTTGCTCGAAGCTCTACAAGACATTAATTCTCCCTTCGAGCCTCTCCCCGTTGAAGTTTCCTTGGATTATGTGGTCACTCGGGGGATCTTCTTCTTCCAACATTTCTACCTTGAGAGTGTCTTCCAAAAACAACGTTGCAGGAGGCAACTTGGCAGAGTACTCAGCTTCTTGTTCAACATAGTAATGGACATGGATTTCTTCGATCGGTTGCTCGATGCTTCCTTTTAACTCATCATCTGAGGCATCTCCGACTTGGACATCTTTTCTCCTAAAACCCCTCATTACCTGTCGGTAGCCTTTCCGGGAGTCATATTGAGAGCCTTTTATGTTGTCTACCTCATTCGGGGTTGGAAATTTATTGTGATATGATGGATCAAAGTGATGACCCTCATTTTCCTGAGAAAAGGTTGTCCTAGAAACACATTTTGGGATGAATCCTGATTTAGGACCTTAAACTCAAGCATCTTTGTTACAGACAGTGGGCTTTCTCCCAAGGTGCATGATAATCGAATTAATCCCATGACTCTAACTCCTTCACCAGCTAAACCATATACCCAAGAATCCTTTCCTGACATATCTCGATCAGGCAAACCCATCTTTTTATAGGTGTTGTAGTAAAGGATGTTTGTCGAGCTCTCGTTGTCCACAAAGGCTTTCTGGCATTTTTAGTCCCAATCTGGAGAGAAATGACTAGAGCGTCATTATGAGGGTGATGTACCCACCTAGCATCCGCTTCTCTGAAGGTGATATCTATGGATTCTCCCTTGAACACTTTAGGTGGCCGAGTCTCCACCCTGTGGATGTCAGTCAAAGATCTAAACCGGGATTCCCTTGCGTATATTTCCAAGGCTCTGTTACTGCATTCCATCCCAGGATCTATTCCGTATATTGCTCGGATGCTGCCATCCTTGACAAACTTGCTTTCTTTCAGAGTTTCGTTGTTAGATCCCCGAGGGGTACGACCTTCTTCCTCCTTCGCTTTGTCAAGACCACTTTTATGCCTCCTTACTTCCTTCACCACCCACTCACCAAGATAACCTTCCTTAATTAGAGTCTCGATTTAATCTTTTAGCTCTCGACACTCATGGATGTTGTGTCCGGATGACTCATGGAATTCACAGTACTTCTTCTTATCTCTGCTTTTCCAAGACGACAGAGCTTCGGGCTTCCTAAAAAGTCCTATGTTCGTGTTCACTTCGAAGATATGCTCAATCGATGCATCCAAAGGGGTTTATCCGCTAGGTCTATTGTCATAGCTTGAGGGAGGGATCCATTCCCTCCTTATAGTTGCGGCGTTCACACGATTCGGGCTTCAACTACTTCTTCGATATCTTGGGCTCAGAGATATGTCTCTCTTTCTTGCTCTGCCCCTCTGGCTCGTTTGTAAAGTCGGTTGGACCTCTGCCAAAGATTGTTCTATGTTCTTGAATGATTCTGCCAAAGCAAAGACATCTGCCAGAGTATCCGGATCTTTCCCCTACAAATGTTTTCAGAAATCTGAGCTAACCCTTAGCCCTGCTATCAAAAAACTTTTCAAAGCTTCGTCCGAAGCACCACTTACACTGGTAGACTCAGCGTTGAACCATTTAAAGTAAGATTTCAAGCTTTCGTTCTCTTTTTGTTTGACATTAGCCAGAGTAGTGACGGGCGGAGCGTAACTCACAGCTGCTTGGAACTTGGTCAAGAACAAGGTTTTCATCTGGTCCCAGGAAGTGATTACCCCTGGTCCAAGCTTTTGAAACCATTGTTGAGCGCTTTCCCTGAAACTTTCCGCCAAGAGTCGGCATCGGGCCAAGTCGGGAACTTGATACACGTCCATCTCTATATTGAATCGACCCAAGAATTCCACAGGATCTGAACTTCCATGGAACTGGAGATCGCTAGTTGTGTTACGATATCCGGCTGGTAACTGGGCCTCTCTTATAGCCGCAGAGAATGACGAAGGAATTTCGGCCGTTGTCGTTACCCTTCCTTCCAAGTGATTGAGCAGCTTCTTCAGATCATCCACATTAAAGGTTCCCATACCGGGGAAAGTCTACATATTGGGTTGTGGATCATGAGGTTGAGGTGGAGGTGGCACAACCTAATTTCCACCCGGAGGAGCCTGCTGTTGATTAGTATTTTGGACATCAGTTTGTCCTCCTCCAGGTATCACTACTATCTCTTGGTTTCACCCTTGATCTCCTTCTGGATTTTCTCCTTGACCTCGGTCGCGGCCTTGAAGCGTCTCGCGATCATAATTCTGGATATCCCTATGACCGTCATCCCCTGCATAGTTATCTCTTTCAGCTTGGTCATATGTGCGAGTATCCCTATAACCACGATAGTTGTCGCGACGATATCTGTTCAAGTATTTACCTCGGCCTCCGCCCCTTCCCCTCCACTGGGGTCTTCTCCAACGGTCACTTTCATATCCTCGACCATACCGGTCCATCGATCCACGAGGAGGAGCTCTCTCATGGTCGCGGTGCCGCTCCTGATTCTCAATGGGATTCAGGGGCACACGCATTGAACCACGGGGCATCACATCTCCGCGATCGGCATCTCTCTGCCATTCCAAAAGTAATATCCTTATATCATCATCTTCCAACCGGATCCCCAAGCGATCCTTCAAAGCAACGAAACCTCGTTGTTCATTTGCTGGAATAGATTCCGCCTGCCGACGTTCCTCCAGAGTTCACCCGGATCGGTGCGGTGAGTGATTACTCGGTTATCTGTCCGCGGCGCCTCTCGGCCATCAGTATCTTCATCAACAAGGTCAACGATCGGACCAGTATCATTGAAGTAATTCAGGCGTCGCGGCATTATTGCCACATGCTCGCCTCTGGATTGGCACCGGAGCATCAGTCATGGGAGCTTTCCCAGATGCATGAGCAGAGCGGTTATGGCGAAGACCTCTCCTTATCTTACGTCGCTCCACCGTACTCAACCTCGAGTCGAAACTGTTTAGGGCATCGCCCATGCGATAGAGCTGCTCCAACAAATCTGCATTTCTAATCAGGACTATGGTTGGCCACCGACATTCGGGGAGGGACAATTCACTGAAGTAGGAACGTAAGGTTCATCATAGCCCTGCTCAGATCATTCTTCAGAGCTTTATCCATCATAAGAACTTCCATCATGATATCGAGACATCTTTCCTCCTAGATGCAGATCTTGATTAACCCCTCATTCTAGTGCCAATTTGTTTATGGAGAAATTTGGTAGCAACAAAGTCCGAGGTTCGTAGCCGGAAACAAGATTTATGACGGTGGTTCTTCGTCGGAAAACGTGAACATTAATCGTCGGATTTTATGAACAGTGTTTGGTGGTGGTGGTTATTGGTGGCTGAGATTGCTTAGAGTTAGTGGTGGCTCCTTTGCACTCTCGCTTTTAACCCCTTACAATTTGCCTACGTATCCCTATTTATAGGGAATCAAGCCATCGTAGTTCTTAGGAACAAGAAACCTAATGGGATTAGATCTCTTGTCCCGAGGCCCAGTAGGAAACCTATTGGAAACCGTCTTCTACTAGCTTTAGGAATGTCCGCCGGTGAGGCCCAACCACAAAGGCTCAAGGCTCGTCCGCGGTTTCGAGACTTCACGGATAAGGCATCTCCCTGGCCAAGGATAACCCTCCTCTACCAGCTGTTTCTCTAATCCGTGGACACATGTATAACCGTGGTTCACCCCAAATGTTGGACACATCCTTGTCCCCCGGATAAGAAGCCTCTATCAGATTGCAGGACAAGTGATCCCAAGCTTTTGGGTGCAAAGTGCAGGATATTCCGAAGTCTCCCAACGAGGACACTCGTTGACTACAGAGACAGAACTCCCAAAACACACACCAGAATTTACCCCACATACTCAATGAGGACACTCATTGACTAAGGAGGAGGCCTTCCGTCCAGGCATAACCCTGGAGGTCTCTGACCACGGACACCACCTTCCTGTGGTTGCATTACAGGAAGAAATTCTTCAATAGAGTACCTGTAGCAAATACGTTACTAATAATAATCTCCATCTTTTTTGAAACATCCAAAGAACCTGTCCAAATAACCATGCTGAAATCTCTATGCAAGCTATCTTTCCTACTTAGGGCGCACCCTAATATCTTGCACATGTGAAGGACTTATTCATAGAAATCACTTAAAGTTTTCTTCTTAACAACAGGGCGCGCCTCCTTCTTCCTATGAGGGCGCGCCTTCAATATTCACATAATGCATTCAACCAATCATCCTTCAACCAACTATTACACAGGGCGCACTATTCCCTTGACAGAAAGGAAACTCTCCTTGTCTTCTCCTTATTTTTAGGCGTACATATCTCAACTTTGACCACTCTATCTGATTTTGACCTGAATAATGTTTAAATCAATTTTTGGGCAAAACAAATATTAATCGAGAATTTATAATAATAAAAAAAGTTAAATTAGACATTACACCTATTAAGAATGCGTATTATATATCGGAACACCCCACCCGCTATGCGTAATCCGTTTAAATAATATTAATTTTTTAAAACCTTACTACTCCCACAAATGCTTAATCTTTTAAAAAAAAATTAAAAAATATATTTAACATTACTTTACTAAGGAATGCGTATTCCTTTTTACTACACTCTAATATGTGTGTTGCGGTTTTGAATATATGGCAATACCCTCATACCTTATGTGTAACTAGCGGTAAAAAATTTAAAAATATAAATAGAAAACAAATATATCACTTGAGAATGTGTATTCAGTTTTATCCCTGTATCAAATACTTATTCGATCGGCTAAAGATGACCATCAAATCGATTATTTTTGTTAAATTTCCGCCAAAAACCGATCGTACATGTCCTTCACCCATTTTTTAATTCTACGGCTCAACTCTTCCGAGCCTCATATAGCATCCATACATCCTTGCGTAGTGCCATATTTTTCGTATTTTCTGACTCAATTAACTATAAGCGAAATATCTTTCTTGGTTGCTTCACATAATTGACTATTAGTAGTCATTTCCTTATAAACACATACCCACAATTTTTTATATGATTTTAGCCTTCTCATGTAATAACGATGGATGTTTGTATATAAAGCCACACACGAATAAAGTCGAGCCGAGTTTTATTTGAATTGAGTTTAATTTTTTAAAAAAATAAATCGAGCTGAACCGATTTTAATAATTGAACCGAATTTTTTGTTCAAACCCGACTAGTTTATAACCAAATCGAACCCGAGCCGAACACAACCGAACTGAGCCGAACTCGAGCCGAGTCGAGTTGTCCACTTATAATTTACATATATTTTTCAATCAACTAACCATAAAGTAATAGTTTATAGTTTGATAAGTTGTATCGAGATCAAATACCATCCTTATCTTACAATTATATAATCGCACACTCAACTACAGTTGTTTGTTAATCTATATGATTTTATTTTTCGCGACAAGTTTAAAAAAATATTCAATTTTATTTTACATTATTGAGAAATTCGTAATTTTGAAAATAATATATTACTTTTTAAACTGTCAATGTCAAAATTTTATTATGATTTGATATGTTACTTAAATTTGGTTTATGCAAATTACAAGTTATTTAATAGTATTTATGAAAATATGAATAATTGGAGATGAATATATAACGATAACAATATAGTTTCGTTACGAAAAAACTAGGTGTTAAATTTATAAAAATAAAAAAAATTATGAAATAAAATAATTATTAATAAATGATGAAAAATGTTATATTAAAAATATTTAAGTAATTAGTAATACTTATGATTTGTAATATATACAAACTTTATACGAGCCGAGCCGAGTTACCGAGTTTGAGCCGAATCCGAGCTAAGCGAGCCGAGGCCGAGCCGTACAAACAAAAATCTCGGCTCGGCTCGTTTATTCATCCGAGTTAATTTTTATGTTTAAGACCGGCTCGTTTTCAGTTTAAGAAAACGAGCGGAGCCAAATTTACGTATACGAGCCGATCCCGAATGTTGTTCACTAACAATTATGTTCGTTTTTTGAATTTTTGAACGAAAATTCAAAAATAGCCTTGATGATCTTCAAGAAATGCATCTCAAGAATTAACTTAAGCTTGAAAATTTGGTCACATGTTACTAATGTATTATAGCATACACAAAAATATTTAGTTAATTTAGAATTTTATATTCAGTTATATAAAAATATTGAAGTGAATGTTCATAATATTGTAAGACGATACTGTGTGCATATCTTTCAACAGTTTCTTGTTGACTTTTCCAGTAAAAGTTTGGCACAGTTTTGCATATTTCCGCATCTAATCTTTATGTCCAAGAGGACGATTTCGTGTTCCTGCAACTCGGGATTTATAGAGACCTGCCATTGAAACAATGACTGGAATGGTCGAAAAGGTAAAACGAATGAACTGCATTCCCTGTGTCCCATCGTACTACAGATGAGATTTCTCAAGCAGTCGTTAAGTCTGATAACTCATCAGATAAATACTTGGTACTAACATCAAAGAATGGCCAATAAATGAAAACGATATTAGGACAGAACAATACTTGGTCTAAAACTACATATAAGTCTGCATATTTAATCCATCAAGGTGATGTTCCATATACAAGCTAACAAGGTGAAGCCTAGGAAATCTGAGGAGTCAAATTTTAATAATTTATAAACATCTATGATCTAGGTTCTACAGCTTACGCAACTGAAAGCACAATCCCAATTTTATCATGCCCTATAAATATACACGACATCAATGCCTTTATCCAGTGATCTTCAGATGTGCCATCCTCTACAGAAGCTCAGCCATGCTTACTAATGTCACCCTGTTAAATATCATAATTAAGTTAAACAGGCTTCATGAAGCGCCAAGAACCAGCAGATCACCAACATCAATCAACAAAAAGATGCCTTCACAGATTTATCTCACTTGTTAATTTTAATATAATTACCTTTGTTCAGGTTCCTTTGATTTTTTTCATGCGGAAGAGAGGGTATCTTTGAACCGATTAGAGAGCTCTGCAATCCTTCTAATAGCTGCAGGAAATGAAAACAAGACACAAAGTTGAAGATCACAGTCGTTCCAAGGTTGTTGCCAGCTGTTTCTTTACTTTAATACAAGAAGACTACAACAAGATACTACAAAAGCAAGTATTTCCCATTCCGTAATAGTGGGACTCCATTTTATTTCTCCACTATCGTTAAGTCTTATTAGATATATATGTTTTAGTTAAACTATGAACTACTATATTGATCCTAGTTAGTAATCCTAAATTTCTAAAGGGTTGACACTTTCATGACATTCAAAAGTGGTGCTATAGTAAAGGATTTTTCGTGAAAAATCATATATAAAAGTATCTCTAAATTTGTTTGTAATGCAGTATACTCGAACACGGAAAACATATAAAAAAATTAGGTTATTAGTAACACGTTGCTGAGGTCTATCCTCTTCAGCTTGAGGAAATTAAGTGTGCTGCAATCACAAGAGAAGGCCACTACAGCATGATCAGTCAATTTAAAAGAACAATGTACTATGCAGGTGCAATTAGAAAGCAAGAAAAAAAAATCATACCCTTGATGTTGGTTGTATCTTGCGGCTTGATCTCCGTGGCTCAGCAGCTGCAAGCTTTCCATTATCCATCTGGACAGAATTGGAGTATGAAGAAGGTACTCTTCTACAAGGAACTTTGGACAGACCTTTAGAGGATGTTGGACGTTCAGAAGTATCCTGGGAGTTGGACACAGAGCCAAAGTCCATAAGGTTCTGCTGAGCTGAACTGTTTTCTTCCTTCCCCATAACTTTACCAACAGATTTTGCTGATACAGATGAGTTAACCTTCTGTGGAAGTACTCTGCCTGAAACACTCTGCGTTTTTACAGACTTAAAAACTTTGGATTTTTCCTCCGCAGCTTGCTTTTCTTTGATATTAACATGAGTATTGTTGTTCCAACTACGGCCTCCAGGTCCTTGAGGCAAGTATCTCGCAGTTTTGATCGAATCACTTGCTTTTTTATTTTTACTGCTTTGGTCAGAATCAAGATGTTTGCTTACATCCATAAATTTTCGCTTCTTTCCTGGTTTAGGAACACCAAAAACCACCCTTGAACCTTCTTTCTGTAATCCAGTCCTTGCTACTCTAGGAGCATCAAGTTTAACATCTCCAGTATTATTTCCAATGTTATATTCTGTTTCATTAGCCAATAAAGGAAGTGGTCCTGGTTCTTCAAGCTCCTTTGATTTTACAAGATCAGTATCTCTTGTAACCTCATCCTCCTTGGCAGCTTCTATGGCAGGGTATCCCAACTTCACACGCTTTTCCTTTGGCGTGTCACCCTGGAAGTTGTATTAATTTCAGTAAAGTTTAGTATCTCAATAGTCAATACATACATTCCCAGAAAAAAAAATGCAAGCTTTCAGTCATGGAAAGCATTGGACCTGAGTTATGGACTGGTCAATTACAGTTGCAGTGGGACATTCAATCCACTTTCCATCCTGCCAAGTAACGGTTGGACGAAGATTCCATATTTTGACAGCTGAAGTGCCTCCAAGAACTGCAAAAAAATCATAAAGATTTTATTCTACTTCAATTGGAAACCATCCATAGAAATAAACAGGACATCTCTGTAGCTCAACGTAACAGACTGCACATACCTGGAATATATATAGTTAACATAGTTTCATCATTCTTCTTTTTCTCTTTAACAACTCCCTCAAACCAGCTAAACATAAACATCAACAACAACGTGAGCCAGTAACAGTGATATGTCAGTTTGACTTTAACCGTAAACAGTAAATAAAAAGTTCAATCTAGGACGAACTGCTGAGATGTGTTTAAGCTGATACACAAAATCCTTGTGCAACTAGGATACATGACAACTATTAATGTACATGTCATCACAAAAAAATTACCACTAAAGATAATCATGGAGACGTAAATAAAGAGCTGAACCATATGAGAAGCCAATGACAATTGCTGTAGTTAAAAATGAGTTGGATAGATATGCTCATTAATTACCAATCTTTCATCCACGCATCGACTTTGTCTCCAACACACCAAGTATAGTCCACCACTGCTTCTCTCCGTCTCTTCCTAGTTCTATCAAAGCCCGTGCTAGTTGTAGGATGTGGAATGCGTATTGTAGGTGCTTTAAGACCGTCCCCTTTAAGTGGAACCCATTCCTTTAGTTTCCCTGATCCTTTAAAAAGAAACTTATGGTAAATCTGTGGACATCGTATTACTGGATCATAAGTCAATGACCACCAAGAAAAAATGATGCCCTGAACACCACAAATATGCTGCCAAACACCTAGAATTGACATAACACTTGCGGAGCCAAATTCCCTTCTCAATCCATGTTTGAGTAAGCTCAGGCTTACCAATATAAAATAATACATTAACACGTATCAGGGCAAATGATACTTGCAGTACGTCATTTTACTTTGATTTCCTAATTTATACAATAAATCATGCACATTGTTTACATTTTTAACAGTCATCTAAAAATTTATAAGCTGCACAACCTGCCAGTACTAATGATTTGCTCACAAGAGTTTCTGAAAAAAATTCCAACCGTTAAATATATATATATATACTCTTACCATCCTCGGCTTGTAGTTCAGTGTAAGAAACAAAGGCTTTTTCACGGTTCAAATTCAAAATCTTAGCCAAATACCATGCTGCTTTAAATTTACCCCCTTCTTTGAAGACCTAAAGCATTAAATGTCAAATTCATTCATTCAGGATAAAAAACTAATTTAACTGAATTAAATAGCAAAAATACTATTTAATAAGGTCTAGTTCTTCGCATTTGTTTAAGGAACAAAAAAGTTATGGAAGAACTGCTTAATAGTTTAAGAAATATCAGCAAGGATGAAACTTGACCTCGACAAGGCAACCTTCCATTATTCCATTCTCAAATGATGTCCCTGTTGCAATTCTGTGTGCATCACAAGATGTAACAGCTCCGGGATTTGGTCCACCGCTGTTACCTCTATCGGTCGTAGATGAGTTCATTCCAATACTTGTAACAGTCCCTTGAATACAATGAACATATTAGTGAAACCCCTAAATAGACACAAAAGAAAATCACTTCAACATTTACATACCAGGTTTCACAGCTTCCCTCATAATAACTGCTCCATCTTTTGGTCGTTCAGCTTGAACAAGCTTTTCGGAATTATACATGTCCCATTGACCAAAGAGTGATTTCTTCCCCTGTTCAGGAGATACCTGGGGACTCCTCCAGTAGTCCATAGGACCAGAACTTACCAACTCGCTCAAAGGCAAATGATCACCAATGGAAACAATTTTTCCAGCTTGGGAAACTGCTTCTGATGCCAGTTCAGCAGCTTTTACCACTGCTTCCAAGTTTTCGGCATGCTTTGAGGCAGCTGTAGCAGCTTCAACTCTTTTCTTAACTGTCTCTTTTGCAGCAGCAATAATTGACCTAGCGGAAACATTTCCTTCTCCAGCGAACAGAGAAGTAATTGAAGAATGGGAAAGAGAGATTTCAGTACTATAGGCACTATTTTCAGTTATACTTGTGGCTGATACCTCATCCGCCATTAGTTTTGCTCCAATTGCAACATCCGATGCCAGTTTAGCTGCTGCAGCTGCTGCCTTTGCAACAGAGGCAGCTGCAGCAATTGCCATAGCTGCAGAAGAAAGCTTTGTCTCATCATCAAATCTTAAACCAGAATTCTTCAGCTTACTCAACTGGCTCCAAACATCATTGCAGTTGCCAACTGCAGCAGCAGCATGTGCAGCAGCATCTTCTGCTTGTACCTTGGCTGCCTCGACTTCAATCAATGTTTTATCTGAAATTCTACTCTTATTTTCCACAATCCGATCCACTTTTGTAGATTGATCACTTAAAATTAATGGAGAACCAGAATGGCCCGTGGATGCAAATAAAGTAGTTGCAGCAGCATTTGGCGTAGACGATAAATTATTGACAACAGGGGATCCCGTTTCTGTCATACTTAGAGCGAGCAAAGAACTTTGAACATCAGGCCAGGGAACTTTTGCTTTTTTAGACAGATGATTACTTGTATCACTTACAGATGCTGCCTGATCTAAAGTTACTGTCAGCATATGCCCCGGGGGGCTCATGCTGTTAGAAACCTTCTTCCTCTTCTTATATTTTGTATTACGGGAATTCTGACCAGATGGAATGGACACCTTATTTACATCAGTCTGAGGAGTCCCAGAAGACACAGAAACACCCCCACCACCAGTGGAATGTTTCATCCCAGGGTGATTTGGAACAGATGAAACCTTAGATGGGGCCAGTGTAACTAATTCAGTACAAAACATTGAAGATACATTTGCATTGACATTAAGGTCAGAATTTTGTGGAGTAGCCACCCACTGACCAGGAAAGTGAGTTTGAGAAAGCCAAGAGGGACTCTGTTCAACAAAAACTCCTGTACCTTGGGATTGATAAGGCTGCAAGGGAGCAAATGGCTGATGAAAATCAACAAATAAGCCACTGGACTGCAAACCATCACAAGGGGTGGATACATTCCAAAGAGGCGATGATAGGGGCATGGTAGGATTAACAACTGGCGACGGGATACCCTTACTGCTTGCTCCACCATCAGGTAAAGGCGTTTTACTCTGATGTGAACTGTTTCTGACAGGTTGATCTGGACCTTGACTACCTGCTATTCTCAAATCACAATTAAAAATAAAATGAACCAAAATCTACATTAGCGAACAATCGGGAATTTGAGTTACCTGAGTGTAATCGCACAGGGGTTTCCAGGTTGCTGGCATGAGATTTCTCAGTACATATCCTTTCACCACAAGCACGCCATGAAGGCTCCCAATGACTTCCACCACCATCTGAAAAAACAACAGTTTTAAAATTCATTGCAGGCTTACATAGTTATGCAAAGATTTAAGTGATAAAACCAAATACACTAACCCAATGGCCCAAATGCTGAAATCATACAAGCCTCTTCAGGTACAGAATTTTGCCTGCAACAACCAGCATTTCTTTAGCAGTAATTTTCTTCCGTAAACCTCAAAACAAATTCCTAGATAGAAAAATTCAATTACTCTAAAACGTAAATTTAAGTCATCAATCATCATTCCTACACTATTAAGTTAAACAAATCTATTCCTTGTGTTGACTTACTCCATTCACACATATGTCCTTTAAATTTATAGTTTTCACGCCTACTATCTTCATACTAGTGGGGTTGACTCATAACACAATCATTACTTTCCTTCATCTATTGGTCTGACCAAGATCAATGTAGTAGAGTTCATACATATCTAGCATATAAAGAACAAAAACTTACATTAGAGATCCATGCACAAGTATCTGTGCACGCAACTGCACTTGTTGCGGATCAGTGAACGGCTGCTGACAATATGCAGGCATAACTGAAGTGTTCAAGTCTGGAATATTAGACGTGGGAGTCGGAAGAGCACCACGAGGTTCTTTACCATTTCGTTCAGAATTGCTAGTCCCGGGTGAATTTAAGATCACCGTTGACTTATCTCCTTCAAATTGTTTAACAGGTATTTCCTGCACACCTCTTTTCTTAGCTTTTGATCTAGCTGATGTCTTGGCAGAACCTTGTCTTGGTTTCCGCTCAGAGGTCCCTCTGGTAGCATCACGTTTTTTACCCGACATAGGTCCAGGTCCTTGAGAAATTTCATGACAATGTCCAGGTACCATTGTAAGATATTCCAGAGAGCAATCGGATGCTAAAGGATATCCCTCGACATTCTTCAGACAATTGAAAATTGAAAGAAAAAAAACTCACTGGGTAAGAATATAATAGGCAAAAAATCAACAAAGGAATAATTTAAGATAAACCCTTGACAATTTTGCTTTCAAATAAACCAAGCGATGGACTGACCTCAATACTGATGATTTTCCCTTCATTCGAATTATCATGATGCATGTGCAATGCATCAGATTGAACTTTACCACCACCTGCATCAGGTGTTCCCTCAGAATGGGAAGTGGCAACTGAGGCACCTTCAGCTCTCGACTTCTGTCCAGTTTCACTTGAAGGAATATTTGCACAACCGACGACAGAGGGAGGGTCGGGATTTCTTTCAGATGGACTCTCCTTGACATCCTCCATTATAATTACATTATGCAAGAATTAAGACAGGTGATGAAGAACAATATGAAGTAAAAAATTGGCAACTAAGTACAAAAGCATACTGTTGATTCTCTGTGAACTTGAACAAGAGGATACAATTGCAAATCCTTGATGGTTTCCCCATCAGATAAACCAGTGGATAAGCTGACCTCAAAAATACTGCTTTCCCCATTGTTGGAACTATCTTGTGGCACGTGCAATGAAACAGATTGAACCATTCCACCAGCACCATCTGATGTTGCAGGATGCGGGACAGTGCCAATTGATACCTCCTTGGTATTTCTTTGCTGTTCGTTTTCACTTGGCGGAGACTTCACACAACTGATGACAGAGGGAGGAAACACATTCTCTTCTAACGTGTGAGCAGAGGCATCTCCATCCTTGTTCACGCTATCTGCAATGTGTTTTGACAGACAAGCTAGAGCAACAGAATCTTGATTCTTCTCTGGTGAATCAACTACAGTGATAAACCAACGATTACAATAAAATAGTTAAAGTTCACAGATACATGCAGTAACAATTGAATTAAAAAAAATCTAGAGTCTCGGTAGGCACCCAGAATAGCATGAAGAATATGTATCCACGTCTAATGTGAAAAATGGAATATAATGGAGCACATAAACTGATAAGAATATAACCTCAAACAGAAAAAGAAGACCATAATTAAAAATAAAAACCTTTAGTGCTAGGAATTTCCGTTAATTGAGTGCCGGAAGTGACTATAACTTCATGATTGTTTAAAATCATATTATAGGATTCCACGATGGAAACTGAAACAGATTCTGGAGGAACAACACTTTGACTTGATAATAACACCGCATCTGATGATAAGTTTCAGTTTAAGTACATAAAGACAAGGAAATTGGTCAATGATGAAAGGTCAATTAGAATGAGAAAGTATGCAAGATGAATAATAAGAAACAAACTTGGTAACCTGTAACTAATACTTCTTCATTGCTTTCACATGCTGCTGGGGCAGTGTCCTCAACCATGTTAACATCTGAGCTATTAAGAACAGGAGATGCTTTCACCTCAGTGGAACACCCTGGACCTGTTTCTTGCTCTATACAACTTGCTGCATTTCAAAACTAAAATGTCAGTGACTGTAGCTATGTCTACCTTAGTATCTAGGAAGCAATGATAAGATGTATGTGTATACCTTGTCCAGTTTCAGGAATACCCAAAGACTCTAGATCAATTGCCACTTTTGGTGAATTTTTTAGGCCAGGCTCTAGATTGGTTGCCACTATTGGTGAATTCGCTATTCCAGGCCCTGGATCAGTTGCTACTATTGGTAAATTCGTTATGCCAGGCTCTAGATCAGTTGCCACTATTGCTGAATTCGTTATGCCTAATAAGTTAGCAACCTGTGAGTTCTGCTCTTGCTCACTTAAAGCGACTCCATCAGCAGGAGTTTTACTCTTAGAAAGCAATAAAGGATCAGTCGGGGTGTCACACAATGATAAGTTCATCTCCTCCGTAACTTTCAATCCTATTTAACATAATTTAAAGTTTGATCATTCAATATCAGTATCGAGGAAAATAAATACTCCACGTTGAAAGAGTTTTTAAAATATACCTGGTACATTACTCAGAGAGTTAAGGAATTCTGATCCATGAACTAGATTTGCTTTATTAAATTCATCAGGACACACGGATTGTGTAGGTGACTTTGCATCTTCTCTCTCATGCGAACAAACATCTTTTTCAAAACTTTGGACATCTTCCTGCTCAGAGGAAAGATTACTTTTGCTCAGCTGCACATGTCCACCAACTACGATAAAGGAGTTTTGTGCTTCAGCAGTATTATTATCCTCAAGGACTATAGATGTTTTCAAATTGCTTAAATCCTTACTAGACAACTGTTTTTCACATTGCGATCCAGAGACAGTGCCAGAGAGGGATATATCTGGATTTCTGACATGTTTAACGCCTCTTCCTTCCCCCTGTTCTCTATCGGGAAACAAAAATGCTTCAGCAACAACCGCTCCACCCATGTGGTTTTCAGATGTCTCATTCTCAATAAAAGAGTCCTTATCATGCTCAGGACAGGAAGAATTCCCCGTCTTCATATCAACAACCTCAACATTCTCACTTTCCAGACTATTTGCTTGTTCTCTGTCAGGCAACAAAAATGCTTCAGCAACAACTGCCCCACCCATGTGGTTTTCTGATGTCTCATTCTCAACAAAAAAGTCCTTATCATGCTCAGGACAGGAAGAATGCCCCGTCTTCATATCAACAACCTCAAGATTCTCACTTTCCAGACTATTTGCTTGTTCTCTGTCAGGCAACAAAAATGCTTCAGCAACAACCGCCCCACCCATGTGGTTTTCAGATGTCTCATTCTCAACAAAAGAGTCCTTATCATGCTCAGGACAGGAAGAATTCCCCATCTTCATATCAACAACCTCGAGATTCTCACTTTCCAGACTATTTGCTGCTTCTCTGTCAGGCAACAAAAATGCTTCAGCAACAACCACCCCACCCATGTGGTTTTCAGATGTCTCATTCTCAACAAAAGAGTCCTTATCATGCTCAAGACAGGAAGAATTCCCCGTCTTCATATCAACAACCTCGAGATTCTCACTTTCCAGACTATTTGCTTGTTCTCTGTCAGGCAACAAAAATGCTTCAGCAACAACCGCCCCACCCATGTGGTTTTCAGATGTCTCATTCTCAACAAAAGAGTCCTTATCATGCTCAGGACAGGAAGAATTCTCCGTCTTCATATCAACAACCTCGAGATTCTCACTTTCCAGACTATTTGCTTGTTCTCTGTCAGGCAACAAAAATGCTTCAGCAACAACCGCTCCACCAATGTGGTTTTCAGATGTCTCATTCTCAACAAAAGAGTGCTTATCATGCTCAGGACAGGAAGAATTCCCCGTCTTCATATCAACAACCTCAAGATTCTCACTTTCCAGACTATTTGCTTGTCCTCTATCAGGCAACAAAAATGCTTCAGCAACAACAGCTCCACCAATGTAGTTTTCAGATGTCTCATTCTCAACAAAAGAGTCCTTATCATGCTCAGGACAGGAAGAATTCCCCATCTTAATATCAAAAACCTCAAGATTCTCACTTTCCAGACTATTTGCTTGATCGCCACAAGATTTCTCCATCTCTTCAACAATACTAATTTCTAGCCCTGAACAGGCAGAATTTCCTGCATCTTTGTTCACAACATCAAAGGTATGAGCATCTAGACAAGCCATGGATGAGTCACTCACAAAATCTTGAAGTGGCTTACAAATATTTTCACCTTTGTTGCAGGCCCCAACTTCAACATTTCCCAGCTGAGAAGGCACCATAAAACCTTTGTCAATTTTGCCCGCTTCTTTTATTTGTAAGTCGCATGTCAGTTTCTCTTGCAATTTCAAAGGCTCATTAATAGAAGTTATGTTAGTTTCATCGTTGTGTCCTAAAGATTCCGAAATGGAAATACGGTCAGGAAACTCCATGTTTCGGGTACAAGTAGCACTACCAGTTCGACTAGACTCTGTCCTACAAATATTTTGTTCAACCATTATTTGTTGAGGAATGTCATTCAGCAGGCCATCTGCTGTTTCAAAACAGGTATTACTAACCTGATGCTTGTTTTCCTCGCCATTTAACTGATTGGAGCCTGCCATATCAGTAGGTAACACGGAGGTCACATTCCGAACATGTATCTTGGCGGGAAGTCCTTCCAAATTGTCAAGCTGGGGCTGCTCTATATTATTGACTTCCAGTTGATTAGTATCATCAGATCCCACATCCACCTTGCTCATTACATTTGAAACATTTGGAACAACAGCAGAACTTCCATCAACAGGCAGATTATCTTTCTTAGATTCTAAAGCACTCACATTCCTCCCATCCAGGAAAGAATCAGGACTTGCAGTAGGTTGAAAGTCAGTAATATCCTCAAATTTATCATCTTGCTTCAAGTTAGGCTCCATTTCAGTAGTCAATCTACCGAATTCATTGCCAGTTTCTGACTCCAGAATTAAAGTTTCTCCCTGGATCCTTTCTTCCTGCCCAACAGACTTCAGAAGCATCGCAACAGACTCTGAAGATGTCGCCTCTGACCAAACATTGTTATGCCTTGAAATGGAACAAGGCTCTGTTGCACTTGTACTAAATTCTATACCACTATTTCCCCGAGAGAAGTCCTCAATCCACTGACTATCTTCCTGACTGGATATACCAAGAAAAACTTCGTTTTCGACCAAACTTTCGAATCTCAGATGACCTGGGAGGCTATCTTCAAAATCAAAGTTGGGAAGGGAAAATGGACGTGAAACAGGGGATGATTGTGAATTTTCTTCACCAGCTAAGTTATGGCCTTGAGAATCATTGTCATCATAATCCATCAGTAAATGCCTACAATATAATCAAAGCAGCAAAAATAATATTAACACGTCATGTATGAAGAAGCAACATAAGTATGTGCGTGTGACACTTTTAGCAATTAACTTAAGCCAGCATAATTGGTCTCCTCCAATTTCAATTAACTTCAATGACAATTTCTCTTGCATATGTATTAAAACCGCTGCAGAAATACACAAATTTAAGAAAAGAAAAAACTCTTCAGCAATATTAATTAAAGACTGTTAATTTCAATTTTATAAAAAAAGGACCAGATTTGGTAGTTCTAAACAAGATTATCAATGAAGCTGATATTAACACACACACAGACACACATGAGAGAGAGAGAGAGGGAGAGAGAGAGAGCACCAATTAATTAATTAAGCATGAACAAGTTTTACAAGAGTATAAAGGAAGGTGATCTTAAACTTGATAATATCTTATTAATCTACTTGTAATCATGAATTGTGATTGTTGAGATTTGAGCAACGATTTATTACTGTTTCTACTCCAATTGAGGTATTAAAGTTATGATTGAGACTACAGACTACAAGATTAGCAATTCTGACGATGCAATGCTAGATTTACAATTTCAAATCATTTCATACTCGAAATAACACCTTACAAAAAGCATGCCCTCTTACCTCCCTTCTCGTTGTAAGCACCGTGTTAAGCAATTGCAGACGATTCACATGGCACGTATGGAAGAAAAGCATTTCATACAAAACCCCCAATTTTTTTCATACATATGCCCTAACTACATATAATATGCTAACAGAATAGCAATTTAAAGATAAATTCATAAGCAAATTAATAAAAGTACCTATGAAGAAAAGGTTCCTACCGGAAGAGATATCAGAAGAAAGATCACCAATCTGTAAAGAAGACCTCAATACAGATCGGTGAGACGGATCCCAATCTCTTTCTTTTTCTCAACGTTGCAGACGTTATGTTTTATATGTGAAATACTAAATTTGTGGGCTTATATATATTATTTTCATAAATTGTGCAAACTTATACCAACCCCCTTTATTGGTATACAGCTGGACCGCATGAACTAGTATACATTACTTGTCATCTATACTATTTTATTTAAAGCCAAAATAATAAAAGTTCAAGTCCATGTGTTCCGTAATTGGGCCGGTTTACGGCCCTATAAAATTTGAAACCAATTTAACGGGCTTAATTATTCAAAAAAATAATGTTCTAACTAGAACACAATTAACTTTCGTAATTTAAACACATCTTTAGGACCTAGTTATATTGAAAACCTATTTTAACTGGTCCAACTTTGAAAAACCTATTTTATAGGGCCTAACTATATTAAAATTATAATTAAAACACAAATAAACTACTCTAATTTAAACACATCTCCAGCCCTACCTTTTTCCTAAAAACTTACTTCTACGTGCCTGAAATAAATTTTACTCTATTAAAATACAATTACCAAATAATGATTAAATTTCTATGTTACTCGGACTCGGCCATAAGTGTCCGATATGGACACGTGTCCAAGTATCGGACTCGTAAACATTTTTAAAAATATGCATGTTTTTGGCTTAAAATAAGTGTCCGAGTCCGAGTGTCCATGTCCAAGTGTCGAGTGTCCACACAGGTACTCGAGGGTTAAGTGAAAAGTCCGAGTAACATAGTTAAATTTTATAATATAATACAATATAATTATGATTGAAGTCGAATAATATACTTCTTATAATCTCATCAAAGATCTTGGTTAAAACTATAGTTCGAGAACTTCATCAAATCACATCTTAAAACTACCCTCCCACGAAAACCAAATTTTGGATTAAGAATTTAATTAATTGAGATTTATTTTGGGGAAATAATAATTCTAGTCTAAATTATTTTATTTCATTATTAATAAAATTGGTATATTATGGTTCAACTTCGAGTCTTAAAACCATGGTTGTCACGTCGATAAGTCGAGTCGGGTCGTGGAGGTCCAGCTTGTCGACTAGTCGAATAGTCGTAAACTAGTCAACAAATTAATAATGATTAATTAAATAATATATAATAATATATATCTTATATACGTGGTTTTTCACAACAAAATTAGAACATTCTCATACTAATATGTATATGAATCACAAAATAGATATGATAAACACAAATATATCTTTTTTTCCATTTACATACTCACATAGATAAGTTGATTATACATATATATAAACAGAATATACTACATTTAGTCATATATTTTCAGTTTTAATTAATTTATACATACATAAACACACCCGCATAAAGATATATAAGCTGAAGTTAACATGCTGATTCTTGTTGATGTTAAGAAGGTTTTTAAATTTTTTTTAAGTTTTTTTCCTTTTTAAATTTTGATTGAATTTTGCACAAGTCGACCGACTAGTCGATAAGTCGCCCCCGACTAGTCGACAATTCGCAAGTCGAGCTCTCCAGTCGAATTTCTCAAACCAACTAGTCGTCGACTAGTCACGACCAGTCGACTAGTCGTCGACTCGTCACGACCAGTCGAGCGCCGTGACAACAATGCTTAAAACATTATCAAAGATCGGATACCAAGTTGCCATATCGCCTAATACATTAAATGCTAAGATTTTAATAGAGGAGTTTTACATTTAAAGGTTACTTAGGAAATATAATATAAAACTTGGTCTAGAAATTATAATGATTTAACACTAAGAAAGGTTATGATTGATAAAAAATAGTTATTCATAGGATGGGACAAATAATTCTTCAGATCTTCCAACCTCGTACCGGTCAATATATATATATATATATAGTCTGCGATTATTAGTCTACCATAACATACATGGAATGCTGAATAGAGAATTTTTCACTTTGGTGGAATGAAGTTTCCGGTTTTGGCACTTTCATGGCCTAAACTAATAATTTTCAGCAATCTAAAGACTCGTGTCATATTCCATCTAAATCAGCTAACGATGTTAGTACGGTAGGAGTATTAATGTCTTTTCTTATACAAGCTGAAAAACTAAAAAATAAAGCCACCAAAAAACTAAACTAGTACAGTATGTCACCATACACCTTCAACCAAATATACATAGCCTCGGAATTTAAAGATTTGAATATTAATAGTAGTCCTAATATTAGTAGTCAAAGATCTATAACTCATAAATCATGATCCCTAAAATTTTAATAAAACAGAATGCTTGTTACTGAGCATAACCTCGGTACTGTAAGTCCATTACTACAACTTTGATAGAGAAATTGCGAGGTAGCAATATGGTCAAATGGTTGGAACTAAAATGATAGAAACACACTTCTTTAGAAAAATCTAAGGCCACAAAAGCGAAACAATGCAAGCAAGAAAGTACCAAGCCAGACACTTGAAAACTCTTTATTCCGAGAGAAACAATTTACAATAGTCAAGACTATAACCACGTATTACATATCAACTTTCTAATGAAATTAACAAATTAAAGGCAACCAAGAAATTTATAAAGCCAGAGAAAGTTTCCTAGATTTTTTTCCTTTGAACCAATAAATGATGCAATTACATAAAAGCGTAAAGACATACATGTTTCAGTTATTATAATTAACTATATTCTTTGCAATTATAATCTCTACTGTTACACCTACATATCCCATCTTTGGATATTTAAATCCTACACTGCACATTCATAGTCCTGCTCCATTTCCAAGCTTTCAACATATTAGTCCGCAGCTAAAGTCAAATTTTCTAATCCCTAAGATTTATCAACTATTTCTCTCTTGCTAATGTAAAATGAAGTATCATATTCTAAAGTTGAATCAGATTCTTAGGCACATGTATTCAGATTAACAAAACACCTATATTGTTCCAAAAACGCAGAAAGCTCAGAACTTTCCTAAAACCTAATCTCCCTACCAATCTGTCAGCTCTTAACATCGCATTACACAAAACAAAATAAAATAAAAAAGATACCCCTAATGACAACAATCACAGCAACCCGAAAAAAATCATCCTCAATTGCAACCTATATTAACTACTCTACCATGTAAAGCACACGCTATTTAAACTCATCCACACTCATCTCACTGATTAAAACACAATCTTTAACACATCTAAAAGCACAAACTTTAACTTTGATCAGCAATCAAATCAAACCAATTTAAATTTACCAGCAACCCTATACTCCAAGCTGTAAAACACACACTATACACACTCATCCACACACATTTCACACATAAAAATACAATCTTTAACACAAACAAGAACATATAAAGGTGTAAACTTTAAGTCTAAAAAACAAATTAGAAACTGAATTGGAAAAAAAACTAAAAAGAGAAAGTGTATTGAAGCTACCTCCCTCCATTCAGAGTCAAAATTGTCACCAACTGAGTGGATATTGCCTCATAACCCTAGGGTTTTTGACCCACTTACTATAATATAAACCTTCCAGTAAAATATGTGTGTGTGATTCAGGTGATTGGGTTGTCAGAAATGATAAAGACAAAGAGGGGGTTGTATGAGAGAGAGAGAGAGAGAGAGAGAGATTTATATAGAAAGAGAGTGTGTCTGTGTGTGAGAGAGAGGGAATAGTTTGTATGTGGCTTTACAAATTCTAACTTTAGGCTTTTGTGGGAAGAGAGCAAAACGTGTGATTTTTAGAACCGGTGGTAAGGGTATTTTCGACAATTTACATGGAAAAGACATGAAATTTGCAACGTGTAATTATTTTATTTGAGGTTTGAAATATTGGTTGATTGGGTAATCTTATGCTAAAATAGCCCTACTTTGTTTTTTCTAGAAAAAAAAAATATTATTTGGTTGATGTTTTCTTTTTCATATCAAGAAAAATGGTCGAGTGTGTACGGGCAAATGGTTGTAGAAAAAAGTTAGTAAGAAGAAAAAAAATATGTTTATGAATTGTTTATCATAGTGGTGGACTTGCTTGTTAAGGATCGATTACTCTCTCCGTTTTTTTTAGATGGTTATACATGAAAGGATGATCGGAAGAGATCCAAAGAGAAAATTACTGACCGACTCAATGTCCAATTCATGATCGTTAGGTCATGTACACCATCTTTGATACAATTTTACATGCTTGACGCTAAATTACGAAACTTAAAATTATTTGTACAAGTTCAAATCAAAGCACTAGTTACTTTTTGAGATTAAATTCTACCAAAACCAAATATCAGCTCTACTGAGTTAACAAAATCCAAGAACGCAAAAGATGTTTCATCAATTTCTACCCCCCTTCATTTATATTCCAAAACAGCTCAATGAGCTCCTAAAAAATTAAGTACGATAAAACTATAAGATACGCTCTAATAAGGGGCGTGTAGTCATCGACAAAAAATGTATGCTTTAGCAATGAAAGATCAATCGATGCTCATAGAACATTGGGAGTGCTATTTATATAGTTTTGTTCCGCCATGTCCTTTACGAAATATGACCCCTAACGCAAATTCAAGTCGCTTTTGCAAGACGTGGCATCGCTATTCCAAGAGTTGGGATGAGAGTTTTTGAAGAATAGACACTGACTAACAGCTGAAATCTGTTTAAAAGCTAACATTCTACAAATATAACATAGCCCAGCACCTGACAAGGATTCAACAGCCAATATCAGAACTGGGAAAAAAACATCAGCAATAAGTTTATAATATCATTCTTCAATGTGTTACAAAGTAAATTACAATTCATGACAAAAGAAAAACGATAGACCAACACTAATCTTGACGCAACCTCTTCTACACAACAAAATTGGAAGGGCACTGGAATTTCATTGCAAGGAGCACTGGGTTCTCAGTTTCGAAAAACTTATCCTTCTGTTTCTAACTTATTAGGGACTTCCTTTTTAGCATACCACAGTAACTTAAAGCCATATTATAAACATATGTAGGGTATAAATTTTTGTAGGGACTTTCAATTAACAAGAAATAGGAAAAATATATTTACTATAGTAGTAACTAATGAATCAGCGTGACGATTTGTATACAAGTCAAAATCCAGAACATAAGTAATTAGCCGGATAACTAATATTCTAACCTCTTAACTAAGATTGAAAAACTCTACTTTTGAGGAACTTACCCAGTAAATATAAACAGATCTGGATGTCAAAATTCTCTTTCCAGTCAGATAGGTGACCTTCAAAGCTCAGAAGACATGATTAACCTTTGTCTTTACTTATTTTTCACATAAAATGTGTTATTTTTCACATAAAATGTGTTAATTAGCAATTATGGGTGTTTAGAAATCTTTCAAGGTAAACTCCTACAGGCTATAACATTTGAGTACACCTATATACAACCCTTCCTATAAATAGTAGTGAAATTCACCCAAAGCTTATTCAATCAATCTCTACCTTTAGGAATCAGCAACATTTGATCATCTGCTCTCGGCTTCATTGTTGTGGACTGCTGGATTACATAAATATCTGGTAATTCTGTACCATCTTCATACACACAAACAATTCATACAGCCTGCATGCATTCTTTTAGTAGCGCATAACCTGGGTTAAGCGGCAAGAGGTACTTAAGTTGTGGTTGGTTGGTGGGAAAGAAATATGGAAGAAACAGAATAAAAAATTAATAAAAAAACTGAGGTGCTTAGAAGCACGAATAAGATGAGAGCAAAGCAAACTATAGCATTCAGAACATATGATTACAATTTGGGAGGATAACTAGTACCAGGGAATGAACGCTTGGTGAAAAAGGGAATGGAATAAATCTTAAAAGAAAGTGATGGAGATTAATAGAAGAATGAATGGATATTTTGACCTAAATTCATTTCTGCCAAACCCAAGCTAGAGGGTTGGTCAACTTAGATATAACTGTCCAAGGTTGTTAAATTCCTAAAGGCACACACCATTAAAAAACACTCGGCATTCTAGCGTCAACTATGTCTCTGGCATGTCTTCTAATCCTTTCACGAGCCTAACCGCAGTACGCTCCAGAGTGGTGGAGGTATAAAATCACAATATATATATATATTTAGACACCTGTACATCAGATAAACTTCCCCTTAATAGACAGAGGAAGGAGGCTTGATTTCTGGTCAAAGGTTATGTGCCTCAAAAGTGGCGGGAAAAATTTCTGTAATGTGTATTTCTACCAAGGAAAAAAAGTGCACGCACTACTACAATTTATCTTAGCTTCAAACACTTGGGGAGCACCACTAGCTACAATAGAGATCACAGCATAGGACAACCAAATGAATTTAGCTTGAGAGTACCTTATAATTCATAACACCAGTCTTCCAAATAATATTCCGCTGAATATCATAGCGCCAAACCACTTACTGGATACAAACCTAATAATGAGAAAAAGAGGAAATTTTATTACAAATTGGCTCAAGAATGAATATCTGCTCATACCAAAATTATGTCAAATACCCCATATACAAATAAAAAATGCTCAAGTATGAGGAATTGAAGATCTTAAACCGTCTCTGTCAATTCCCCACTCTTGGTCTGTAATAATACTGAACAGACTGATACAAGCTGTTTGCCGATATAACTCACGTGCGTGTAAAATATCTGTATGTTCTTGTAACTAAACTCACTTTTGGTTACAATCAGCTCGACATGATAGGTCAACTGTCCAAATTTGCCATGCTAATTGGCCAGAGGCAGCCGTTAAAAATACAAAGTATGGCCATCCTGCCCCATAAGAAATAACAAAAAGAAGATAGAGATTTCACTGCATGTATACCAAGTTGCTAGTGCCTGAGTATGAAAGAAAAGGAAGATCTTACCAATATTAGCACTATATCCACTAAGAGCAAGGCTACCAATGCAAGCTGTTCCAAACCCACTAACCCATTCCTTTGTGGAATCCCCAAACCGGAGAGCCGTAGATTTAACACCTACTTTCAAATCGTCTTCTTTATCCTAGAGAAGTAGTGAGAGTATAGCAATTTTATTTCTTTCTGGCGATCATTCATCGAGCGTATATTCATAAATCCAAAATTTATATAATAGAAATAACTAGATATATATGTGTGCTGTTTCAGTGTGTTTAAATGTTTATTCATATAAAGTACTACATCCGGTCACCAATTTTCCTCACTCATATGAAGGACACGTGGGACTCCCACAAAAACTAGTGTACATGTTTATAAGTTTTAACTAACATTCTACTCCCTTTGTTTCTTTTTAATAGTCGCTTGACTTTTTTGCACTCATTTCTAAGTGCTTTGACCGCTAAGTTAAATTAATAATTTTCAAAAGTTTCTTTTTCTGACTAAAAATATATAACTTAAACTTTTATTTACAAAAAGAAAATTTTAAAAATGATAATTTTTACTATGCGGTTAATGCATCTTGAGATGTGTGCAGAAAAGTCAAGAGATAGTTAAAATGAAAAGAGGGTGATGAGTAATGATGCACAGTAAAAGTTAGCAATATATAAAGAAAGTTGCAGAAAAAGACTACAATCAAATTGGATATTTAGGATATAATATCAAACAGAACGTTTTCTGGTTCGTGACTGCATGTATAAAAAGTTTGGTCATGTTACTTATAAGTAATAAGTAACTTATTTTTAAAAAAAAAATCACATTTACATACTTTCTTTTGAATATAAAATTATCATAGAAATTTAAGTTCAAATTTTATTTTCAGTTTTTAAAATAAGTTACTTATTTTCAGAAAAAGCCTGTATATATTAAAACTTTATGATGACACCTATTCATCTAAGATGCCACATATCTATAAGTACTTCTGAAAATAAGCAACTTATTTCCAAATTTAAGATTTTCCAAACGGACATATTATATGACATGCAAATGTTATGTGGAAGAAACAGAAACATAATTAATTACTTTCTGATCAAATTTAACAAAGTCCAAATAATTTAAGATGAAAGATCACATTCATTTGAGTTAAACCTATATGATTATGCTAGCTTATCCTAACAATTCATAACACGATTGATGCTAAAGTATCAAGGAACACAGAAAGCATCGTGAAAGCAAGAAAAAACTTAGGTCAAGGGTACAAGTCTCCATTGAGGTAGAGTGTGTGAATATTTAAATTTCTATGACTGACAATATGGGGAAAAATATATGAAAAAACTTGTCAATCTACACGGGTATAACGATGCAACAGCATGTACACGTGTGTTTTTAGATTTTGCAACACAGCATTTCGTCAGGTTTAGCTGGGGCTACATGGGTATACCACTATACTCGCTAGTGAGAGGTGTTTACAATTTTTAAGTGATAATTGGTAGGTTTCCCTTTATTAATACCACTCATTCCTCATTCGAGACTGACCACGAATATTTAATAAGAAATGGTCACATACACATATATAAATACCTGATGTGCATATATGGTATCATAAACAAGTGTCCAACACAGTCCAGAAAAGTAAAGTGGGAACACTATGGTAGGGTCAAGACTTCCTCGAATCGCAGCCCATCCCAACAAAGCTCCCCAATTGAATGTTAGACCAAGATAGGCTTGAGGCTGCACCAACATTACAATTAATAGATACAATAAATGAGTTGATAGAACTTCTAGTACTCATTACGGAAAAAATAGATGATAACGGAGATATAAGTTAGACAATAGACACAATACCCAAAATGTAAACCGCTTCATGAGAGGATAAGTAAAGACCAGCATCAAGGACGAAGCTCCTAATACTTGACTGTCAAAATGAAGATAAATACACACACTTAAGTTATGTGGGTGAGAACATAAAGACGTGCAAAGAGATAATAAAATGTTGAGTGTCTGAGTAGCCATGGTGATATATTACCATCACCATAAACAAACACCAAAAGTAATTGTCCTGTTGTCAAGGACGAAGCTCCTAATACTTGACTGTCAAAATGAAGATAAATACACACACTTAAGTTATGTGGGTGAGAACATAAAGACGTGCAAAGAGATAATAAAATGACAACAGGACAATTACTTTTGGTGTTTGTTTATGGTGATGGTAATATATCACCATGGCTACTCAGACACTCAACATTTGGACATGTAAGCATGATTGATTTAAACAATAGGATAGTGAAAATGATCTTTAATAATGTGTGCATCATTGCATGAAAATATATATTATCTTAAATTCTTTAGTGATTCATGTAGACAGCATAGAAATTCCCATCATTCTAAAGTTGAAATCTGAACCAGAAGTACTTTCTTTAAGTTTCTATAACAATTAACAAAAAGATTCTTCTAGTGATTGCTATAACAAGAGAATTGCTAGAACAAACTAATCACAAAGTAACGGCAAACCTATAGGAATTCAGTTGAAGGAGGATGCCAAGACCCATAAACAGTTGAATTCCAAGAAAACAAAGCCCTTGAAACCGTGACAAAGCACCACTTGCAATTGGTCTCAGCCTTGTACGTTCTACCTGCAATATGTAATTAGTTAACGCAGAACGAGAGAAACACTTAGAGACAACAAAAAAAAGTCATGCAAAAGATCTATGAATTACTCGGGAAAAAAGCATTTTTCTTTAACTTCATTTATAGTGACATTCAATAGCACAAAGGAGTGACAAATAAATCGTCTTAAAAATACATAAGTAGCAATATCTCGTGGTTTCACTGTACAGAAGATGACTAGCAAGATACATAAGATAAAATTACAATCAACTTATGTATTGTTTTTTCTTTCTGCAATAAGTCATGTTGAATTATGGCACATAGGCAAAATTTATGAACATAAAATGATAAATTACTTTTATACAGAATAATTGTTATCAAAATGCATACAGAACAATATAAATATAGATTTTTATATATTTTCCCTTTATAACAAAAGTACATGCATATGTTTGTTGATATACACAAACTTTAAAAAAATCATGTATATATTGAAACAAACTTAATTGTTAATCACCTTTGTATCAATATCACGGTCAAGGAGATCATTTATTGTACATCCTGCACCTCTTAGCAGAAAAGCCCCACAACCAAATAGGGCCATCATCTTGAAATCAGGAAAGCTCCCAGGCAATGCTGCCAAAGTTATTGACCTAAACTAGAAAATGAGTATATGAATGAAATTCAATTATATATTCAACACACTTGCACATTTAAACATCTACTTACAGAGACGTAAAAGAAAAAAAATCTTAAGATATATGAAAATTTTAAACAGAGAAAATTTGCATTAAAATTATTTTTCTTAGGTAAGAAATACTAAACGTTATGACATCCTAGTGAATTATCCCGTGTATAATGAAGCATAATCCATGTTTTTATTTAAAATTTTAAATCACTTTATAATAGATATTAAAAATAAATTACAAATTCACACCAACATTAGGGCTTGTTAACTATTGTGGATTTTACCAACACTAATCAATCAAAGAATACAGTATGTTGCCAAGAACGCATCCGCTCATGATGCTTATATAAGAATATAATGCTAAATGAATCCCAATATATGGCGCATGAGAAAAATGAATCCTTCTGTTGAAATTTACTCAAATTAGGGGAAAATAACTATCCTGAAATATGATGTAGTGACGGTAGGAAATATGAGAAATGCTAGAATCCCCAAAACGCTTCCCAAAACCGTTCCTGAATGATTAGTTGTCATTATTTTATTGGTTATTTCATAAGAATTGTCATGGGCCCCTTGTGCATAAATATGAGTTCGCAAGTAAAAATGCGCCACGTGTCATTTGGGAAAGATTTTGGGATTACTTTCGGGGTACGTAGCATTGCTCAGGAAATATATAGAGAAATCTTTACCCAAATACCAGTACGATCATCTACTGACAGCTGAGTATCTAATCATCTGTCAACACTTTAATTAGAAAAACAAACAATCAGCGACTTTTACACATTGAATATTGCAAACAACCAAAATTTAAACCCCAAAACTACAACCTAATTGCGAATCACCCTAACCTTAAAAATGCCAAAATTCTAGCTAAGCTACAGTTACTAAAAATCTAAAACAGTGTACATAATATAGGGGCAATCTTTTAGTTATATAACATACATTGTACATAATAAAGTTGCAATCTTTTCGATACATGTAACACAATGTACATAATAAAGTTGCAAGCTTTTCGATAAATAAGTATAACACACATTGTACATAATAAAGTTGCAATATTTTCGATACACAAAATAAATCAAGAAAAGGGGGGCATACCACATACAAGGCCAAGCAAGTAACCAAGTCCCAATGGGCTTATCTAACCTAGCCAAATGTGCATAACCCGCTATTTTTTTCGGCAAATACAAATCAATCCAAGAACAACCCTCTACTTTTTTCTCACTCTCCTCCTCTTTCTCATACCCCAATGATGATATACCCGCATTTTTCACCAATTGCGTTGAATTGAAGTCCCTAAATTTAAAATTTATTTGAATAAATACAATATTAAGGAGGCAACGAGACTGTTTATTGAGTGAATTGAAAAGATATGTGGTGAATGATTGTGAAGAAGAGTGGATTAGGGTTTTAGGGTTTGGAATTGGGGGAGATAGAACGAGTCGGGTTATCTGAATAGAGAGTGTGGTGGTTCGGATCCTGCTGCGAGCAGCTCGAGATACAAGGAACAGAGCCATCGGAGTCTGAGAGACGGAAGGATGGGTTTAGCCTTTGCTGTTGCTTTTGCTAATTTGCCAACAAAAAAAGTAAAATATTGTTACTTGTTAAATTAATAATTACGTATTTATTATTATTTAAAAATATCGCGGACTGTGATTTAACATGCGGTCGACTGGTGTGTGGTCTCGTAAAAATTAGAGTGTTTTCGAATACTAGTTACGTGTTAAGAATGTATTTAGATGAAATTATACGCAATCTGAACGCGTGTCAAAATGCGTCTATTACGTATTACCTATTCTGTCTCGATTTTGGGCATTTGCATGTATTATATATTTTTTCGGGGTTCAGTGTTAATTTAGAAAGTATTTCGGTTTCGTAAAAATGATTGGACCGGATCCCTACCGGGATGTCAAAACCCACAAAAATCATATTTTCATATTTATAAAATCGTGTGACTTTCAAATATTTTATATTTTCGTATTTTTGGAATATTCGTAATTTTTAGAGAATTTTAACATAAATTTTATATTGATTTGATTAAATATTATTTCCCGTCAATTATTAATATTGGACTAATTATTTTATTAAATTGATGTTAGCAAAAAAAATCGAAGTCAAATTAAACCTGACCCAGACACCGCCAACCCCTTACTTATCATGTACAACACCCCCACCCCCGGTTTGTCTCTCTCTTCGTCTTCCGTCTCTCTCCCCCATACATCTTTATATATTAAACGATTTTAAAAATTTATTATTCTCAAACCGTCCATCCAAATTTCAATACATATGTATATGTATAAAAATGACCAGCTCTTCGATATCTATTCATAGGTATATATATTGCAAAGATTTGGGAAGAAAAATTTATGGATATATTTTTTTTAATTTATTTTCGGGACGTAAAAAAGGAGTTTGGTGATGTTGCTCTACATGACATTTCAGCTTGTGTATACCTATGGCTATTAATTTCGAATTTTTATGGAGATATTTTTCGGATAACAAATAACCTTTTTGGTTGATCAGAATTTATTTTAAGGTTAGAATTTCGAGATTTCACTTTTGTACTTGGGTATATTATAGCATGTGTGTATATATTTATTTCATAATTTTTAGAAGTTGTTATAGAAGTCACTTTTGGCCCCAATTTTGGTTCAGATGGCCATATTTTTCATTTCCAGCATGTTTATACGTGCAAATATAAATTATTGTGTGATTTAAATTTATTAATTTTATTAGAGTATCGTTGGATGGTAATGTTTGAGATTTATTTTGAGGGGCTCTGATCCTGGGGAAAAGTTCGTTTTACAAAGATTTTATTTCAAAAAAAATTGTAAAATATTTATTTCAATTTCAAGTTATTATCTTCAAAAATCATAATTTGATTTAATTATTTATAATTTATTTTAATTAACTATTTATGATTTAATTAATTGATTATTTCATTTTATCAATTAATTTCATATATAAATAGTAAAATGAAATATTATTATTTTTAATTAAATCAAATAATATTTTTAATATTATTTTTAGATTTTAAAAATAAATGAAGGTATTGAATAATAAATTAATATTATTATTAATTGAATTATTCTTATTTTATTCATAATAAATAGACCGTTTGTCCGTTTAATACGAAACGAACGCGTCTAGACGAAGAAAAATATTATGCTTCTATTAAAAATATATTTGAGACATAAATATTTTTGTATCGAAAGGCCGCTTGTTTTGTAAACATTTCTGAGTCATATATTTTCCGAAAATTCGTATTTCGACTCAATTTTAGTTTCAAACATACCGAATCGAATCTTTTGATAAAACGAATTATGTGATACGTGCCTTATGTGTTTACGTTCTATGTAAATTGTATGTCCACATGTCTCTTAAATTTTATATAATAAACGTGATCATTATCTGTTATCATCGGGTGCGTAGGTGATAAGGATAGACATATGAATTAGACAAATATATATTGTCGGTTAAATAAAATAGTATCTTTTATGATAGATACACATAGTTTGAGGCGTTCAAGGTCAGACAGAGAGATTTAAAATTAAAACTTGTTTGTATGTAATACATGAGACGAATAGATACAGAGATGAGATAAACATAGAATGGTGATTGACAAGGAAAAGTCAGATAGCCTGTCGATGGAAATAGAGATATACTAGAGTTGAGTTATATGGAAAATGGTTAAAGATCAGAGGGCTGATCAATTGAGGAAAGTATTTCTTCCCTATTCTAAATTCAGAATAGTTAAATATTTTACATTTCGCTGCAATAAATCTTGATTACACAAGTATCCCTTATTCTTGTTCTTTTATTATTATTTATGATCTTTTGAGCAAATACCTATTGTTCTGGGTTATTTGTGAACCCTAAATCATGATGCTTTAACCAAAATAATTTATCATCAAAATACTCTACGGACTGGATGGTTACGGAAAGGGCCAGGGATGGACTGGAACCTAAGGGCAGGGATGGACTGGACCCTATGATTTATTAGGCCAAAATGGCTTGGGTACCCGATATATTCTGACTGATCAGCAGATTATAGTACATATGCGTTAGTGTTTGTGCCCTAGAGACAACACTATGATGTTTTAGTTTAAGACATTAGGATTATTAATATTTATGTTCTATCGATTATTCCCTTTGTAATTTATTAATTCTTAATTTACCGCGATATAAATGTTAGATTAATAAATGTCCTTGGAATATGATATGCAATTCTATATCTCTAAGTACGTGACTTAGAAATGAGATTATGAGAATAGTATCAATATTCCTAAAGGTCCCTAGTCGAGTATTATTATTAAGGGACAATAATAATGCATTAAGACCAGTGTGTTTGTTGACTGATGATCATATCTCATTGATCATAGGTATAGTGATACTAAAGTCAAAAATACAAGCAGATGTATATGTACATGGTGTTGGATAGACCCAATGTGAGATTCTACATGTATGTTGTGTCATAAGTAATTCTCACAGTGATAATGATGTAATGGTCCTTAGACCTGAAATCATTATATTTCTATACGAGAATTAATATACATTGATTCCATTAAAAGTTATCCTTGACCGGGTAATGATAAAAGTGGACATTGGGTATATTATGAATTGTATGTGAAATATGAATGATCTAGATGAGATTTAACCCTCCTATTTTAGGAGTGATATTATTGGCCTCTTGTGTGAGCCAGACTACGAAATGCGTGGTCACGCTCAAATGTTGATTTGATATGATAGTCTACTCATTGATCAAGGAAACCTGGATTAAACATTAATGAGGATGACACATTACATGCCTATAGTTTAATCTATAATATGTGGTTAAAGGGATTATATTACATTGTACATTATTTATGAAATGTTTAATCGATCACCGATTCAATTATTATTACTTGGGTAGCAATGATGTATTACTAGATGCCGGTCATTGTTTACGATTTTAAATTAGATTTAAAATTCGTTGCCAATGTAATAATAACCTATAGGGTCACAAAAAAAAATGCTTGAAGGATTATTTAATTTAAATTGGATTTAAATTAAATTAAAGTAATTTGAATTATTTATAATATTAATTAAGTTTGACTTAATTAATTAGATAAATAATGATATTCAAATTTACTGATATTAATTATGAAATTTATTTGTTAAATAATTAAGTGAGACTTAATTATAATACAAATAGAAATTTCGAATTAATAATAACTCCTAATTAGTTAAAAGTTATAATTCATTTTTCTACTCTCTATATAATATCTCTTGTGTGGCTGATTTTTTTTTGTGTGCAAGACTTTTACTAAAACTCTAGCCACCAAGGGAGAATATGGAGAGAGTAAGAAGAAACAAGTTTGTGCTAGTACGCATTCAATCATTGAGTTCAAGCATTCGTGTGGATACCGATAGAGCGTAGATCGCGAGAGCGGGATGCGTGGTGATTAAACAAACTTTGGATCTCCATTAGTCAACTAATTGGTAAAACTTCTTTAGGTAAACAATTTGATCTACGAATTAAATATATGTTTTTCGCATGGATCCTGTGGTGGGTTTCGAAAATTCTACTTTTTTTTACATTTTTAATTACTGTTTCCATTGCGTTTATGTGCTAGAAACCCAACAATATGTTGGTTCTAGTGTCTAGTCTAATTTATTGTTGATCGCCATTAACTGCATTATTTCTTTGAAAGTTTCATGATTATAAAACCGAACAAAGAATTGATTCATGAGATAAATCAATGAATTGTTCGTTGATTTTTGATCTATGATTGAAGGCAAATAAGGGCCGATATTTTATTTGCTCAATTGTTTAAATAAATAAAGATGTTTATAAAATCATTTAAAGATTATTTCTAGGAGTTTTTCTTGATAATGATACCTGAAAACCAATTATGATACTTGTTGGGCATTTTTAGCTCACTCTTTCTTTGTTATTTTTTATTCTTTCAGTATAACCTGAGGATAACTGTAGATAGCTCACAGTAGACATCTTAATGGTGAGATCCAAGCTTCAGGAAGTTGGATATGTCGAAATGGATAAAAAGAGGAAGTTGGTAAAGAGATAATAAAAATTTGAGTTAGTTGTTACAAAAATTTAGTTGTTCAGATTCTTATTTTATATCATAACCTGTAATCGATCCATAGATTGAGGGGTCATCAGTATATTTATGTTAATATACATGTTTATATTATTTAATGATGTTTGGTGACACCCAATCCTGACCCCGGATTTGGGGGCTGTCACAAAAAAAAAGTTTGGTAAAAATTAAAAACTAGTTTTCTAACAATTGTGTTTCGAGTAAAACCTTTAAGAGAAAATAAGGTCCTCATAATTTTTGAAAAAAATGCTTTTTAGTTTTTGCGGGAAGCGGATGTTGATTTCACCATCAAATCTCATATTATATTTTATAATTTTTTATATCAAAATATATACATATTACAAATATCATGGATGTTGGCGCCAAATATCACTATTTGGGGGATAATGACCTCAATGTCACTCTTTGAAAATTTGTCCACAAATGTCACTCCAAAATATTATCTCGTCCACTGTTTACATTTTAATCTAACACCGTTATCTCGTCTTCCGTTTTCCTATTCTTTTTATTTTTTAAAAATTATAAAATGCAACATGTTTTGAGTTGCTAAAACTTAATATGAAGTTCCGTATTTTACTTCTTTTTTTTTCAAAAATTAATTACGCAAGTTAAGACCATGGCTTTAAAAATACATTTGCCAAAGCGTGATTTGATGATTGGTTTTCAAAGAAACGGAAAATGAACTACCGTTTTGCAATTTTTTATTTTTTATAAAAAATATTAGATAATGTTATGTTTCCAAGTTTAACACATAATTTTGAGTGGTTTTTTATTCGTATTTTATTCATATCTATAAATATTTTACTATTTTTAAAATTCAAATTGAGAATTGTTAAAACCTAAAATATTAAAAATGGTTAATAATTAGAGTTTGGTTTTTAGGCCCTAAATCCTAATTAATTTAGGATTTAGGCTCTAAGGTTTAGGGCCCCTAAGTCCTAAATCCTAGGGTTTAGGTTGAAAAGAGACGCGGCCTTAGCAAGAAACGAAGAGACTTACGATCTCTACCATTGATTTCTTTTTGATCTTGTGGCATAGATTTTATACACATCAATTAGTATTTTTATTATTTTACTCCAGAAGGGTAATATTTGAAAACTAAAAATACGTGTATATCATCATTTAGAATACGTATTTATAAAGATTTATTACCATGCATGTAAATATTTGTTAAGATTTTATTACATATTATTACCACACTTGCCATTTACAATTCTATCAATTTTTTATGTAATTTGATTTAATCAGTTTTATTTAATTTGATTAGAGAGCATTATATTATCACTTACATAGCCAAGATGTCAAGTGTGCAACGATTCTACTACCTTATCTTATCTAATTGAAAATATCAAAAAGTGTGCATTAACAAACTTATATCAGATGAAACACAATTTAGTAGTACCCATGCGGCCTTGCCGAGAAATTCATAAATCATAAAGGCCGCAATGGATCGAATCTGAATAGGATCAGCCTCAATCCATATTTTGATTCATTTAATTTTACCGGATTCAGATTCAGGTCAGATTTTAGTTATATTTTTAACAGTCTGATCCATATCCGGATCCGTTACGATCATGAAAAATGGATCGGAGCTCCGATTCATTTATATTAAAAAAAGTTAAACCCAAAATCTTTAAATAAAAATATACTTTATATTTGTTTAAACATTCATCATAATAGTTGAATTATACTAAATACAAATGTGTGAACAAGAATCATGGTAACAAGTAAAAATAGCAAAAGTTTCCGAGAGCCAAACACTTAATAAGAAAATTATCTCAAGCCAACTTGGCTGGATACATCAGCCGCAATGTTTCATTGAGATGGATGAGTGCTGCTACAATTAAACATTAATGCTGGTGTATCCCATCCAACGATGGTCGGGGATAAGTTTGCACTTAATAACCAATAACTTTATTAAGTGACTTCAACTCCTGAATAGTTTATAAACTCTTTGTAAATCTACAACAAGGTGTTATTCACATTTAATGTAATACATTTCTGATAAGTTTTAATATTTGCTAAGAGAAAAAAGTAACACCTAAAAGAGTTGTTTAAGTATTAATAAAAAATTTCATATATGCATCATATAATTTATATATAACTTATTTTATATATAACATTGAAGATATAAAAAATAAATAGTCGGATCTGATCGTTAACGGATCGGATCGGCCTAAATTCATATCCGTACTTATCGGATCAGATTATTATCCGATCAGATTTTTTTAAATCAAATTTTATTTTTAATTATACATATCCGCTTCATTAGCTTTCGAATCGGGCCGGATTTCCGATCCATTGACAACCCTAATCTCATATTCCCATTTTCTAAAACTGTTGTACGAATTTTTCTCAAATGAGCTCAATTATTTTGTTACTTTATTTTACTAAATTTTCTACCATAATAACTTGTACATGAACTTGTGTTTTCATATAAATTTTAATACTTCACCACAACACCTAACATAATCTACTGTTTTGTCCTCATTTATCTTTTACTTTTTTCTTCTTTTTCCAAATCAATATTATACACATTATACCAAAACATTTACTAAAATATTTAAACTAATTTAGGAATAATTAGGTCCAACACCTAGTAGAATCTCATAATTTTGTAATAGATTCTTGCAATTTTTATAAAAATGCCAAAAAAATATTTTAGGTTTCTAGATTCTCTTAAATATTATGTATTTAATAATACAAAGATTTTGCAAGGTATTTTTTAATAAAAAAAGGTTATCTTACGTGTTAGTAGTATAACGTGAAGACTTTCTTAAGTATTCCTTAATATAAGATTCTTTTACATGTTTCTGATTTTTAATATAAAATATCCTTTAATTTTTTTAGTATAAGTTTCTAGGTGAACACATTTAACAAAATATGTATAGAATTCATTTGGAATATTTATGTCAATCACCTATGAATATATATATATATATATATTCATTAGCAAAATAATGGGAATAATCTTGTCAAATATTTATAATATGAATTATAATGCCAAAAAGAAGTATTTATATTTAATATATAAAACCCTAACTTTTATGTAATACCTAAAAAATATTTTGGATTTTGTAGGATTCAATAATAAGTATTTTACATTACAAATATTGTATTAACTATTTTTAATTCATATACATGTTTGCTACTTGAACAAGTGTATTTTAATTCAACATTTTCTTACATATTTTTTTATATTTTAAATTGAAATTCTTTTGATATTTTAAATAGAAGATTCTCTTACGTGCACATAGATAAATATCTATTAAAGATTCTCTAATGTGCAAATAGCTAAATATCTATTGAAATTATTGAATTACTATGGAAAACACATAATATTCATTTACATGTTTGCTATTTGAATAAGTAAGTATTTTTAATACAACATTATTTTACATATATTTTTCAAATTTAATATAAAATTATTTTGATATCTTTAAATAAAAGATTCTCTTACATGCAGTTAGCTTAATATATATTAAAATCATTGAATTATTATGCCAAACACATAAGAGTTTGTAAAACATAATATAACGTAATATGTAACCGAGAAAATATAACTCAACATGAAACAGAAATAGAAACAGATAAATAATATTAATTGTGCAGGAACCTTGAAGATGAAGATTGGATAAATATAAAGAATCAAAAGATGAAATTAATGTTCTAAGTTTGTAATCGGGTCATAAAAATAAGTTCATTAATATGTTCAAGCCTCTGTGAAGAATAAAATATCACAAGACTTCTAGTGACAATGAAATGTATTGATTTGAAGTATTGAAAATCAAGGGTTTCGGTGATTGAAACAATGAATGACCAACAAGTTGTATTAGCTCAGAATTGTAAAAAGATTGAGTTAAATCAATTCACCGTTAGTTGTTTGTGAACCAGACCAGTGCATCAAGTATCATCACGTCAGAAAAGAATTAATTTAATCTTGAAGAAGATTTGAAGTTGATATAATATAGAGGGGATCAAGGGAATGAACAAATGTGTAAGTCAAAAATGCTTCTAAGGAAAATAGGTTTTTTGTGGTTGCAACTTAGGAAAATGTTTCTAAGGAAATTAATCTTCTTTATGGTCACAACTCAAGAAAATGCCTCTAAGGACATTGGTTCCCTTGTGGTCAGAAGTCAGAAATCTTTCTAAGGAAAATAATTTTCCTTGTGGTCGTAACTCTGGTGAAATCTAAGGCAAAATAACATGTCTCCCTGTATGCGCAACTGAGGAGAAATATTGCCAAGGAAAGCAATTCCCTTGTGTACGCAACTTAGAAGAAAAACAAACAAGGAAGGCTATGTCCCTGTGTGCGCAAGTGAAAAGAATTCTAAGGCAAAGTCTTCCCCTCTTGTCGCCACTTATGATTTGGTAAATTTATATTAAACATAAGAAGTAATTGATTTGATACTTGGCTGAAATTAAGCCACGTGTCCAAATGGAAATTGAAGTCTATACAAAAGAAGCGAAATGAATTCAATTCATTCAGTGATCTTCCTCAGCTCTCAACTGTATTTTTACGAAGCTCCATTGAAGACCAAATTTATTAGCTTATAAATATACTATTTTGCTGTTGAATTTATTGTAGCTATTCATTTGATTGATTAGAGTGTATCAAACTCAAGGTTTATATTAATAAAATAATATATTCCTCGAACTGTTTTGTGTCTATTTTGATTCCGTAAATTTAATGAAGAACTTTAAACGAATCAAAAAAGATTGTAGGTATCGTATTCAACCCCCCTTCTACGATACTTTAGGACTAACAATTGTTATCAGAGCTTGTTGATTGACATACAATTTAAGATCCGGAGAAAGAAACCAAGTCAAACAAGTTCTTGAAAAATATTCTTGAAATTTTTTAATTTTCAAAAATTCTCATTCTTGAAATTTTTTAATCTTAAATAATTTTATTTCGGCAAGATGATGAACAACCAAAGAATTGGAAGTATCAAGGTTTGTTAGTCCCTTAACAATATCGCAAGAATTACAGAAGGGGGGTTGAATGGAATTCTTGAACCTTTTTCTTAAAATAAAAATGTTCAACTCGATTATGGATATATTTGTTTTGATTAGCACAACGCGGAATGTAAACTTGAATGAATCAAAACATAAGTAATTAAAAAACAAGAGTCTTTAAAAACTTTCTGGTGGATTTAAAAAATTCCACCAGAGATATATTTAATATATCGAGAGGACTCTGTGTGCAGAAATGCCCACAGCTGCTTACACAAATAGAACTGCTAAAAACACAAGAAATGCTAAAGATAGTGATTACAAAGATTTCTCTATTGTTGTTTCTTAGCTCTCTCAGTTATTTTTCTATTTGCTACTCTCTTGGTTTATATAATACCAAGATTACAAAGTCAAAAGAACTGAACAAATATAAAATCTAAAAGTCTTGATCTTTGCTGCTTTTCGTCCTCTATTACCCAGTTAATGAGCTTCCACAGTGTACTTGTATCCAACTCAACGGCTGTGTGTCAGCTTTCACTGTTCAACTGATGTTTGAATCTTGATCATCTGTCGACTTTCAGATCATCCGTCGATGACTTAATTGATCATCCGTCGACTGCTATGTTAAACATCCGTTGATAGCTATTTTGGTCATCCGTCGAAGCTTTGTTAATCATCCGTTGGTAGCTATTTTGGCACTTGACTTCATTTCACTTATACAGAATTACAAGACATTGCTTATGTACAGTTAATCAACCTATTCTGTATATCTAGTTAAAGTCAACATGACTTATATGCCACTACATATTCTATACAAAGGTGCATACAACACTGTGCTACAAACTTATTACATAAGCTACTCACTCGATGGATAATAAGTTAATCATCCGTCGGGACTATAATGAGTTATCCGTCGGGACTATAATTCTTATCCGTCGAGTGCTACATTATTTCACTAAGTAAAATCTACTTAGATGTTTTGTTTAGGTAATCATCAAGTACTCAACATATTCACAACAATCTCCCTCAATTTATGTCTACTGGAATTGTAGCCATAAATTAAGAGAAACTTGATGATGACAAAACATCCTAAACATATATCTTTAAAGATAAGTAGATAAAACTGAAAGTGCTTCAATTTAAACAAAAATGTACAAGGTTTGGCTCACAGTCAGTTCAAGATGCTCCTCTAGTCTGAGCAGATTTTTCTAGTTTCTTGAAGGTCTGGATCTTCTTCCAAGCTTTCTATTGTTTTCTTCAATTTGATTCTGGAGCTGTCTGTGGAATTCTAATTCATCAGATTTCGAGAGATCTAACATTTCTTGCATTTCCAAGAGAGTCTCATTGCTAGAGATACTCAATTGGTCTTCTAATCTGAAGAATCTTCTCACACCCTTGTCATCCATGAATTCCATCAGCCAGTAGGGCCTTAGATGCACTCTTCTCCCTGTGTATGGGATGATAAGAGTTTTGGGTAGTGCATCTTTGGCTCTAACACTCCTTAGCTCTTCAATCTTCTTCAATACTAATCTTCTTGCAGTTACATTGAACCCAAAGTTTTTCTTGAAGGATGAATAGATTTTGATCAACACAGCTTGGCTTTCTTGAAGTATCCTGTGAAGAGGCCACTGAATCTCCCTTCCCCCTTTGTACTTGAACACCAACCTTTCAGGTAGTTTTCTGTATGCATCAATTGCCCTTACCTCATCCAGCTCCTCCAGATAAAGGTTTAGATCTGAGAATTCTTTGATGTCACACAAGTACAGGTAGTCTCCCCTGTTGACCTTGGGTTGAGCTTTGACTACTGACTTGGATTTGAGAGGTGACAACTTCACTCTCTTGACTGCCCTTGATTTTGTCCTTCTTGGCTTAGTAAGAATTGGCAAGTTGAAGTCAGGAATTGGTAATTTATCCCACTCTATTGGCTCATCCTTTGGCACAATAGGCTCTCCATGTATGTTCCTGTAGGGGTCCACCACCCTTATGTCTTTAAACACCACAGAGGGCTTTGATGCTTGAGTTTCAGCTTGAGTGGATTCCTTTGGAAATTGATCTTCCAATTCATTGTCAACAACATCCAACTTTCTTTTTGTTTTTTTAGCCAGTTCTTTCTTTCTTGAGGATTTCTTCTGTTCTTCAATCTTCTTCTCTGATTCAGTAGCTTGAGATGGTTGAGAGGGAATTTGTTGAGAAGAATTCACAGCCTGTAGCTTGGCCAAGATAGCAAACTGTTCTTTCTTTTGTTTAGACTTCTTTGCATCTAGAGCAGCTTGCCTCTTTTCCTGCTTCAATCTGGCTTTTTCTTCTTCCTTTGCATGAGCAAATTGTGGATGTCCAGCTATCACACAAATTTCCTTCCCATTTCTGAATATCTTTACAATTCTCTTTCTTGAGGCTGAATCAGCTGGATCTTTGTAGAGGAGAATAGATCTTGATAGAAGCTTCTTTTCATCAGGCTTGGGTGTCTCATACACAGAATCCATAGGGTTCTTCAAAGATAACTTTGGATAGTTTGCCCTTGGTTTAAGAATTATCTCAGCCTTTGTAGTCTTGATGCAGGAAGATTGTCCTTTCTCCAGATAGTTCATGCTCATCTCATTCACATTGATTGGCTTGACATGAGAGTGATGGATGGCTGACTGATCTGGTTCCTTGACTAATTGAAACTTTTGCTGTATTTCCTCATCAATCTTTTTCCAGTTGATCAGAGTCAACTCTCCTTTATCAGCATCTTTCAAATTTGCTGCTGCTGCATTTATAAGATCTATACCATCTGCAACTGGTGGCTTGGAGATAGTAATTGAAGGTACAATTACTTTGCTGATTTGAACTAGAAGTTTCTCCCCCTCAGTTGGTCCTTTCTCCCCCTTACTTGATTCTCTCTCCCCCTTTTTGTTATCATCAAGTGGAGGAGTTAGGCCTTGTGCTTTAGCCAGTTGCATAAGAAGATTTGTCCGAGTCTGTTGATTTTGAAGAAGTAGAGCCACTGAATTCTCAATAACCTGAACTCTGTTCTCCAGCTTGGCTATCTTCTTGTCAGAATCTGATTCTCTCCTTAATCTTAGTAATAGATCATGCATGGTACCATATGGCATTATTGAATCCAGCTTCTCAGAGTTGTATGTCTTTAAGTCAGCTATATCCTTTTTCAATTCATCCACACTGAGATTCTGTCTTGAGTGTTGGATCTTCATTAAATGTAAAGAGTCTAGGTGAGCTTGAAGAACAGCCTTGGTACCAGCATCTGAAGCTTCCTGAAGGGCCTGCTGAATAGCTATCACTTGTTTTACCAAAGACACCTCAAATTGCCCTGGTGTAAATTCCTTTGCCCATGCCCATTCAGGTAAACTGAAAGCAGAACTTGGGCCTTCAGCTCCCCCTAAGTTCATGCTTCCATCCAAAGAACCAGAGTCATCATCATCAGAATTTACTCCAAATTCTTCAGATGGCTCTCCAGCTTGAGAAGGCATTCTGTTCACAGTAGCTTTATCTCTTTGAAGAGATTCTGTGATGTGCACTAGATTCAAAGTCTGCTCTGCCTCCACATTGCCCTGAGCAGCCAACAGTTGATAGGCTGAAACAGGGTGAGTAAAAGTGTCAGCATCCAAGGAAATGTTATCAATTACAACTTTGTAATGTTGCTGAAATTGTCTTTCCTTTTTAGCATCATCCATAATCATTGACTCACTAGCAATGGTTGGTTCCATCCTTATTTCTCCAGTACCTGCCTTTCTCTCATATTCTCTCTTTTGTTGCATCAGGGTCTCACCCTGGCTCCCCACCCTCACCTTCACCTACTAAGGTGGGACTCCTCTCACTCACTTTTGCCAATCCTGAATGAATGGATTGCTGAGATTCACTCTTTTCCTCTCCTTTTTCCTGGGAGCAACCCAGCCTCTCACTCAATGCACTCTCCTCTCTCAGTCCTAAGCGTGATTGTATTACCACCAAATCTTCTGCACTTGAAATTATTGAATTTTGAAGTTGTGCAGAGACACTCGACGGATAAGTGATATTCGTCGGGTGAGTGGTAAAGCTATCCGACGGATAACTGCTGTTAAGCTTATCCGTCGGGATACAATCAGTACTCAACGGATGAGCAATATCCATCGAGAGAGTAGAAATGAATGAGGTGGGAAGAGAAACGATTGTTGACTCTGTGTTGATTGAAGTTATTTGAGGCACAGATGTCACAATAGAATCAGAAAGAATTGGCAAGTGAGCCAACAAATCATCTAAAAGATGATGCTCACTTGCACTAGATTTTGGCTTCCCTAACAGAGTTAAAGAAGGGGAATCAGGAATTGAAGTGTTTATCATGTCCACTTCCAGTGAGTTAGTTGGTGAGTATTGTGTTTCCGTGGCTTCTATTATGAGAGATTTTGGCTGTGACTCCACATTTATTGGAGCCACATCAATCTGAATTTGAGAAGGTGCAGGGACTGTGTCTTTAGCACCAGTTTGCACTAAGTGTGTGCCCTGTGCATCCCCAGTTGTTTTGGATTTCTTCTTTCTAGTGTAGGTTTGATGTGAGCTTGTGTCCCTAACCCTCTTGGCCTGTGCTCTTGGATGAAAGCTTTGTTCAATAGCCACATCCTTTTGGGAGGATGCAGCTAGAAGTGAGCTTTTATCCTTTTTAAGCACTACAGTTTGTTGGGAAACTGCAGTGTGGCTAGGCTGGGATTCACTCAACTCTCCAACCTTATCCTTGGGGTTTCTTTGATGTTCACCCCTTCCCTCACCTATCTTACCCTCCTTCACACTCCCCTCTTTGGTTTTGGTAGATTTTTGAACTGGTACATTTTGAGAGATACCAGAGGGGGTTTTCTTTGATTTGGATTTAGAAATTGCAGTTGTTTTGGCAGCTTTGGTAGGCAACTGTTTGGTCATTGTCACAGATGCCATAGCTATGCCTGAAGTCAAAGAAATAAAAGAGATTGGAATAGTTGAGGGTCTGGATGAACTTACCTCACTTACCTGAGGTGTCAGCATTACAGGGAAATAGAACATTGGCACATCCTTGTGATGGTTGGCTCTGTTCAAGTCTGCAATGATTCTCCTCTCTTGAACCCAACAAGCTAATTTGTTGTTTGGGTTCTCAAGTTCAATCTCTTGACAAAGATGGTTAGCCAAAAGCATAAAAAATCTAGCATAGTAAATATTCTTTCCTCTTTTGGCTAAGTCACCTAGTTTAAAACCTAACTCATACACAACAAGGTCACTGAAATTGTAATATTTATCTGTAACTAGCATGTATAGCATGTTAAGCATGGAAATGTTCACAGAATCAAAATTACTGATTTTTCCAGAAAAGACTTTAGTTACTACATCAAACAAGTAACTCCATTCCTTCCTAAGACCTAGTCTTCTAATTTCACTTAGTTTTGCAGTAGGAAGTGCATAGTGAATGGAATTGAGCATATTGACAATATCAGTGTCAGTGTGTGGTGCAGTTACATTATCATCAGGAATCTTGAAACATGCTTTTATTACATCATTATTGATACAGAAATCATTACCTTTGATGGTTAGAGTGATGGTTTTGTCAGTAGAGTTGTAGATTGCTGTTGTCCACATCTCCTCAATAACTTCACAATAAATTGTGGGTGATTCCAGCATGGCAAAACTTAACTTGCAGTTGTGCACGAAGTCCATCATCTTATGATAATCTTCAGATTGCTGAATCCCCTTATTGACCAAGGCAGTAAAGTTGTTCTTCTCATAGATGAACCCAGTCTGTGACATGATCTTAACTACGGGTGCCATTATTAGTGAAGAAAAGCTTGAAGAGAAAGAGGATTTTTGCTTGAGAGAGAATGAAGTAACACAGTTGAATTTGAGAATGATAAAAGAAAATGATTAGAATGAAATAAGCTTTTATACTTTTCTCAAAATCAACTGATAAAAATAATAAAGAGAAGTAAATTACCCAATAGAAATTGTCTAAAATAGTCGTTTTAAAATAAACTGTAAAAATTCTACCCATTATCCGTCGTGTAATGCTTACAAATTGTAAGTATACTCGATGGATAATGTTCAGGGAATTAACGGTTAAGATTTAGACACTTCGACGGATAAGGATAAGTTGATATCCGTCGAGCTTTAAAATACTCCAGAAAAGTAATTGATTTTTATTTACAATTTGTATATCGACGGATGACTCAACTCGATGGATAATGGTCATCCGTCGAGATGCAAATTTTGACTTAGCCAAAATTTTCATCCAAGACTAAAAATCAGTTAAATTTCTGGCTACTTTTCAACTTGCAAAATAATTCAGATAAATTCAAGAGTAATTAAGCATACCTAACTCACTTACCAACCTAGAAAAGGTGGATTCATCCAGTGGTTTGGTAATAATATCTGCAAGTTGCTTCTCACTTGGAACAAAATGTAACTCTACAGTACCATTCATTACATGTTCCCTTATGAAATGGTACTTGATGTCTATATGCTTTGTCCTTGAATGTTGCACTGGATTTTCAGTGATGGCAATTGCACTTGTGTTGTCACAGAAAATAGGAATCCTTTCAACTTGCAAACCATAGTCTAGCAATTGATTTTTTATCCATAAAATATGTGCACAGCAACTGCCAGCAGTAATATATTCAGCTTCAGCTGTAGAAGTAGAAACTGAATTTTGCTTTTTACTGAACCAGGACACAAGCTTGTCTCCTAAAAATTGACAGGTTCCTGTTGTGCTTTTTCTATCAATTCTGCAACCTGCATAATCTGCATATGAATAACCAGTTAGATCAAAACCAGAATCTCTAGGATACCAAATGCTAAGGTTTGGTATTCCTTTGAGATATCTGAAAATTCTCTTAATAGCTATCAAATGAGACTCTCTAGGATCAGCCTGAAATCTAGCACACAAACATGTAGCAAACATTATATCTGGCCTACTAGATGTTAAGTACAGAAGTGAGCCAACCATGCCTCTATAACTTGAAATATCCACAGAGTTTTCAGTAGTGTTTAGTTCAAGCTTAGTTGCAGTGGCCATGGGAGTTTTTGCAGATGTGCAATCCATTAGATCAAACTTCTTTAAAAGATCAAAAATATATTTAGTTTGACTAATGAATATTCCATCACTAACTTGCTTAACTTGTAAACCAAGAAAGTAAGTTAGTTCTCCCATCATACTCATTTCATACTTGCTTTGCATCAGTTTGGCAAACTTTTTACAAAGTTTCTCATCTGTAGAGCCAAAAATAATATCATCTACATAAATTTGAACAAGTATGCTAGAGCCATTCACATTTCTGAAAAATAAAGTTTTATCTACAGTACCTCTTGTGAAGTGATTTTCCAAAAGGAACTTTAAAGTGTCATACCAGGCTCTAGGTGCTTGCTTCAGTCCATAAAGTGCTTTCAGTAGATAATAGACATACTCTGGGAAATTTGGATCTTCAAAGCCAGGAGGTTGACTTACATACACTTCTTCCTCCAAATCTCCATTCAGAAAGGCACTTTTGACATCCATTTGATAGACCTTGAAATTGGCATGGGCTGCATAGGCTAAGAAGATTCTGATGGCTTCAAGTCTTGCAACAGGAGCAAATGTTTCATCAAAATCTATTCCTTCTTGCTGACAATAGCCTTTAGCAACCAATCTTGCTTTGTTCCTTACTACTATGCCATTTTCATCCATCTTGTTTCTGAATACCCATTTGATGTCTATTGGATTCTTTCCTGTAGGCTTGGGTACCAGCTTCCATACTTTATTCCTTTTAAATTGGTTTAGCTCCTCCTGCATAGCTACAATCCAATCAGGATCTAACATGGCTTCTTCTACCTTCTTTGGTTCTTCCTTAGACAGGAAGCTGCTGTATAGACATTCTTCTTGAGTTGCTCTCCTGGTTTGAACTTTGGAAGAAACATCACCAATAATCAGTTCAAAGGGGTGATCTTTTGTCCATTTTCTTGGTTGAGGTAGATTAGCCCTAGATGAAGAGACCTCAATGTTGTCTTGATGTGTGATTGAGTTTTGATTGCTAGAAACTCCCCCCGAGTTTGTGGATCTTTGATTTGAGATTGGGGTGCTTTCTATGGGTGATCTGCCTTGACTTCCTGCTCCTTTTGATAACCCGACGGATGGTGAATTTTGAGTACCGACGGATGAGGCAGGTTGTCTTCCGATGGATAATACAGATTGCCTTCCGACGGATGAAGCATTATATAACTCGACGGATGTTGAGTTTTGTGCTTCATTTGTGGTAGATTTGTCTGCATTATCCTTAGACACTGTTTCTTGATCACTCTCATCATCACTTTCATCACTGACCATCTCAACATTGTCGAATTTGAGGCTCTCATGGTAATCTCCATCTTTTAGTCCTTCAATCTTTTTATCATCAAACACAACATGTATAGATTCAACAACAATGTTGGTTCTTAGATTGTAGACTCTATATGCTTTACCAACAGCATATCCAACAAAAATTCCTTCATCTGCTTTAGCATCAAACTTCCCATTTTGATCAGTTTGATTTCTCAGAATATAGCATTTACAGCCAAAGACATGAAGAAAGTTCAGAGTTGGCTTCTTGTTCTTGAACAATTGATAAGGTGTCATGCATCTTGCTTGATTAATCAGAGAGATGTTCTGAGTGTAGCATGCAGTGTTTACAGCTTCAGCCCATAAGTATGTTGATAGTTTTGATTCTTCAAGCATTGTCCTTGCAGCTTCAATAAGAGATCTATTCTTTCTTTCCACTACTCCATTCTATTGTGGAGTCCTTGCTGCTGAAAACTCATGCAAGATTCCATTTTCCTCACAAAATGCTCTCATGACATAGTTCTTGAACTCAGTTCCATTATCACTCCTGATTCTTCTAACTTTGAAATCAGGATGATTGTTAACTTGCCTTATGTGATTGATGATGATTTCACTAGCCTCATCTTTGGACTTTAGGAAATAGGTCCAAGAGAACTTTGAGAAATCATCTACAATTACTAGGCAAAATCTTTTCTTTGAGATTGACAATATATTGACTGGTCCAAACAAATCCATGTGAAGCAGTTGTAGAGGCTCTTCAATTGCTGAATCAAGTTTCTTCCTGAATGATGCTTTAATCTGCTTCCCTTTTTGGCAGGCATCACACAATCCATCCTTTGTAAACTCCACCATAGGAATGCCTCTAACTAGCTCTTTCTTTACCAGCTCATTCATGGTCTTGAAGTTCAAATGAGATAGTTTCTTATGCCATAGCCAACTTTCATCTTGACTTGCTTTACTGAGAAGACAAGTTACAGATTCTGCTTTAGTTGAGTTGAAGTCAGCAAGATACACATTTCCTCTTCTCACACCAGTGAGAACCACTTTGTTGTTTAGATTATTAATCACAACGCAGGTTTCTTTGTTGAAGGTTACTGAGTTGCCTTTATCACAAAGCTGGCTGATACTCAACAGATTGTGTTTGAGACCATCCACTAAGGCAACCTCTTCAATGATGACATTGTCCTTTGAAATCAAGCCATATCCCACAGTATAACCTTTGCTGTCATCTCCAAAAGTGATACTTGGGCCAGCTCTCTCTTCAAACTCTGTGAGTAGGGTAGAATCACCAGTCATGTGTCTTGAACAACCACTATCCAAGTACCAAAGATTCCTTCTATTTCCCTGCACACATCAAAATCAAATCAAGTTGATTTTGGTACCCAAGTTTCCTTGGGTCCTGCCTTGTTAGCTTTTTTCTTCTGTTTCTTAGGTCTTAACTCATTTGACTTAGGAATTTCAGATTCTTCCTTAGTCATTTGGGTTGGGCCTTTGAAACCACTGGATGCAACAGAATTATCATGCATGTTATGGCTAACAGGAAATGGCATGCTTGGTGCAAACATGTTATTCCAGTAAGGCATGCTAAATGGCATTTGAGGCATATTGTATGCAACATAATATGGATTAGGTGCAGATGGCATATTAGCAAACTGCGCATTCATGTTCTGTGTAGGCATAGCATTAACAGACATGGGAGGCATGGCATTCATGTTAGAGAATTGAGGCTGAACAGACATGGGAGTAGGCATGACATATTTGCAATTAACAGACAAATGATTTACACTACCATATTTGACACAAATTTTTCTAGGAGCATATTTCTCAGGTGTGTAGTTATTATATTTGTTAATCCCTACTTTACCATTCCTATTGTTTTTCCTTTTAGTCTCTGTTTTTACCTCTATCTTCTCAAGTCTGTCACTTAACTGTTTGACAGTCATGTGACCAACATTAGCCTTCTTCCCTTTCTTGGCTTGACTTGACTCTCCTGAAACAAAGTTCTTGGAAACAGACCCATACTTTTCATTTAGCTTGGTTAATTTGGCTTTGCTAATGGGTTTGCTCACAGCCGACGGATGAGGATTTTTATCATTCGACGGATAACACTTTTTGTTATCCGACGGATAGATCTCATCATCCGTCGAGTCTACATCTGTCAGCAATCCATCTACCAAAATAGGTTCTAATTTCTCCTTATTCTTTTTCCAGGCTTCATCACAAAAAGACTCAATTCCTTGAACCTTGGTGATTTGAGCATGAACATCTCTGGATGTTTTCCATGCTTTAATCACCTCCTGTTCACGATCGAGCTGCTTCTTTAAAATTTCTTCCTTTTTCAAGGACTCAATTAATTCCTCCTTGGCAATTCTACACTCAATTTTTAGTTTCTCAAACTCAACAAACTGAGACTCAAGCACATTATTCCTCTCACTCAAAAACAAGTTGTTTTATTTGATTTTAGCATTTTCTTTAGTGAGGGACTTAAGTGTAACACGCAAATGATACAATTCTGTAGACATGTCATTTATTGCATCATTACACTCAGCTTTAGATAAATGTGCAAGGTTTGTAGTGATTACCTGATTACTTGAGGAACTTATCTCTGTTTCATCAGACTTGGCCATAAGGGCTAGATTGACATAGCTGACATCCTCATCTTCATCCAAACCATCAGCCGCCCAGTCATTCTCTTGTGTAATAAAAGCCCTTTCCTTCTGTTTGAGTAGATCAAAGTATTTTTTCTTATAATCCACAGACTCAAATCTTTTCTTACTGGAATCTGACTTTCTACACTCATTTGCAAAATGCCCTGCCAAGCCACATTTGAAACACTTGAATTTTGATTTATCCACCATGTTTCTATTTGGCTAGGCAGCTCCAAAGTTCTTCTCGAACTTGAGCTTGGCAAATCTTCTTGAAAGGAATGCTAGGTGCTCATCAATGTCCTCCATGTCATCTTGGCTCAATGAATCTTCACTTTCTGCAGCTAGCCCTTTACCCTTGCTTTCACAGGCCTTTGAAGTTGATTCCACAGCTTCCATCTTCACTTCCTTCTCCTTTTCCAGTTCAGCCACTAGTGCAATGGATCCTCCTTTCTTCTTTCCTCTCTCCATTCTTTCATCCTGCTCTATCTCAAGCTCATAGGTCTCCAGAATGCCATACAGTCTCTCCAAAGTAAACTCCTTATAATCTTGTGAGTTTCTCAATGAGACTGTCATTGGTTTCCATTCCTTTGGAAGATATCTGAGAAATTTCAGATTGGAGTCTTTAGTCTGATAGACTCTTCCATGCAATTTAAGAGCATTTAGTAGCTTTTGGAATCTACTAAAAATGTCAGTGAGTGACTCACTTTCTTCATTGTGAAAATGCTCATATTGCTGAATCAGGAGGTGCATTTTATTTTCTCTTACTTGCTCAGTACCATCACAGATTATCTGTATTGTGTCCCAAACTTCCTTGGCAGTCTTGCAGTTGATGATGTTATCAAACATGTCTGCATCAACACCATTGAACAGAATGTTCATGGTCTTTTTATCTTTCCTGACTTGTTCAATATCAGGATCAGACCATTCATGCCTTGGCTTTGGAACAGATGGTTCATTTCCTGTTGCAGCTCTCATTGGAACATTAGGGCCTCTTTCTATACAGTCCACATAGGCCTCATCTTGAGAAAGCATATGAAGATGCATCTTTACCTTCCAATGATGGTAATTGTCTTTATCAAGAAAAGGAATCTTGACTCCAACATCTTTCTTATTCATCTTGCTGAATTGTTTTGATCTTTAAACTCTTTGTTGATTAAGAGTCTGCTCTGATAACAATTGTTAGTCCCTTAACAATATAGCAAGAATTACAGAAGGGGGGTTGAATGGAATTCTTGAACCTTTTTCTTAAAATAAAAATGTTCAACTCGATTATGGATATATTTGTTTTGATTAGCACAATGCAGAATGTAAACTTGAATGAATCAAAACATAAGTAATTAAAAAACAAGAGTCTTTAAAAACTTTCTGGTGGATTTAAACAATTCCACCAGAGATATATTTAATATATCGAGAGGACTCTGTGTGCAGAAATGCCCACAGCTGCTTACACAAATAGAACTGCTAAGAACACAGGAAATGCTAAAGATAGTGATTACAAAGATTTCTCTGTTGTTGTTTCTTAGCTCTCTCAGTTATTTTTCTATTTGCTACTCTCTTGGTTTATATAATACCAAGATTACAAAGTCAAAAGAACTGAACAAATATAAAATCTAACAGTCTTGATCTTTGCTGCTTTTCATCCTCTATTACCCAGTTAATGAGCTTCCACAGTGTACTTGTATCCAACTCAACGGCTGTGTGTCAGCTTTCACGGTTCAACTGATGTTTGAATCTTGATCATCTGTCGACTTTCAGATCATCCGTCGATGACTTAATTGATCATCCGTCGACTGCTGTGTTAAACATCCGTTGATAGCTATTTTGGTCATCCGTCGAAGCTTTGTTAATCATCCGTTGGTAGCTATTTTGGCACTTGACTTCATTTCACTTATACAGAATTACAAGACATTGCTTATGTACAGTTAATCAACCTATTCTGCATATCTAGTTAAAGTCAACATGACTTATATGCCACTACAGATTCTATACAAAGGTGCATACAACACTGTGCTACAAACTTATTACATAAGCTACTCACTCGATGGATAATAAGTTAATCATCCGTCGGGACTATAATGAGTTATCCGTCGGGACTATAATTCTTATTCGTCGAGTGCTACATTATTTCACTAAGTAAAATCTACTTAGATGTTTTGTTTAGGTAATCATCAAGTACTCAACATATTCACAACAAGGTTCCCTCATTTGATCGAGAAAATTAAAACCTATGGAAGAAAAAGATGACACTATTCATTAAAGCTTCGAATCCATTATATATTGGGATATTACTGAATGGTCCTTATGTTTTGATGAAAGTTGTTGCGGAATCGACTACCACTACCGGTGTAAGAATTCCTTCTACATCCACTCCCAGGGATCCGTCAAACTATACGGATACCGACAGGGAGCTGATAAATATGGACACAAGGCTTCAACTCATAATAGTGGAATTGACCGATAAAGATATGAGTCATCAACTCTAAGGAGGTAATAGTGCTAAGGAAATGTGGGAAACCATTGAGATGTTAATGGAAGGTATTGTTGAAGTCAAAGAAAATAGAATGGATATCCTGACGACTAAATATGAAGCGTTTAAACTACAACCCGGAGAGACATTGTCTTCTCTCTTTGAAAGATATGCAAGACAGTTGGGCGAATTGAATTTACAAGAGAAAGTATATGTGATACGTGTGTCTAACAGGATATTTATGTTGAATCTACCAGTTCACTTGGAAAAGAAGAACACATCCATCAGAGAAAGACTTGATTTTATTACCATGCCCCTGGATGTAAATTATGGAAAATTGAGAAACCATAAATTGGAACAAGAGCAGAGAGCTATAATCTATGTCCCTGGTTCTGTTAACAGCAAGAGTATGACACTTGCAAAAACCACTGCATTTGTTGCCCGTGAACCTGAAACTTTAGAAGTCAAGGTTACACCCTTGACAATTAAGGAAATTGTTGTAGCTAAAATTTCCCAAGGTGAGCCGGAAGACGAAAGTGAGTTTTATACTCAGGAATAACTTGAAGAGTTGGAGAATAAATCAATAGCTTATATGGCTTCAAAATTCAGTCATGTTAGATTCAAAAGAAAGCCCAACTACAAGTCAAGGGGTTCATCTAGCAGATTTCAGAAAGGAAGCTACTCGTCAGGGTCAAGCTCTAGAGGAGGTTACAAGTCAAGATGGGTAGACAAAAGCAAAATAAGATGTTACAACTGTAGTGAATCGAGGCACTTTGCATCTAAATGCAGAAAGCCTAAGGCATCAAAGAGAAAGGATTTCTTTGAAAAGAAAGAAACTTACGAAGATCTGAAGAGACAGAATGAGAAGCTGAAATAAAAGCTGAATACATATGTGGTTAAGGAGAAAGAAAGAGCATACATTGTTGAAGGAAAAAGCTGAGATGATACCGATTCAGAGAAAGAGGAAGAGTATGTAAATCTATCTTATGGCATACTCTGCATATGAATCACCACAATCATCTTAGGTTCCTGAACTTACCACTATTGATATGTTTGAATCTGAATACAAATCTACTGTACATGAACTTACTTTAGAATTGTATAATGTTCATACAAGCATGCTTGCATATAAACTTGAAAATGATAAGTTAGTTCTTAAAGCTGAAAGTCTAACATCTAGGAATGAAGAACTAGAATTGCTTATAGTTTCCTTAGAAGACCTTAAGCTGAAAAATGAGTACCTACAGAATAAGGTTAAGTTCAACACAGACATAGAAGCCATTCTTAGAACCCAAACTGCTGATTTAGATAAGAAATTACAAGCATTTAATAATGCAACTTTGGCTCAGAAGAAGATAATAGATAGTCAGAGGTTTAAGTTTAAGACATCGGTAGGACTTAACTATTCTAAGTTAGCATGTAAGAAACATGTTGGTGCATCAGAGATTAATATATTTATCTCAGAGAAGGTACCATATATTATTAAGGATGTTATATCTCCGCTGTTCACTGAATCTGTTTCAGAACCTATAGATGAAGTAAGTTTGTTAATCATTGAGGAATTGATTGTTAAGGATAAGGAGAAAGAGAAGGTAGAGGTATCCCCTAAGACTCCTAAGGTTTCAGTTAGTAAGGAAAAACCCAAAATTGACCAAGGTAACAAGGTAGATAAACAAGGACCAGACGCACTTAAGAAATCAGACACCGTAGATGATTCTAAGACTGATGAAAGTCTTAAGGTTAAGTCTAAGAAGAATAAGAATGGAAAGGTAGGTGTAACGCCCCCAAATCCGGGGTCAAGGGATTTGGTCGTCACTATGAAATCTCAATCCAAATTAACCTGTTTAATCAATAAATAAATGCCAGCCGAAGATATTTAGCATCAATGACCCCAATTAATCCAAGATCTTTTAAGATTACAGTTCTAGAAACAAGAATTCCAAATTCCATAAATAATTTTTCACTTTCTTTTGAAACTCTGTTCAATACTTTACAACTCCAAACTAAACTCACTAGTATAACTTCGAAAAGGAGTATACTAGTCCCAACTATAAAATACACAACTATAATATAATATAATATAAATAACTTTTCATAACAGAACTTACACTAGACCGCAAACTCTGGACCAACCACCTTTCAAGAGCTTCTTATTTGCTTCTTCGAATTACGCGGCTACACAGCACAAGCTAATCTTCACTGGAGGTTAAATTTAAAAACAGGCAAGTATGAGCGGAAGAAATGCTCAACAAGTTCATTAAAGCATATATAGGGTCTTTTGATATAAAACTGACATCTGCATTAGAGCAGAATATTTAAAATCATAATTGCTGAAATAGAAAATTTATTAAAGAATCGGATAATTATTTCTCACTGTATTCAAAACTCTTCTTGATATTTTCGAGCGAAATGCTTCAACAATACTTTGAATCTTGACGGGAATTAAACTCGTAAAACAGTGTTTACGGAAATATCGTAAACAACCATAAAATGAAATAATGATTATGAAATTGAATCATAAACTTTATTCAAAACCGAACTCTTGATATTAATACTCATTTTGTTGTCACATCAAATTAGATATCAATACAAACTTTGATGCTCACAACATCCCATACTGAAGTCAACACCAATCATCTATATTAATATCACCTTTGATATTTAACAATAAAGAAAGTATCAGCATAAATCAGAAACTGAATCAAAACTGTATTTCACCTTTTATTCAAAATAGAGACGGTTGATAAATCATTTATTCGATGATTATCAAAACAATTTAAAAACAACACTTCAGATTGGAACCAATTATATTTCATGCTATATTTCATGCTGTTTCTAATGATCAGTCACGAAACAGCACCGGTATCCTGCAACCATACCGTAAATATAGGTACTACCCGTATCCCGCAGCCACACGGTACCTACAAGGCGCCAGAAAAGGCATATATTCGTGTTGAAAGATATTACAGCTGGACCGATATCTCGATCACCTACGCTGTAACCAGTAACCATTTAAATCTTAAAACCTTTTTCTTGAAAAGGAGCCGACTCAATCAACATCCTAAATAATTTTATTCCCCCATTCACTTGGGAAGGAATACTCGCAACAAAATCATTTTTCTCAAAATCCAAAACGTTTATAAATCCAGTAATTTGATAAGTAAAACATTTAACTATTCTGAATATAGAATAACAGAGGGTACTTGCATGATAAGTATTTTAATTCAGCGATATGTAAAACATTTATCTATTCTGAACTGAGAATAGGGAAAACAATATTTACATAATAAGATTCAAAATATATATCACTTGAACAATAAGTGATGATAGAAATACTTGCCTTTGGTTTTTAGCAGTTAGACACACTCGCAATAACACAATCCCTCATTCTGACATCTTATGGCATCGCTGTCTTTCCTTTCGACAATTCACTGATGTGCTGCTCCTGCGATTGCTAGAAGCCAGATATCCAGTACCATTCTATTTCATTCTTCCAATGTCTGGTCCCGATCAACTCGAGCGATCCGCATTTAATGAAATTGGTACCAAAATGACGGGCTCGTTGAGAGGATTGTTTTGGTATGTAGAGCTTTAACAGAGGATCACCCAATCTCCTGGAATCATTGAATTTGTGTTCTTGAAGAAATTTTACCCCCACACTTTGTTCTTGGTTTTTGTTTTTAATGAAAATAAAATGAAATAAAAAGGATTAATGGACTATTTATATTTTCTAGAAAAATAAATACCCCAAAATTAATTAAGGGATTTTTTATTCCCATAATTAAGATAGTTAAGCCCCAAAATTTTAATTACGGGGAATAATTTTAAAAGTAATAAAATACAAAATTAATGTCAAAATTTCCCAAAAAATGCGAATAATTCAAAAATGCAACCATAATGTGTATTTGAAATATGTATAATTCTATAAAAATGAAAACACGAATTTTGTGGGCTTTCAATTCTCGGTGGGGTCCTAGTCCGTTTATTTTTGAAAAACAGAAATGATACTTAAATTAACAGAAAACCCCGAAAATATGTAAAATGCATTCAACGCACATAAAACGAGATAAAATAAGTACCTCGATAAAGATGCTAATAAACACGCGTCCAAATTATAGATCGATTAATTTAAAACACATAACCAGTAACCTATTGGATCATATCGGATCCGAAAATAAATTACTTAGCCGCTAAGTGATTATAAAACGATACAATTTAATACCAGATTTGGATAATTATCAAAATCGGGCTTCTTATAAAACATTTTATATGAAAATAATGTAATAATATCCGGTCTTTCGATAGTACGAGTTTTGTTATTTTATCAAAACGATTATCGTATCGAAAATTGTACGCCGGGACACGTACGGGTCAAACCGTAATCCGGATTGAAAAAGTTACAACACGGAAAATGTTCAAAATAATCAAATTAGGTTGTGAAGGAGTTTTCCGAAGAGTTCCGGGTTGTGAAAACGCAAAAACGGTTGAAGTTGGACGATTCTCGGCTTTATAAAATAGTTTTATAATTACTCAGAAAATAATTATTAAATCTATAAATCATTATAAAATTATATAACAGTCCAAAAATTACCAGAAAAATATCACAATTATCTATATTTTATTCTGGACATATAAAAATTAGTATACTCAAAGAATATCATATATAAACATCCAAACATCAATTCCAATTATCATATAATTCACTAAAATTCACATTAAAATCACATAAACAACTTCAAATAATAATAATAATAATAATAATAATATATGAAATTATGGGATATTACAGTCTACACCCCTTGTTAGATATATTTGATAATGTCATGACTAATATGATTTATGTTTAGTTTTCAGATCTTACTTAAGCAGGACAAATCAGTACTTAACTGAAATCAGCACTTATACTGAAGTCAGAACTTAAGTTATCAGTACTTAAGGTTCAGGAGATATTTATCAGAAGATAATATCAGGACTTAAAGGAAACATTCAGATAAGGAAGGCGGCTGATTGAAAGGAAAAGAAGATCAAGACAAACGTAAGAAGAGATATGCATGAAGAAGGAATTCTATGAAGAATAGAATACTTGGAAGAAAAGATATCTGATTGATATATTTTAGGAAGCAGAATTATATTTCATATCAATTAGCGATTATCTTGTAACTGTGTATTATATAAACACAGACATAAGGTTTACACTATAAGTGTTATCATTATCGAGAATATTATCCATTGTAACCCTAGCAGCTCTCGTGATATTTGTTCATCACTGAGAGAGGACAGTTCCATACTGTAACATAATTTATTGCTTTGAAAAAAGTCTGTTTTCTGTTACTTGTGCTATTAGAATTTGATTTGATTGTGCTATACACTGTATTCACCCCCCCTCTACAGTGTGTGTGACCTAACAAGTGGTATCAGAGCCTATCTGTTAACACACAAACAGTTTAAGATCCAAAAACAATCATGTCTGAAGCAGAAACTCCAACCAAGCCCACCAAAACTGAAGAACTACCAAAGACACAAATCCATAGTCGATATGAGACCATTGGAGTTCCCATATTGAAACCGTCTGAATAACCCATATGGAAGGTGAGGATGACTATGTTTCTGGAAGCTACAGATCCAGAATATCTTGACAGAATCAAGGAAGGACCTCACAATCCAACAAAGCTCGCAGTTGCAGTTGCAGGTGAAGCAGCAAAGTCTGTACCAAAGGAGAAGAGTGATTACACTGCTGAAGATATCGCTTCAATTGCTAAGGATGCGAAGGTACGACACTTACTGCATAGTGCCATTGATAATGTAATGCCAAATAGGGTAATTAACTGCAAGACTGCAAAGGAGATATGGGATGCCTTGGAAATAAGATGTCAGGGAACTGATTCGATCAAGAAAAACAGGAAGACAATACTCACTCAAGAGTATAAACACTTTGACTCAAAGCCAAATGAGTCATTGACTGATTTATATGACAGATTTGTCAAGCTCTTGAATGATTTGTCACTGGTTGATAAAGAGTATGATCTTGAAGATTCAAACCTTAAATTCATGTTAGCTCTTCCTGAAAGCTGGGATTTGAAGGCAACAACTATAAGAGACAACTATAATCTTGATGAAACGACTCTTGATGAAATTTATGGGATGCTCAAGACTCATGAACTTGAGATGGAACAAAGAAGCAAGAGGAAAGGAGGAAAGTCAAGGATAATTGCTCTTAAGGCTGAAGAAGAATCTCCCAAGGCAGCTACCTCAAGGAAAGGCAAGGGTAAAGCTCTCTTCACAAAGTCTGATACTGAGTCATCAAGTTCTGATAGTGATGATGACTCAGAAACTGAAAGCTTGCCTGAGACGGATGCTGATGAAGAGATGATGAAGCTGTGTGCTCTTATGGTGAAAGGAATCACGAAGATTGCATACAGGAAGTTCAGGAAGGGAAAGAAGTTTTCCAGGAGAGGTGCAAGTTCTGATAAGAAGAATTTCAGAAAATCTGAAGGCAAAGGAGGAAAGTCTGACAGAGGAGATTATACAAATGCCAAATGCTACAACTGTGGTAAAAAAGGTCACATATCTCCTGATTGTAAGAAAGTGAAGAGTGACAAAGGCAAGGCTCTTGTCACAAAGAAGAAAAACTGGAAAGACACCTCAGATTCTGAAAGTGAGGAGAACTATGCCTTGATGGCAAATGCTGATATGGCAAGTGCTGAAAGCAGTTCTGAAGCTGCTGAGTTAAAGGTACCTCAAACTACTTATGCCTTTCATACTGATGATATACATGAGTTGAAAAGTTATCTTAAAACCACGTTCATTAGCTATAGAGACTAAACTTTAACATGTGAAAGATTAACTTCTGAAAATCTTGCTTGTAAAAAGAGGAATGATTATTTAGAAAAAGAGTTGGTCATGTTCCATCAAACTCAGAAAGATGGAGATGATGCTTTCTATGTTAGGGATGAAGTACTTAAAATGAATGAATCTCTAAAAGCTGAGTTAGAAAAGGAAAGAGAGATTATCAGGACTTGGACTAACTCTGGCAGAACAACTCAGAATTTGTTAAGTAGTGAAAACTGGAAAGAGGGTTTAGGTTATGGAGATGATAAGAACGATAAAGGAACTGTAGATATTAAGCCTATAATTGTTAAACAAAAGCCAAAGTTAAAACCTGTTAAGTTTGTAGCTGTAAAGTCTGATACTAAAAAATCAGAAGTTAAAAAGGAATTAACTTCTGACAAACTAAAATAGGAAAAGACAACTGAAGTAAACGTAGGCTTAATGACAAAGAAGCAGCTTAAGCATAAGCTGAAAGATGTTAAGAATGCAAACAAGGTAAAATCACCTAGGAAAAATAGGAATGGAAAGGAAGGTGTGAATAAAAGCAATGATTATAAGCCTGTTCCTGATGCTCCTAGAAAAACGTGTCATAACTGTGGAAGTTCTAACCATCTGGCTTCTTTTTGCAGGAAGAATAAGAACATAAACTCCTTACCTTCAAAGTTAGGAGTTAAGAGTCAGTCTGTTAGATATAAGCCACAAAATTCTTATTTTCATTGTGGTAGTTTATGGCATTCCATTTATACTTGTAAGGAATATCATAGTCTGTACTATGATTATTATCAAATAAAACCTTCTTTAAAGAAAGTTAACATTGTTCCTTCTAGTGTAAGTTCTGATTCAAAGTCTAATAGTGTAAATTCTGATAAGAAAAATGTTAACATAAACTCTGATGCTAAATCCGCTGCAAATGTTAACAAACTTAATAAGGCTAAAGGATCCAAGCAAGTCTGGGTCCTTAAAACCAATCATTAGTGGTCTTTGTGATTGCAGGGCAACAGGAAAAACATCCTAGTTCTGGACAGTGGATGTTCAGGACATATGACTGGAAACAAAGCCCTGCTATCAGACTTTATGGAGAAGGCTGGCCCAAGTGTTTCTTATGGAGATGGCAACATTGGAAAAATGTTGGGATATGGCAATATCAATCTTGGGAATGTCATCATTAAAGAAGTAGCTCTAGTCACAGGACTTAAACACAATCTGCTGAGTGTTAGTCAAATCTGTGACAGAGGTTATAATATGGATTTCTTTGAAGAACACTGTGAAGTTGTAAGTAAATCTACAGGCAAAGTTGTTCTGAAAGGATACAGGCGTGGTAACATTTATGAAGCCAAGCTTTCAACAAGTATTGATGGTTCTGCAATCTGTCTGATGAGTAGAGCATCAATTGAAGAAAGCTGGAACTGGCACAAGAAACTCTCTCATTTAAATTTCAATAATATAAATGAATTAGTCAAGAAAGATCTTGTGAGACGACTGCCAAAGTCAGTATTTGCTCCTGATGGCCTTTGTGATTCTTGTCAGAAGGCTAAACAAAGGAAATCTTCATTCAAGAGCAAGACTGAATCATCAATTCTTGAGCCTTATCACCTTCTACATGTTGATCTATTTGGTCCAGTAAATGTCATGTCTATTGCAAAGAATAAATATGCTATGGTCATAGTGGATGAGTTCACCAGATATATATGGGTGTATTTCTTGCACACAAAAAGTGAAACTGCATCTATCTTGATTGATCATGTCAAGCAACTGGATAAATTGGTCAAAAATTCGGTGAAGATTATAAGAAGTGATAATGACACTGAGTTCAAGAATTTGATGATGGAAGAGTTCTGCAACAACCATGGAATCAAGCAGGAAGTTTCTGCTCCTAGAACTCCATAACAAAATGGAGTTGTTGAAAGAAAGAATAGAACTCTTATTGAAGCTGCACGAACTATGGTTGATGAAGCAAAGCTTCCAACCTATTTCTGGGCTGAAGCTGTGCAGACTGCTTGTTTTACTCAAAATGCAACACTTATTAACAAGCATGGAAAGACACCATATGAGATGTTGAAGAAAAAGAAGCCAAATCTGAAATATTTTCATGTATTTGGATGCAAGTGTTTTGTTCTTAAGACTCATCCTGAACAACTATCGAAATTTGACTTAAAAGCTGATGAAGGAATCTTTGTTAGATATCCACTTTCCACAAAAGCCTTCAGAGTCTTTATCTTGAGAACAAGGGTGGTCATGGAATCTATCAATGTCTCCTTTGATGATAAGAAAATTACTGGACTTGAAGATTTCAATGATCATGATCAGCTGAGATTTGAAAATGATGACTTAAATTCTAATACTGAAAATCCTGACAGTCTAAATCCTGATACAGCAAACTCTGATGGATTAAGCTCTGATGTTATTGAAACTATGGTGACTACACCAAAGGAAGATGCACCTGTGCAGGGGGAGCATACTGAAGATGCAACCACATCTCAAGAGGCATCGGAACATACAACTGGCTCTTCAAGTTCTGATTCGTCAAGTTCTGATAAGCCAAGTTCGGATAGTTCTAAAAACTTAAATTCTGAAGGATCAAACTCAGAGAGCATAGTTTCAGGGGGAGCATCAGAAAATGTTGATGAAGATAGCATGGATCATGGGGGAGCATCCAGTTCTAGAGAAAACCTTCCATCTGCAAGGAAGTGGACTAAATCACATACACCTGACTTAATAATTGGAACTCCTGATGCAGGTGTCAGAACTAGAACAACTACTTCAAGTGAATGTCTTTACAATTCTTTTCTTTCTCAGACTGAACCAAAGAAAGTGGAAGAAGCTCTTCAAGATGCTGATTGGGTGCAAGCAATGCAGGAAGAGTTAAATGAATTTGAAAGAAACAAAGTCTGGACCCTAGTGCCAAGACCAAAGAACAGATCTGTTGTTGGTACAAAGTGGGTATTCAGAAACAAAACTGATAGTGATGGCATAATTACAAGGAATAAAGCAAGGTTGGTTGCAATAGGATATTCTCAACATGAGGGAATTGATTATGATGAAACATTTGCACCAGTTGCTAGATTGGAAGCCATAAGGATATTTTTGGCTTATGCTGCTAACAAAAAGTTTATTGCCTTTCAAATGGATGTGAAAAGTGCTTTTCTTAATGGAGAATTGGAGGAGGAAGTATATGTTGAACAACCTCCAGGCTTTGTCGTTCCCAAATATCCAAATCATGTCTACAGGCTTGATAAAGCACTTTATGGCCTTAAGCAAGCTCCTAGAGCATGTTATGAGACTTTAGCTTAGTTTCTTCTGGAAAGTGGATTTAACAGAGGAACTATAGAAAAAACACTGTTCTACCTCAACCATGGACATGACTTACTTCTGGTTCAGATTTATGTTGATGATATCATCTTTGGTTCTACAAATGACAGACTTTGCAAAAAGTTTGCCAAACTGATGCAGTCAAGATATCAAATGAGTATGATGGGATAACTTAGCTATTTTCTGGGCCTTCAAGTCAAGCAGAATGAAGAAGGCACTTTTATTTGTCAAACCAAGTACACCAGAAACTTGCTGAAGAAATTTGGAATGCAAGATTGTTCAAGTGCATCCACTCTCATGGCCACTGCAACAAAACTGGATAAGGATACTGGTAAATCAGTAGATATTACTGATTACAGAGGTATGATTGGCTCTCTACTCTATCTAACTGCTAGTAGACCTGATATCATATATGCTACCTGTCTTTGTTCAAGATTTCAAGCATATCCAAGAGAACCTCACTTAACAGCTGTGAAAAGAATATTCAAGTATCTTAAGGGAACAGCTGATATGGGATTGTGGTATCCCATAGAATCAGATTTTAAACTAATAGGTTACTCAGATGTAGATTTTGCGGGTTGCAAAATTGACAGGAAAAGCACAAGTGGAAGCTGCCAATTTCTTGGAGGCAGATTAGTTTCTTGGTTTAGCAAGAAACAAAAGTCAATTTACTGCGGGAAGCTGTTGTGCATAGATTCTTTGGATGAAGAATCAGTTACTGGATTATGGGTTAACATATTTTAAAATCCCTATTTACTGTGATAATCAAAGTGCTATTGCTATGACAGGTAATCCAGTTCAACACTCAATGACAAAGCATATCAGCATAAGGTACCACTTCATAAGGGAACATGTGGATGAAGGTACAGTGGAATTGCACTTTGTTCCAACAGATCAACAACTAGCAGATATCTTCACAAAACCACTGTGTGAAGCTACTTTTACAAGATTGGTAAATGAACTTGGAATGGTTTCAGGTTCTTTCTCTAAATCTGCTTAGTTTTGTTCTGATACATCAGACTTTATGATCAGTATTTACAGATATTACTCTCTTTGTGTATTCTGTGCCTAATTGAAAATTGATTAAGTACTGATTGTTGTCTGATGTGAATTTCTAAACTTTGATAGTGAAATGACTGTTTCTGTGACTATTCAATCCTATGAGGATAACTGTGCTAGATGCTGACCTAGTAGCCTTTAACATACTAGAGATCCCATGTTAGAAGTAATTATTTATGTGGAAATCTATTGACACAAGCAAATTCTGATATTGAGCTTAGATATGTTTACTTTGTCTATCTTATTACTAAGTCAAAAACTGGAATCATGCTTCTCATCTGTTAAGTTCTGATGTTAGTAAATCTGCTGAATTTACTAAGTGCTGATAAACCTCACTTATCAAAAGAAAAAGGAAAAGAAAAGGGAATAAAAATCAGGTACTCCTTTGAGATCTAGAGTAAAAATTGTGAAAGGAAAAATGCAAGTGCATTGCTGGTATTAAGTAATATGCATCAGAAAAGCATAAATAAATATTTTTCTTGGTGACTTTTCACACTTACTGGAGAAATACTCTGATAATAGCATAAATTCTGATAAGCAGTCGTGACTCACTTACACTGAGAAGCCACTGTAAAATGGAATTTCAAAAGATACATAAAATATGCACAAAACAGTTGAGGTGGACTCATGCATGAACTCATTCAATAGTAGGCTTCAGAATAAAGACATATTTTAAGTAAAGTTCTTAGTTATGCCTTATTTCTAAGATGTACTGAAGTGAATCAGACTTTACTCTTTGTCTGATATTTAGCTTAAATGCACTCACTTTTACTCCATATGAATGATGAAAATTACTGTGGTGGTCAATATTGTTTTAGATGAACAGTTTATGTGTCAGATTACATACATTCTGAGGACATGTTCTGATGGAAGTTCTGATGATTAAGTTCTGAAGAACCGAAATCAGAACTTGTGTGAAGAATTACAGAAATAGGCATTCACTTTTTGAATTAAGAAATCATGTTCTAATGACTGTTAAGTTCTGATATAAGTCTAAATGCTGATATTAAATTCTGATTATTTACTTGACTTATTTGTGGTTAAAATCTGAAACAGTCTTATTTTAAATCAGAATATGTTTGGGTGGAATATTAACAGTCAATATAATTAGGGTTAGTAGTACACGTCCATGCACAGTAATATTTACTTGTCTCTTGTGCGCATTAAACCCTGTTTTACACTTCCAATGGCTGTTTTTATTCTCCTCAGTCTAGGGAGATGAGGTAGATTTATTTCTACCCGTCAACATTAAATTTTCCTTGCGTCTCCTGGTATTCTTTTGCCTATATAAACCAACACCTCATTCCAGCCTACACATCATTCCTTTTCTCACACACTCACTCTCTTTTCATTCATATCAACAAAATCATGGTTAACTACAACATGTTCTTGAAATATGAAACCTTCAATATGGAGTTAAGCCATGAGGGATGGCAGCAGGAATGGCATGTAACTGCCATTCCTGATGAGATTTGGGACGCAGTTCCCCAAGAGGTCCTCACACACCTCTTGCTCTTTTACATGGACTACCATCGCCATCTTGAGCGATTGGAAGAGGAACGACTGGAAGCTCTCCGCCAGCAGGAGCGAATCATTCGACTCGCTGTCCTTTTTGTTGAGAGTCGGAAGAAGAAATAATTTATTTTCTTCTTCCTATTTTTCTTCATCGTCAGCTTTGTCTGGCTTCTTAGCATAGGACAAAAACTGTTGATGTTAGGATTTGTAGCTTATGACACTCTTGTAATCTTGTGCTGTAATTTCAATTTCATGAATGTATTCTCTTAATATATTAATGGAATTTTTATATTTTTGCAAGATGTTGTCTCTGAGTTGTTTGAAATTCTGATACATTTTTAAATCCTGATTTATCCATATTCTGATGACCATTTTATTACTGATACAAATCAAGTTCTGATTCTGACGTGGCAGTACCTGATTCCTTGATTTATTTTTATTGGTCATTCTCACACTTGATGTATTTTTTTTTTCAGAATATTGGTTTCGCAGTGAAAATGATTTAATAAGTGGGAACAATTTAAATTTTGAATTAAAACTGAATTACCTCAATTAATGGGATTACTTGACATTTTATCAAACACCTTACAGGCAACCTTAATTCTCAATTTTTCTCATGGCACCTAAGGATTTGATCATAGATGGAGCCAAGTTCGTTCCCAACAACTATGCTGCAATCTTAAATCATGATGAAGCTCCATCTGATTTGCACTTTATGCAAGATCTTCTGGCACACAGTGAAATTGGGTATGCATTGACCTAGCCTCAAGTCATTTCAAGCCAACAACTTCTGACGTTTTGGCGGACTGGGCACTTTGACAATGGTGGTGCTACTGGTACTCCCAGCATTATTTTCGAAGTAAATGATGTTGAGCATGTGGTAACTCCTGGAGCAGTTCGCAATGCTCTACATTTACCAGTTGGTTGCATTTTCTCAACAGCGGAGGAACCAGTTCTACAGCAGCTCATGGCCAATTTGGGGTATGAGAAGAGTTTGGCCAAGCTTGGACAGTTGAAAAGAGCACATATCAGAAAGGAATAGAGCTTTTTCTTCGACTGCATCACTAAAGCATTTGGCAATAAGTGTTCCAACTTTGATGCCATTCCAATCATGAGTCAGCACATCGAGTATGCTATTATTCACCAAACTCATTTTGATATTGCAAGTGCTGTGCTAGGTTTTATTGGGGATAGGATGACAGAGGATAGAAATGTAGTTTACTTTGCTAGATTCTGTCAGCTTATATATACCTTTTGCTGTGCTAATGAACCCCAACCAGCCAGTTCTTTATTTCCACCTTTTAAACATGCAAAACATGCTTTTAATGACTTGGTAAATACTGACCTTAAGAAAAAGGTGGTTAGACCCCTACAGATACCTCAGTCTGTAAAACAGATCTTGGTAAATGCTGATCCTCTAACCTACAGATCTGTTTACCCTGATGTACAACCCACCACCACCACCCAGACAACTCAACAACCATCAGAACATACCACACATACCCCTCACTCTACTCAACCTTATGTCAGAACATATCTAAAAACTTCACAGCTACCTCAACCTTCATCATCAGCATATACTGTGAAGCCTTCATCTTCCAAGCCCAAAAGGACAAAGACTGTACCTCAGACACCACAAAATAGAAGGAGGATTGTTCTGAGAGATGAGTCAGATAGTGAGGAACATGTTCCTGTCTCAAAACCTGTCATGAAAGAAGTTGAGAAAGTCTCTTCTCAGAAGGATACTGGTATTGGGGGATCTAAGCTTCTCAAAAGGCTTAGAAGAATGTCTTATGTTCAAACTCCCAAGGAATCTCCATTTTCAAAGAGATACAAGAAACAGAGAGCTCACATGCCAGTTTCAGAGGATGAGGATGAAGCAGCTACGGAAGGAGATCAGGAATCTCTGATCTCAAAAGAGCCAGAAATTGCTACAGCTACTGTTTCTACACCTCCATTATCACCACCTCAGGAAGCTGCTACAGATAAAGCAACTACACCACCTGTGTCTCCTATTTATGAACCAGTATCTACTGAAGACCCAGGCACAAGTGCTGAAATTGATATTCACAATCTAGTTGTGCCTGAGGTTCTCTATTTAGAAGCTCCAACAATAATAAATCCATCAACAACACCACTTATTGATGCTAATAAAACTCCAGAATTGTCTGCAACACCTTCTCTGCATATGGATGTTGATGATCAGAATATAGGTGAGCATCAAACTATGGATGTTGATCAGATTTGGAAGCAGATCAGTACTTAGAGGATGATGTTGAAGTCTCAATTGCTTCTCATACTGTTCTTTTAATAAAAGATGCAGATTCTGTCAGTTCTGATGCTGCAAATGCTGATGCTACTGGTGATGCTGCTATAAATGCAGATGCTGATGAAGCTGGTCCTTCAGGACATGCACCTCAACAGACAGTTTCTAAATCTGAACTAGTCAAGAAGTTTGTTAGAGGAGAAGCACCAGTACCTTGGAGTGAAACTCCTAGAGGACAGGAGTGGACTAAGGAATGGAACTCAGTTACCTTTGTTTCATTTGAAAAGATTCTTGCTGAGCACTTGGCAAAAGCTGATGAAATGTTAATTAATGATGATTTCAAGACACAGCTTCGAGTCACTGCATTGAGTACTAGACATCTGCAAGGTCTATATTCAACAACTCATGCAGAGTTACATAAAATTCAGGAAGAATTGCTCAAGCAAGAAACGGTTAAGAAAATTGACAAGAAAAATTTCTTCCAACCTACCTTTGACAGAGTTGCTTACATTGAGAAGACCCAAGAGAAGCAACAGTCTCAGATTGATGATATTTTGAAGAATCAAGCTTTTCAGCAATCTCAACTCGATGAAATCCAATCCTCAGTGGAATTGCTTGTCTCTCTTCTCTTACCTGCTGATGCCAAAAAGAGGGAGAAGGTAATTAAGTCCAAATGCAAAACTGTTAAGACACTAAAGGGGAAGGATGATGAAAAAGATGACCAGGGAAACTCTTGAATGGGTGGAGGTCATGGTCAAGGTAGTGGTTTCTCATCAAGAAGAGCTGAAGCTATAGGTCATAGAACAAGTTCTAATACTGGAAAAAGAATTACTTCTGATACTAGTAAAAGGATAAGTTCTGATGAACTTTTGGATCTTGATGAAGAATTATCAAGACAGTTATTTCTTAAGGAAAATCCAGGAATGGACTTTGAGAGTCTGATGGAAGAAGAAGCTAGACTTAAGTCAGAAAAAGTCAATTCTAAATCTGAAGCTTCTGTTGGTAAAAAGAAACTTCCAAAGGCCAAAGGTATTGTGATAAAAGAAAGGATAAATCCTGAAGAAATCAAGGCTAAATCACAATTGCAGATAGATCCAAGGTCCAAGGGCAAAGAAAAAGTTGGTGAACCTATAAAGGTTTATGTGCCTCCTGTGGATGAATAAATTATTGTTGAGGATGCTGATCTTACTCTGACTTCAAGGAAGATTTCTAAGACAACCTCTGACATGGCTCAAGTTGTTCAGAGTCAAGATATAGTTAGTTCTGATATTACAAAGAAGCAAGTAACCTCTGACATAGCTCAAGTTGACTTGATATCAGAAGATAAATCAAAGGAAACCTCTGACATTGCTCATGTTAAACCTTCAAAGTTACTCCTACCAGGATTCACCAAAGCCAAACAGACTCAACCTTTGAAGACTGCTGCAAGTGGTTTTGAAGCAAGAGTGGTTACTGGAAAGAAAGCAAGAGATAAATCTGGATTGGGTAGTGCTGATAAAAGAGAGTACAGAACACAACCAATGATCCAACTTCCTTAAGTGAACCAGGTATTGGAGCAACTCCTGAAAGATTGAATCAATTAGAATCTATACAGATGGTTTACCATACCTACTTGAAAGAACACATCTTGTTGTACTTCATGACAGATGGTAGGGTTTATCATATAAGGGAAAATGCTATTCCACTGAAGTATTTTGAAGAATTGGAACATGTATTATTCTTACTTCAAGTGAATGACAGAATAACAGAAAGTGCTGCAAACTATTTGAAGAATAAAATTCAGAGACAGAAAAGGCTTTATTATGTAAAGTCTGATAGCACATATCTTCCAAAGTACAGAGATCACAATGGTGATATTGTTGAGATGAAGCCTAACTCTGCTAAGATTATAACTACATTTCTGGGTTATAAGGCTGTAGAATTCAATCTTGAGTCTGACAAGGCGTATTTGATCAGACTGGATCAGGACATAAGGAAAGCTAGAATTAATGATCTCAGGGCTGCTATCTTCCAAACTGGTGAAGATTCTGCAGAACTTAAAGATGCTAAAAGGAGGATGATTGATGAACTCAGATATGCTGAGAGATGTTTGTTAAAGAATTATCTCAGAACAACTCCTGACATCAGAGAGATCAGAAAGTGAAGCCAAGTCAAGATCTACAACTGCTCAAATTCTGATATGAATACAGACTGAAGTTGTTATCAGTAGTTAAAGTTGGTAAAGCTTTAAGGACTGTAAGTTGTAGTTATATAGTCTAATTCTCATGCATTTGTACTTAATGTTTTTGACATCATCAAATATCTGTTAAACTTGTATATTATGCTAATTTACAAGTTGGGGGAGATTGTTAGATATATTTGATAATGTCATGACTAATATGATTTATGTTTAGTTTTCAGATCTTACTTAAACAAGACAAATCAGTAATTAATTGAAATCAGCACTTATACTGAAGTCAGAACTTAAGTTATCAGTACTTAAGGTTCTGGAGATATTTATCAGAAGATAATATCAGGACTTAAAGGAAACATTCAGATAAGGAAGGCAGCTGATTTTAAGGAAAAGAAGATCAAGACAAATGTAAGAAGAGATATGCATGAAGAAGGAATTCTATGAAGAATAGAATACTTGGAAGAAAAGATATCTGATTGATATATTTTAGGAAGCAGAATTATATTCCATATCAATTAGCGATTATCTTGTAACTGTGTAGTATATAAACACAGACATAGGGTTTACACTATAAGTGCTATCATTATCGGGAATATTATTCATTGTAACCCTAGCAGCTCTCGTGATATTTGTTCATCACTGAGAGAGGACAGTTCCATACTGTAACAGAATTTATTGCTTTGAATAAAGTCTGTTTTCTATTACTTGTGCTATTAGAATTCGATTTGATTGTACTATACACTGTATTCACCCCCTCTACAGTGTGTGTGACCTAACACCCCTTATAAGGATGCCGTCCTCGGAATCAGCAGAAGAAAGCACTAAAGGTCTTCTAACCAACTTCCCAATCTTGCATATGTAACTTTTCTCAAAATTTCCAATAACACTGCAATTCCTTATACCACACAGTTACCACGGGAGCTTCACTCTGCAACATTGTTTCATCCACATCCTTTGACCAATTTCTCAATAGAATCACTTTTACTGATTGCGAGAAAGAAGAATAAAGAGAAAGATAGAGAGAAAGAAAAAGAAAGAGAGATAGAGAGATAAACAGAGAGAATAAAAAAATAGACTGACTTCGTAATAGGCCATTGATATTTTAATCGCATTGCAGTCCACTGCTGCTATTGGTAATCCCATCCAAAAGTCCTGCTTGGACTTGACAAAGATAACTCAGCTTAACCTTATTGGCATACCTTCAAATGTTTGAGATGATAAAATCATGGAATTTCAAAGAGAAAAGAATTTCATATCATAACGGGACCAAAATATGAATTTGAGAAAAAGGTATTATTGAAATAAAAGAATAACTGAGAGATCAATATGATCAAATGAACATGATATTGCGTGTCCAAATTAAGACACTACTGAAGGTTGTTAACCTTCTTGTAGTCACAACACATACAAGTGATGGTGTCCCATCCAACTCCTATCACACAGACAGGTATACCTTGTCTCCCATATAGTTAGGGTTGTTCATCTCGGTCAGAGTAAAAGAATATGAAAGGAATTCAAAATCAAGTGAATAAAAGTGAAAAGATTTCAAAGCTGATATTTCTGGAGGAAATGGAATCCAGAAAACAAGATTCTGGCATAAAATGATTAAACGGGTGTTAGGGATTATATCCTCTAACAGATATCCCTTTTTGAGAGAAGTTAAAAGAAGTTATAGAAAGAGAATGTATTGCCAAAGTCTGAATACTTATATTCTATTTGAACTCTTCTGTTGACGCGTCATCCGATTCTAGACACTTCTTTATGTTCTAAGGATATCGATAATCTTCATCGTCGTTGAATCATAGTAGCCTCGGAAGATTCCACAATAAAGTTTGCAGCTGCCAGGAGTTTTTTCCAGCTTAGCACAACCCTTTCAAACGAATGCACCTATCTTAGCTTATTTGTTGGTACTATATCCAATAGTCCAACAGGAACTCGATATGAGCTCAAGCGTCCTCACATAGATATACAAACTCCTACACACTCTCGTTTCTAGTGTACTATAACCTCAGCTCTGATACCAACCTGTAACGCCCCCAAATCTGGGGTCAAAGGATTTGGTCGTCACAATGAAATCTCAATCCAAATTAACCTGTTTAATCAATAAATAAATGCCAGCGGAAGATATTTAACATCTATGACCCCAATTAATCCAAGATCTTTTAAGGTTATAGTTCTAGAAATAAGAATTCCAAATTTCATAAATAATTTTTCACTTTCTTTTAAAACTCTATTCAATACTTTACAACTCCAAACTAAACCCACTAGTATAACTTCGAAAAGAAGTATACTAGTCCCAACTATAAAATACACAACTATAATATAATATAAACAACTTTTCATAACAGAACTTACACTAGACCGCAAACCTTGGACCAACCACCTTCCAAGAGCTTTTTATTTGCTTCTTCGAAATACGCGGCTACACAGCGCAAGCTAATACTCACTGGAGGTTAAATTTAAAAACAGGCAAGTATGAGCAGAAGAAATGCTCAACAAGTTCATTAAATCATATATAGGGTCTTTTGATATAAAACCGACATCTGCATTAGAGCAGAATATTTAAAATCATAATTGCTGAAATAGAAAATTTATTAAAGAAACGGATAATTATTTCTCACTGTATTCAAAACTCTTCTTGATATTTTCGACTGAAATGCTTCAGCAATACTTTGAATCTTGACGGGAATAAAACTCGTAAAATAGTGTTTACGGAAATATCGTAAACACATAAAATGAAACAATAATTATGGAATTGAATCATAAACTTTATTCAAAACCAAACTCTTGATATTAATACTCATTTTGTTGTCATATCAAATTAGATATCAATACGAACTTATATCAATACGAACTTTGATGCTCACAACATCCCATACTGAAGTCAACACCAATCATCTATATTAATACCACCTTTTATATTTAACAACAAAGAAAGTATCAGCATAAATCAGAAACTGAATTAAAACTGCATTTCACCTTTTATTCAAAACAGAGACGGTTGATAAATCATTTATTCTATGATTATCAAAATAATTTAGAAACAACAGTTTAGATTGGAACCAATTATATTTCATGATGTTTCTGATCATCAGTCACGAAACAACAACAGTATCCCACAACCATACTGTAAATATAGGTACTACCCGTATCCCGCAGCCATACTGTACCTATAGGGCGCCAGAAAAGGCATATATTCGCCTTGCAAGATATTACAGCTGGACCGATATCTCGATCACCTACGCTGTAACCAGTAACCATTTAAATCTTAAAACTTTTTTCTTGAAAAGGAGCCGACTCAATCAACATCCTAAATAATTTTATCCCCCCATTCACTTGGGCAGGAATACTCCCAACAAAATCATCTTTCTCAAAAATCCAAAATGTTTATAAATCCAGTAATTTGATAAGTAAAACATTTAACTATTCTGAACATAGAATAACAGAGGGTACTTGCATGATAAGCATTTTAATTCAGCGATATGTAAAACATTTATCTATTCTGAACTGAGAATAGGGAAAGCAATATTTGCATAATAAGATTCAAAATATATATCACTTGAACAATAAGTGATGATAGAAATACTTGCCTTTGGTTTTTAGCAGTTAGTCACACTCGCAATAACACAATCCCTCTTTCTGACATCTTATGGCATCAATGTCTTTCCTTTCGACAATTCACTGATGTGCTGCTCCTACGATTGCTAGAAGCCAGATAGCCAATACCATTCTATTTCATTTTTCCAATGTCTGGTACCGATCAACTCGTACGATCCGCATTTAATGAAATTGGTACCAAAATGACGGACTCGTTGAGAGGATTGTTTTGGTATGTAGAGCTTTAACAGAGGATCAACCAATCTCCTAAAATCATTAAATTTATGTTCTTGAAGAAATTTTACCCCCACACTTTGTTCTTGGTTTTTGTTTTTAATGAAAATAAAATGAAATAAAAAGGATTAACAGACTATTTATATTTTCTGAAAAATAAATACCCCAAAATCAATTAAGAGTGTTTTTATTCCCATAATTAAGATAATTAAGCCCTAAAATTTTAATTACGGGGAATAATTTTAAAAGTAATAAAATACAAAATTAATGTCAAAATTTCCCAAAAATTGCGAATAATTCAAAAATGCAACCATAATGAGTATTTGAAATATGTATAATTCTGTAAAAATGAAAACACGAATTTTGTGGGCTTTGACTTCCCGGTGGGGTCCTGGTCCATTTATTTTTGAAAAATAAAAATAATACTTAAATTAACATAAAACCCCCGAAAACATGTAAAATGCATTCAACGCACATAAAACGAGATAAAACGAGTACCTCGATAAAGATGCTAATAAACACGCGTCCAAATTACGGATCGATTCATTTAAAACACATAACCAGTATCCTATTGGATCATATCGGAACCGAAAATAAATTACTTAGCCGCTAAGTGACTATAAAACGATACAATTTTATACCAGATTTGGATAATTATCAAAACCGAGCTTCTTATAAAATATTTTATACGAAAATAATGTAATAATATCCGGTCTTTCGATACTACGGGTTTTGTTGTTTTATCAAAACGGTTATCGTATCGAAAATTGTACGCCGGGACGTGTACGGGTCAAACCGTAATCCAGATATAAAAAGTTACAACACGAAAAATGTTCAGAATAATCAAATTAGGTTAGGAAAGAGTTTTCCGAAGAGTTCCGTGTTGTAAAAAATGCAAAAATGGTTGAAGTTGGACGATTCCTGGCTTTATAAAATAGTTTTGTATTTACTCAGAAAATAATTATTAAATCTATAAATCATTATAAAATCATATAACAGTCCAAAAATTACCAGAAAAATATCACAATTATCTATATTTTATTCTGGACATATAAAAATTAGTCTACTCAAAGAATATCATATATAAACATCCAAACATCAATTCCAATTATCATATAATTCACTAAAATTCACATTAAAATCATATAAACAACTTCAAATAATAATAATAATAATAATAATAATAATAATAATAATAATAATAATAATAATAATAATAATATCTGAAATTATGGGATATTACAGTAGGTGTGAATAAGAATTCTAATTTTGCATCTTCCTCATCTGCATCTAGAAAATTGTGTAATAAATGTAATTCTGATGCACAGCTTACACATGCATGCAGAAAGGTTAAAGAAGAATATATTGCATCTTCTAGTATGCCTTACATGCCTAACATGCCTAGTTTTCATGAGCCCTGTGGCGTAGCTGGTTGTATGCCATGTGTATTTGTTACCATGTCTGAGTATTTAAAAGCTTTTAATGCAACTGCTAGCACTTGTACTAACACTAAGACAAGCATGAGTAATGAGCACACATGCAAAAACTATAGTACCTCCAGTCTCTAAGTCTGACAACAATAACACTAAAAAGGAAACAATCTAAATGAAAGTTAAGCCTGTTAAGTTTAAATCAAATGTTGATCTTGTTTCTACTCCTAAACCTTCAGGACCCAAGCAAGCTTGGGTACCAAAGTCTTGTTAATCAATCTATGTTTGCAGGATAAGATATGAAAGTAAAAGATAATATGGATTCTCGACAACGAGTGTTCTAGACACATGACAAGTGAATAGTCCCTGCTCATGTGTGTGGTTGAGAAAGCTGACCCTATAGTTACCTTTGGAGATGACAACAAAGGATTAATATGAGATATGGTAATTTGGAAATTGGAAATGTCATAATTGAGAACATCTCTCTTGTGGAAGGATTAAAGCATAATCTTCTGAGCGTCAATCAATTTTGTGATAAAGGATACAATGGCTGAAAATGCATTAAAACAATTCCTAGATCCATCTTTTCATGTGTCTATTGAAATTCGTCTGTTGGCCACGAAATCCTGTATCTCTTGAAGCTCTAAATGTGTCAACCGTACGAGAGGTATTTGGTAGGGCTGTACAGCTAATCCGCTCAATCGCACAAATTGCTCGCACCGATCGCAATCGCACTGCTCTTTGCGGATAACCGTAAAATACGGATCGAATGCGATTTAAAATTATATTAACCGCATATTCGTGGATTGACTGAGGATTTGATTTTTAAATAATCACAAAAGTCGAATCGCAACCGCAAACCGCTATAAATATATAATATAATATATAATATATCCGTTGAGTTGATTCAATCATAGTCGTTAGTTCTAAACCCTAGCTGTCGACTTTACTTAAAGTGTGTATGTATATGTCGATGGGTAAGTTTTGGAATTTCTACAGTCTGCTTTATTTTTAAACGGTTATTTTTGGCAAATATCATTGGATACTTTATTTTATTTTTACTTGTTTATCTTTTCCAAAGATAGTATAAAAGCCCAATTTATTTTTTATACTTCACTTTTATCTCTCTCTGAATTACTTAGCAACTTTTACTCTCTTTATCTTTAAAACCCCTTTCTCTTTCTGTAACTGCATACTTAGCAACAATGGCACCTGTAGTCAAAATAATGTCTCAGTTTGGGTTCATCTATGAGAAAAATAACTTCGTCGTACTTGTGGACAAGAGTGTTGTTAAATCTGAAGACTTTCACAAGATGATGGACTTCATTAGCAACTGTAAATTGAAATATTCTATGCTCGAGTCTCCGGTGATCTTCTACGAAGTTGTGGAGAAATTTTGGTCATCTGCTATTTTCAATTCCTCATACATGTCAATTACCTTTACTCTCAAAGGTACCAACTATAGTGTTAACTCAGATGTTATTCAATCTTGCTTCAAAATACCTGAAAATAATACAACTGTTGCACACATTGACACTGATGTGGTCAACTTGCTCAATCCTGTGGGCTATTCTCTTGAAACTACTAGTTTAGGTAATATTAGGAGAATGAGTCTTAGGAAATAGTGGAGGTTTATGTGTGATTCTTTTATCAAAGTGTTTTCAGGCAAAATTAGTAATTTTGATGCTATCACTTCTTCTCAGCTTAAGTTGCTTTACATGCTCCTGACTGATAAGTATTTTAACTTCAGTAATTATGTCATGCTAGAGTTAGGGTATAAATTAGGGGATATTAAGAAAAGGCCTAGAAATGTATATTATACTAGATTCTTGATGATGTTAGCTAACTTCGTTTCTGAGGACCTTGTAATTGAGAACCCAAACAACAAGCTTGCTTGTTAGGTTCAAGAAAAGAGAGTTCTTGAAGATTTGAGCAGGAACAACCTCAACAATGAAGTGCCTCTCAACTATCTTCCAATCTTTGAGGTACAACATGTAACTGAGGTAACTATTTCTGCTGCAATCTCTTCTACACCCATTACTTCTTCAACTTCAAATATGGCAACGACATTTGTGATAGTGACCAAACAGATGCCTACCCAAGTAACACAAAGCCTAAATCAAAATCCAAGTCTAAGAAGCCAACCTCTGTTGTCTCTCAAAAGACATCAGTTGTAACAACTACCACTTCACTTGAGGGGAGTGCTCAGGGTAGTAAGGTGGGTGAGGGAAGGGGTGAACATCAAAGAAACCCCAAGGATAAGGAGGGTGAGGTATGAGTAACCCAAACCATCCATACCACAGTCTCCCAACAAACTATGGTGCTTAATAAGGAAATTAGCTCATTACTGGTTACATCCTCCCAAAAGGGTGTAACTATTGAAACAAGCTCTCAACCAGGAGCACATGCTAAAAAGGGAAGGGAAACAGACCTAACTCAAACTTATATTAGAAAGAAGAAATTAAAACCAATGGGGAAGTCACAGAATACACACACAGTGCAAACTGAAGTCAAAGGCTCATTTACTGCACCATCTCAAAATCATATTGATGTCGCTCCAATAAATATGGAGTCACATCCAAATCTCTCATTATCAATATACCACACACACACACACGATTCTCCCACAAACTCACTCGATGTGGATATGATAAACACATCAATTCCTGATTCTCCATCTTTAAAATTCTTGGAGGAGCCAAAATCTAAAGCAAGTGAGCATCATCTTATTGATGATTTGTTGGCTCACTTGCCCTTTCTTTCTAAAACCAATGATGAGTCTGTGCACAAAAATCTAAAATTAATCTCCACAGACTCAACCATAGTTTCAACTTATAAATCTTTTATTTCTACCTCTTCGACGGATATTCCTCATCTGTTGATAAGTGATTGTCCCTCGGACAGATAAGCTTAACAACATTCATCTGTTGATACTCACGACTGCTACTTTAACGGATATCACTTATCCATTGACATTCACTGTACCACCTGAAATCTCTAAAATTGTTATAAGTATAGATGACTTAGTAGTTGTACAATCACTCCTAGGTTTGAGGGAAGAGAGTGACTTGAGTGAGAGGCTGAGTTGCTTTCAGGCAAAAGGAGAGGAAATGAGTGAATCTCCACATGCTATTTCTTCTAGCATGGTAAAAGTAAGTGAGGGGAGTCTCTCCTTAGATGGCGAAGGTAAGGGTGTGAGGGTGGGAAGCCAAGTGGAGCCCTTGATGCAAAAAGAGAGAGAAAATGAGAGAAAAGCATGTATAAGAGAAATAAGTTTGGAAACCATTGCAAGTGAGTCAATGAATGTCAATGAGGTAGAAAGGAACAGACTATATCAACAAGAATACATGGCTGTTATAGATTCTATTTCACTAGATGCTGAGACATTTACTCATCCCGTTACATCCTACCAAATATTGGCTGTTCAGGGCAATGAGGAAGCAAAGAGGATTCTCAATCTAGTACATACTACAACTTCAATGCTAAGAGTAAAGGATGTAATCAAATCTCTTCCACCTACAATAGGTGATGATTTTAAGTATGATTCTGGTGACGCCTTTTGTGATGAGTCAAATAGGGAAGATATTGATGAAGCTGGCATGAACTTAGGGGGAGCTGCAGGCCCTAGTTCCACTACAGGTACTCCAGCTTGGATGCTAACCAAAGCTTGCAGTTATCACCATTTGAACTCCACAATGTTCAAGCTTGTTAGGAATATGTTGTGTACTTGATGATAAGCTAAACAAAACACATTAGTAGATTTAACTTAGTGAATTTTGTAGCACCCGACGAATAATCAATTGTAGTCCCAACGGATGATTCAATATAGTCCTGACGGATGACTAATTGATATCCACCGGGTGAGTAGCTTATGTAATAATAAGTACTGTAGCACATTTCTGCAAACAACTTTGTATAGATTTTGTAGTAGCTTATGAATCATGTAGACTGCTAGTAGATGTGCAGAATAGATTGATTAAATATAAATATAAGATGTCTAGTAATTCTGCATAAATGAAATGGAGTCAAGTGATAAATGGCTACCCGACGGATGATCAACAAAGCTACCCGACGGATGATCAACAAGGCTACCCGACGGATAACAAGCATGTACCCGACGGATGATCAATTCAAATATCTGTTGACAGTGACAACACAATCACATGCGTTAAGTGTTTGTAAAAAGAATGTGGCAGCATGTTTAACAGGGTTTTAATAACAAAGAAGCATTACCAATTGCATGCTATTATGAAGATATTCAAAGATGCTGGAATAGAGTAGTGAAACAGCATGGAGTTAGACTTGATAGGTTTTGTTTTATTATCTTGTCTTATTATCATGTAAACTTGGTGATATATAAACCAAGTGTAGCTAGTAGAACAAACTAACTAAGCAAACACATTTTTAGCAGAGAAACATTTGTAAGCTGTATTCTGTAGAATTTCTCTGTAGTTTGTTTGTTCACTTATAAAGCAGCTATGAGCTATTCAAGCTTCACAGGGTTCTCTTGATATATATATATATTGTTAGGAATATGTTGTGTACTTGATGATAAGCTAAACAAAACACCTTAGTATATTTAACTTAGTGAATTTTGTAGCACCCGACGGATGATCAATTATAGTCCTGACGGATGATTCAATATAGTCCCGACGGATAACTAATTGATATCCACCGGGTGAGTAGCTTATGTAATAATAAGTACTGTAGCACATTTCTGCAAACAACTTTGTATAGATTATGTAGTAGCTTATGAATCATGTAGACTGCTAGTAGATGTGCATAATAGGTTGATTAAATGTAAATATAAGATGTCTTGTAATTCTGCACAAATGAAATGGAGTTAAGTAATAAATGGCTACCCGACAAATGATCAACAAAGCTACCCAACGGATGATCAACGAGGCTACCCAACGGATAACAAGCATGTACCTGACGGATGATCAATTAAAATATCTGTTGATAGTGACAAGACAGTCACATGCATTGAGTGTTTGCAAAAGGAATGTGGCAGCCTGTTTAGCAGGGTTTTGAGAACAAAGAAGCATTACCATTTCCATGCTATATTGAAGATATTCAAAGATGCTGGAATAGAGTAGTGAAGCAGCATGAAGTTAGACTTGATAGGTTTTGTTTTATTATCTTGTCTTATTACCATGTAAACTTGGTGATATATAAACCAAGTGTAGCAATTAGAACAATAACAACAAATAGACTAAGAAAACACATTTTCAGAGAAACATTTGTAAGCTGTATCCTGTAGCATTTCTCTGTAGTTTTGTTTGTTCACTTGTAAAGCAGCTGTAAGATATTCAAGCTTCACAGGGTTCTCTTTATATATATGTATATCTCTGGTGAATACATTCAAATCCACCAGAAATTTTTAAAGACCTGAGTTTTTATTACTTTATGTTTGATTAACTTAACTCTGTATTCCGCAGTTTGCAAATCAAACAGTTAGATATAAATTGAGCTAGAACCATTTTTCATAAATCTAAAAAAGAAGCCAGAATTACATTCAACCCCCCCTTCTATAATTCTTGTTGTATTGTTAGGGAATAACAATTGGTATCAGAGCAAGCTCTTGAAGTACAAAGAGTCTAAAGATCACAACAAAATAGCAAGATGAACAAGAAGGATGTTGGAGTCAAAATTTCATTTCTGGATAAAGACAATTATCATCCCTAGAAGGTGAAGATGCACCTACATCTTCTTTCTCAAGATGAGGCCTATGTTGATTGCATATAGAGAGGTCCTCATGTTCCCATGAGAGCTGCTACTGGCAATGAGCCTTCAGTCCCCAAGCCTAGGCATAAATGGTCAGATCCTGATATTGAGCAAGTCAGGAAGGATAAAAAGACCATGAATATTTTATTCAATGGAGTTGATGGTGACATGTTTGACAACATCATCAATTGCAAGACAGCCAAGGAGGTTTGGGACACCATCCAAATTATCTGTGATGGTACTGAGCAAGTTAGAGAAAATAAGATGCAGTTGCTAATTCAGCAATATGAGCACTTTCATTGTGAAGACAGTGAAACTCTCACTGACATATTTAGTAGGTTTCAAAAGCTACTAAATGCTCTGAAGTTGTATGGAAGAGACTATCAGACAAAAGACACCAATCTCAAGTTCCTTAGATCTCTTCCAAAGGAATGGAAACCAATGACAGTCTCATTGAGAAATTCTCAGGATTACAAGGAGTTTACCTTGGAGAGACTATATGGCATCCTGAAAACTTATGAGCTTGAAATAGAGCAATCCATCAGATAATCAAAAGGATTATCCGTCGAGTGACATAAATCCTCATTCGTCGGCTGTGAGCAAACCTGTGAGCAAAACCATGCTTGTTAAGTTAAATGAAAAATATGGATCAGTTTCCAAAAACTTTGTTCCAGGAGAATCTGGTCAAGTGAAGAAGGAGAAGAAAGTGAATGTTGGCCATCTGTCTATCAAGCAATTGAATGACATATTAGAAAAGATTGAGGTTAAAACAGAAACTAAAAAGAAAAATAATAGAAATGGGAAAGTAGGGATTAACAAACATAACAACTACACACCTAATACACACCTAATACATATGCTCCAAGAAAAATCTGTGTTAAATGTGGTAATATTAATCGTCTTTCTGTTAATTGTAAACTTGCTATGTCTACTCCTATATCTGTACCATCTTCTTTTCCCAACATGAATGCCATGCCTTCTATGCCTATGAATGCTATATCTGCACAGAATATGAATGCACAATTTGCTAATATGTCATTTGCACCTAATCCTTATTATGCTACATTTAGTATGCCTCAAATGCCATTTAGCATGCCCTACTAAAATAACATCTTTGCAAACAACATGCCTTTTCCTGTTAATCAAAATGTGCATGGTAATTCTGTTTTAATGACTGGTTTCAAAGGTCCAACTCAAATGACTAAGCATGAATCCGATATCCCCAAGTCAAATGAGATCAAACCTAAGGAACAAAAGAAGAAAGCTAACAAGGCAGGACCCAAGGAAACTTGGGTACCAAAATCAACTTGATTTGGTTTTGATGTGTGCAGGGAAACAAAAAGAATCTGTGATACTTGGATAGTGGTTGTTCAAGACACATGATTGGAGATTCTACCCTGCTTACAGAGGTCAAGGAGAGAACTGGCCCAAGTATTACTTTTGGGGATGACAGCAAGGGTTATACTGTGGGATATGGCTTGATTTCTAAAGATAATGTCATCATTGAAGAGGTTGCCTTAGTGGATGGTCTCAAGCACAATTTGTTGAGTATCAACCAGCTTTGTGATAACGGCAATTCAGTAACCTTTAATTCAGAAGCCTGTATTGTGACAAACAAAAGGAGCAACAAAGTGGTTCTCACTGGAGTGAGAAAAGGAAATATGTACCTAGCTGACTTCAACACATCAAATACAGAATCTGTCACTTGTCTTCTCAGTAAAGCAAGTCAAGATGAAAGTTGGCTGTGGGACAAGAAGCTGTCCCATCTAAACTTCAAGATCATGAATGAGCTTGTCAAGAAAAAACTGGTTAGAGGTATTCCTCAAGTGGAGTTTTCTAAGGATGGACTGTGTGATGCCTGCCAGAAAGGAAAGCAGATTAAAACATCATTCAGGAAGAAGCTTGATTCAACAATTGAAGAACCTCTGTAATTGCTACACATGGATTTGTTTGGACCAATCAATGTGTTGTCCATCTCAAGGAAAAGATTTTGCCTAGTAATTGTATATGATTTCTCAAAGTTCTCTTGGACATATTTCCTAAAGTCTAAAGATGAGGCTAGTGAAATCATCATCAATCACATAAGGCAAGTCAACAATCATCCAGATTTCAAAGTTAGAAGAATTAGGAGTGACAATGGAATTGAGTTCAAGAACTCTATTATGAGAGCATTTTGTGAAGAGAATGGGATTATGCATGAGTTTTTAGCAGCAAGAACTCCATAACAAAATGGAGTAGTGGAAAGAAATAATAGATCCCAAAATTCGGGATCAGGAATCTTGGAGGCCACGCCATCTAAACTACTACAACCACATAAATCACACTATAATATATAAATACTCACGCTTCATGACCCCACACTTATCACACACACACACACACACACTTACAGGTTATTGTCTTGGAAATGAACCATTCATAACTAGAGTAATTCAACCATCAAGTGATAATTATTACAACTTAAAAGCGATTAAGTCATACCGGGGAGTAACCTTTAAGTAAGGCTAGTCTGTCGGACAAATATACGTTTCTTGTTTATTACCTTACATAAGTCATACTTATCAATAAGCCGAACTAAAAATAACTAAAAACTAATCCAGCTTATTCAGACTACCTATGGTACAACACCAAACAATCTACGAAACAACTGGCCATTTCCTACCCGTTTCCTGGCTATGGTTCTCATGGCAGGCATCTTGATTCACTGTTGTGTTGTGTCAATTTAAGAAAATAAGTGTGAGCTATAATGCCCAGCATAATAATGTACAGTATGTAGATGACTGTATGATAACTTACGTAAAACATCATATATGATAATTATGTTTTATTCGAAATTAGTTTTCCTTGGTGATACACACCTTCTTATGAAAACAATACTTTAATGGATTTTATTATCCTGCGAATACCTTAAAAGTAAACCCAGCACCTAGGCTTGGGTTACGGTATTGCATCACAATTCCAATTGGAAGAATTAGGACAATCGTTGGAGCCACCGCATACGATGATCAGTCGTACTGTGATAAAAGTAACCTTTTCTACTAGTAGAAGGATGACACCTTCGTTTCCCGGTTATCACCCTTGCCACATACGGGTTATTTGTCCTCATTTCGGGTATACACATACTTTGCAGGTCCGTAGGTACATATTGTACTGTCTCCTACAGTACCAATAGTCTATCCAATACATGAAGTACTTGGATCCTACCCCTCCCTTGTCCTTTAGGAGATCCTATGATATCTCGAGAACTCGAACCACATCGAAGTTCCCCCAAGCATTTTGCTTCTTGATAGGCATAGCTTTACTTTATATATATATGTACTTCCGAAAGTTTTTGGAGGAAGTACTAAGGATGTGAGTTGACCGTTGTCAACAGATAATTAAATAAGGGGGAAATGTTTCTCCTTGAAACTATATTCAAAATATTAAATAAGTCGGGATAATATTCTCCGACGATCTGAAATTATTCGAATGATTTTCGAAATCAGAAAGTAATTTAAATCCGGTTCTATGATTTTTAAATCATACATAAACCCTTTAATAAATAATAATTAATTAAATGATAATCGATAAATAATTAAACCTCGAATGAGTTTACTCTTGTAAAAGAATATTTAAAATAATATTCCTCAACTAGTTTATGTCTATGAAATTAATAGTCTTTAATGCTTAATCGGGTTTGAAATAAATAATTGTTTGGAGTATACTTCTCCCATAATAAAGGAATAGGTATATAATATTTATTATTCGAACAATAAAATATAGTTGAGGGAATATGATCGTTGGGAAGTCGTTTTAATAAAAGTTCGAGGTATTTTAATGTTTCGTAAATGGACGTTGAGTCCCTTTAAAATGTACTATTATGGACTTGTAATCGTCCTATAATATCACCGGAATGATTCCTGAGTTTTTATCTTGAAATCCCGACCGACTCTCGGTCTTATTATAATACGTTACGCTTATAGCGGAATTAAACATTTCACGATATATACTTATCGTACAACATTGCTATATTATGCAAAATTCAATAACTACGTATCATAGTAAACATGGTACTTATGCAATGATAATGAAACAATCCTTTCACAACACAACAGTAAATGGAGTTGGGTTCATAAACTTGCCTGGGTATCTCGAGGTGGAGGATGCTCTAGTTTCCGCTCGGAAATCTATTAATCATAAACACAATTCGTTAGGTCCCGTTCTAATTTACGGTGACTCGCATTCATGCGCTACTTATTATGCACCCTCTCAACTTGTACTATCCTTATTATTCCTTTAAGTCCTTATTCGCATCATGGTCGTTTCATTTCTCTAAGTATCTTAGGTTCATTTTCATTATCGCCGTCGGCTCCGCTTATGGATTCTACGGTTTCTACTCGCGCGGTCTCGGGTCCGATCTTTTTATAAAATTGAAAAATCATTATTTTCACTTGAAATTTTTATGGTAGTTAGGAAACACAATATGTTACTCCCTGTAAAAATTTCATGATTATGAACACTTTTAAGTCGATCCTTTATATTTTCAAAGTTCATAATTTGTAACAGTTTTCGTCGCGTAAATCACTTTTAGTAAAATGGCCATAACTTTTGATCCGTAAATCAGAATCAAGCGATTCAAGCGCCTAAACGATCCTTATAACATTTTATATCATAATCAAGGGTCATTTTTCAAGAAACTACAGTTTAAATCTTCGGGACTTTCTGCAGAAACCTAAAGTTACGATTTATTCGTTTTAACGGAATTACGTTTTGTTCGTTTTAACGGAATTACGTTTACGATCAGGGTTTTTTTATGCCCTAACTCTTAACACAACCACCAACAATCATCATCTCATCATCAACACACAAACTCCTCTCAAGAACATCATGTTCTTGAGGTAACAATAATCAACCTCACATCTACTTAACTAAATATCAAGATTTCAACAATACCACTTCTAAAACTAGGTTTACATCTACATACTAAATAGATCTTGAAAATGAATCTTAAATAAATTTGGGCCAAATATTTTTACCTTTCTTGAAAGCTTGAGATGTGTTCTTGAGGATGGTGGAGTCTTGGAAGTGCTTGGTATGATTTTTGGAACCTAAAACCACCATTGAAATCAAGAAACCAAAGAAGAGTTACTATTCATACTATTCACTAGTAACTTTCTTGATTTTATTTCACCCATCAAACCTTGATAAAAAGAGATGAAAAAATTTTCTTACCTTATTTTGGTTGTTAGGAAGCTTGAGAATTAATGGGATGATTTTACCATGGCTAGAACTTGATATTTTGAATTGGATTTCCTTCTTTTTCTTGAAATTGCCGAATGGAGACAATGAAGGGGGGGCGAGAGTTTTATGCTTGCTTCCTTGGTTGTTTCTAGGAAATGGGATTGGTGATATCTTATATTGATTTGATATTCTCCTAGTGTGTATCCTAGGATTTTATTCTTGTTGCAAATTTTGGGGACAAATCCAAGTAGCTTGCTAGTTTACAAGCTAAACTAGATGTGCTAGCTTCTTTAGCACACTATTTGACTAGCTTGCTTGATCATCTTAAGTTTAGCTCATTATTTGATAAAGTAACCATGGTTACTTTCTTAGCATGGTTAGTTAGTGCGTTACGTTTATTTAATCGTTTACGCGTTCGCTCGGTCGCTTAAGCGTTTTCGTAATACTCACTCGTAAATGGTTCGCGACGTAATTCCTTTCGTATTTATTCCTTATATTTTGAATTATCCTACTTGAATATAAATCTGTAGGGTTTTAATCTTGTAATTATATTGTGATTCCCGTAATCCTCGATGAGTCGTAAATATGGTCGTTTTTCAAAGTTCGTTTTCTTCGAAAACTAATAGCGTTTACATACACTCATTTGGTACGTATAATCATAATATCAACTCCGAAACTCATTTTCTCATGCACTATATAGTGTGGGCTCAAAAGTTTTTCCCGTCCGTCAGGGTTACTATTCATTAACGTTTTACAAGGTCTCAAAAATTCGAGTTATTACAGTAGATCACTTATTGAAGCTGCAAGGACAATGCTTGAAGAATCAAAGTTACCAACATACTTCTGGGCTGAAGCTGTAAATACTGCATGCTACACTCATAATATTTCTTTGGTTAATCAAGAAAAATATATGACACCCTACCAATTGTTCAAGAACAAGAAGCCAACTCTAAATTTTCTTCATGTCTTTGGCTGCAAATGTTATATCTTTGAGAAATCAAACTGATCAAAATGGAAAGTTTGATGCTAAAGCAAATAAAGAAATTTTTATTGGATATGCTGTTTGTAAAGCATATAGAGTCTACAATGTAAGAACCAACATTGTTATGGAATCAATACATGTTGTGTTTGATGATAAGAAGATTGAAGGACTGCAAGATGGAGATTACCATGAGAGCCTCAAATTTGATAAGGTAGAGATGGTTAGTGATGATAGTGATGATAAAAGTGATCAGAAAATAATTACAAAGTATATTGCAGAAAAATCTACTACTAATGAAGCACAAAATTCAACATCTGTCGAGTTGCAAAATGCTTCATCCGTCGGGAGAAAATCTGCTTTATCCGTCAGGAGACAATCAGCTTCATCCGTCGGCACTCAAAATGCACCATTGGCGGGTCATCAAAAGAAGCTGAAAGTTAGAATAGATTACTTACAGAAAGTTCCCCTTTCTCAAATCAAAGATCCATAAACTCAGGGGGAGTTTCTAATAATCAAAACTCAGTTACACATCAAGACAACAATGAGGCCTCTTTATCTAGAGCTAATCTACCTCAACAAAGATGAACAAGAAGGATGTTGGAGTCAAAATTTCATTTCTGGATAAAGACAATTATCATCACTGGTAGGTGAAGATGCACCTACATCTTCTTTCTCAAGATGAGGCCTATGTTGATTGCATATAGAGAGGTCCTCATGTTCCCATGAGAGCTGCTACTGGCAATGAGCCTTCAGTCCCCAAGCCTAGGCATAAATGGTCAGATCCTGATATTAAGCAAGTCAGGAAGGATAAAAAGACCATGAATATTTTATTCAATGGAGTTGATGGTGACATGTTTGACAACATCATCAATTGCAAGACAACCAAGGAGTTTTGGGACACCATCCAAATTATCTGTGATGGTACTGAGCAAGTTAGAGAAAATAAGATGTAGTTGCTAATTCAGTAATATGAGCACTTTCATTGTGAAGACAGTGAAACTCTCACTGACATATTTAGTAGGTTTCAAAAGCTACTAAATGCTCTGAAGTTGCATGGAAGAGTCTATCAGACAAAAGACTCCAATCTCAAGTTCCTTAGATCTCTTCCAAAGGAATGGAAACCAATGACAGTCTTATTGAGAAATTCTTAGGATTACAAGGAGTTTACCTTGGAGAGACTATATGGCATCCTGAAAACTTATGAGCTTGAAATAGAGCAAGATGAGAGGATGGAGAAGGGAAAGAAGAAAGGAGGGTTCATAGCACTGGTTTCTGAGTTGGAAAAGGAGAAGGAAGTGAAGGTAGAAGCTGTTGAGTCTACTTCAAAGGTCTGTGAAAACAAGGGCAAGGGGCTGGTAGCTGAAAATGAAGATTTTTTGAGCCAAGATGATATGGATGATATTGATGAGCATCTTGCATTCCTTTCCAGAAGATTTTCCAAGCTCAAGTTCAAGAAGAACTTTGGAGCAGCTAAGCCAAATCGAAATATGGTGGATAAATCAAAATTCAAATGTTTCAAATGTGGCTTGGCAGGGCATTTTTCCAGTGAGCGTAAAAAGTCAGATTCCAGCAAGAAGAAGTTTGAGCCTGTGGATTATAAACAGAAGTATTTTGAGTTGCTCAAACAAAAGGAAATGGCTTTTATTAAACAAAAAAATGACTGGGCAGCAGATGGTATTGATGAGGATGAAGATGTTAGCTATGTAAATCTAGCCCTAATGGCCAAATCCGATGAAACAAAAACAAGTTCTTCAAGTAATCAGGTAATCACCATTAACCTAGCACATTTATCTAAAGCTGAGTGTAATGATGCAATTAATGACATGTCTACAGAATTATATCATTTGCGTGTTACACTTAAGTCTCTCACTAAGGAAAAAGCTAAAATCAAAGAAAACAATCTGTTTTTAAGTGAGAGGAATAATGTGCTAGAGTCTCAGTTTATTGAATTTGAGAAATTGAGAATAAAATGTAAGATTGCTAAGGAGGAATTAACTGAGTCCTTGAAGAAAGAAGAGATTTTGAAGAAGCAACTTGAACTAGAACATGAGGTGAATAAGACATGGAAATCATCTAGAGATGTTCATGCTCAAATCACCAAAGTTCAAGGTATTGAGTCTTTTTGTGATGCAGTCTGGAAAAAGAGTAAGGAGAAGCTGGAATCCAATTTAGTTGAAGGATTGCTAACAGATGTAGACTCGATGGATGATGAGATTCATCCATCAGATAATCAAAAGGATTATCCGTCGAGTGACATAAATCCTCATTCGTCGTGTGTGAGCAAACCTGTGAGCAAAACCATGCTTGTTAAGGTAAATGAAAAATATGGATCAGTTTCCAAAAACTTTGTTCCAGGAGAATCAAGTCAAGTGAAGAAGGAGAAGAAAGTGAATCTTGATCATCTGTCTATCAAGCAATTGAATGACAGATTAGAAAGATTGAGGTTAAAACAGAAACTAAAAAAAAACAATTGAAATGGGAAAGTAGGGATTAACAAACATAACAACTACACACTTGATAAATATGCTCCAAGAAAAATCTGTGTTAAGTGTGGTAATATTAATCATCTGTCTGTTAATTGCAAACTTGCTATGCCTACTCCTATATCTGTACCATCTTCTTTTTCCAACATGAATGCCATGCCTTCTATGCCTATGAATGCTATATCTGCACAGAATATGAATGCACAATTTGCTAATATGCCATTTGCACCTAATCCTTATTATGATGCATTTAGTATGACTCAAATGCCATTTAGCATGCCCTACTAAAATAACATGTTTGCAAACAACATGCCTTTTTCTGTTAATCAAAATGTGCATGGTAATTCTGTTTTAATGACTGGTTTCAAAGGTCCAACTCAAATGACTAAGGATGAATCTGATATCCCCAAGTCAAATGAGATCAAACCTAAGGACAAAAGAAGAAAGCTAACAAGGCAGGACCCAAGGAAACTTGGGTACCAAAATTAACTTGATTTGGTTTTGATGTATGCAGGGAAACAAAAAGAATTTATGATACTTGGATAGTGGTTGTTCAAGATACATGACTGGAGATTCTACCCTGCTTACAGAGTTCAAGGAGAGAACTGGCCCAATTATTACTTTTGGGGATGACAGCAAGGGTTATACTGTGGGATATGGCTTGCTTTCTAAAGATAATGTCATTATTGAAGAGATTGCCTTAGTGGATGGTCTCGAGCACAATTTGTTGAGTATTAGCCAGCTTTGTGTTAAAGGCAATTCAGTAACCTTCAATTCAGAAGCCTGTGTTATGACAAACAAAAGGAACAACAAAGTGGTTCTCACTGGAGTGAGAAAAGGAAATATGTACCTAGCTGACTTCAACTCATCAAATGCAGAATCTGTCACTTGTCTTCTCAGTAAAGCAAGTCAAGATGAAAGTTGGCTATGGGACAAGAAGCTGTCCCATCTAAACTTCAAGACCATGAATGAGCTTGTCAAGAAAAAACTGGTTAGAGGTATTCCTCAAGTGAAGTTTTCTAAGGATGGACTGTGTGATGCCTGCCAGAAAGGAAAGCAGATTAAAGCATCATTCAGGAAGAAGCTTGATTCAACAATTGAAGAACCTCTGTAATTGCTACACATGGATTTGTTTGGACCAATCAATCTGTTGTCCATCTCAAGGAAACGATTTTGCCTAGTAATTGTAGATGATTTCTCAAAGTTCTCTTGGACATATTTCCTAAAGTCTAAAGATGAGGCTAGTGAAATCATCATCAATCACATAAGGCAAGTCAACAATCATCCAGATTTCAAAGTTAGAAGAATCAGGAGTGCTAATGGAATTGTGTTTAAGAACTCTGTTATGAGAGCATTTTGTGAAGAGAATGGGATTATGCATGAGTTTTCAGCAGCAAGAACTCCATAACAAAATGGAGTAGTGGAAAGAAATAATAGATGTGGTGCCCCAAAATTCGGGATCAAGAATCTCGGAGGCCACGCCATCTAAACTACTACAACCACATAACTCACACTATAATATATAAATACTCACACTTCACGACCCCACACTTATCACACACACACACACACACTTACAGGTTATTGTCTTGGAAATGAACCATTCATAACTAGAGTAATTCAACCATCAAGTGATAATTATTACAACCCAAAAGTGATTAAGTCTTACTGGGGAGTAACCTTTATGTAAGGCTAGTCCATCGGACAAATATACATTTCTTGTTTATTACTTTACATAAGTCATACTTATAAATAAGCCGAACTAAAAACAACTAAAAACTAATCCAGCTTATTCAGACTACCTGTGGTACAACACCAAACAATCGACGAAACAGCTGGCCATTTCCTACCCGTTTCCTGGCTGTGGTTCTCATGGCAGGCATCTTGATTCACTATTGTGTTGTGTCAATTTAATAAAACAAGTGTGAGCTATAATGCCCAGCATAATAATGTACAGTATGCAAATGACTATATGATAACTTACGTAAAACATCACATATGATAATTATGTTTTATTCGAAATTAGTTTTCCTTGGTGATACACACCTTCTTATGAAAACAATTCTTTAATGGATTTTATTATCCTGCGAATACCTTAAAAGTAAACCCAGCACCTAGGCTTGGGTTACGGTATTGCATCACAATTCCAATTGGAAGAATTAGGACATTCGTTGGAGCCACCACATACGATGATCAGTCGTACTGCGATAAAAGTAACCTTTTCTACTAGTAGAAGGACGACACCTTCGTATCCCGATTATCACCCTTGCCGCATACGGGCTATGTGTCCTCATTTCGGGTATACACACACTTTGCAGGTCCATAGGTACATATTGTACCGTCTCCTACGGTACCAATAGTCTATCCAATACACGAAGTACTTGGATCCTACCCCTCCCTTGTCCTTTAGGAGATCCTATCATATCTCGAGAACTCGAACCACATCGAAGTTCCCCCAAGCGTTTTGCTTGTTGATAGGCATAGCTTTACTTTATATATATATATGTACTTCCGAAAGTTTTTGGAGGAAGTACCAAGGATGTGAGTTGACCGTTGTCAACAGATAATTGAATAAGGGGGAAATGTTTCTCCTTGAAACTATATTCAAAATATTAAATAAGTCGGGATAATATTCTCCGACGATCTGAAATTATTTGAATGATTTTCGAAATTAGAAAGTAATTTAAATCCGGTTCTATGATTTTTAAATCATACATAAACCCTTTAATAAATAATAATTAATTAAATAATAATCGATAAATAATTAAACCTCGAATGAGTTTACTCTTGTAAAAGAATATTTAAAATAATATTCCTCAACTAGTTTATGTCTATGAAATTAATAGTCTTTAATGTTTAACCGGGTTTGAAATAAATAATCGTTTGGAGTATACTTCTCCCATAATAAAGGAATAGGTATATAATATTTATTATTCGAACAATAAAATATAGTTGAGGGAATATGATCGTTGGGAAGTCGTTTTAATAAAAGTTCGAGGTATTTTAATGTTTCGTAAGTGGACGTTGAGTCCCTTTAAAATGTACTATTATAGACTTGTAATCGTCCTATAATATCACCGGAATGATTCCTGAGTTTTTATCTTGAAATCCCGACCGACTCTCGGTCTTATTATAATACGTTACGCTTATAGCGGAATTAAACATTTCACGATATATACTTATCGTACAACATTGCTATATCATGCAAAATTCAATAACTACGTATCATGGCAAATATGGTACTTATGCAATGATAATAAAACAATCCTTTCATAACACAACAGTAAATGGAGTTGGGTTCGTAAACTTGCCTGGGTATCTCGAGGTGGAGGATGCTCTAGGTTCCGCTCGGAAATCTATTAATCATAAACACAATTTGTTAGGTCTCGTTCTAATTTACAGTGACTCGCATTCATGCGCTACTTATTATGCACCCTCTCAACTTGTACTATCCTTATTATTCCTTTAAGTCCTTATTCACATCATGGTCGTTTCATTTCTCTAAGTATCTTAGGTTCATTTTCATTATCGCCGTCGGCTCCGCTTATGGATTCTACGGTTTTTACTCGCGCGGTCTCGGCTCCGATCTTTTTATAGAATTGAAAAATCATTATTTTCACTTGAAATTTTTATGGCAGTTAGGAAACTCAATATGTTACTCCCTGTAAAAATTTCATGATTATGAACACTTTTAAGTCGATCCTTTATATTTTCAAAATTCGTAATTTGTAGCAGTTTTCGTCACGTAAATCACTTTTAGTAAAACGGCCATAACCTTTGATCCGTAAATCGGAATCAAGCGATTCAAGTACCTAAACGATCCTTATAACATTGTCTATCATAATCAAGGGTCATTTTTCAAGAAACTACAGTTTAAATCTTCGGGACTTTCTGCAGAAACGTAAAGTTACGATTTGTTCGTTTTAACGAAATTACGTTTACGATCGGGGTTTCTTTTATGTCCTAACTCTTAACACAACCACCAACAATCGTCATCTCATCATCAACACACAAACTCCTCTCAAGAACATCATGTTCTTGAGGCAACAACAATCAACCTCACATCTATTTAACTAAATATCAAGATTTCAACAATACCACTTCTAAAACTAGGTTTACATCTACATACTAAATGGATCTTGAAAATGAATCTTAAATAAAGTTGGGCCAAAGATTTTTACCTTTATTAAAAGCTTGAGATGTGTTATTGAGGATGGTGGAGTCTTGGAAGTGCTTGGTAATATTTTGGAACCTAAAACCACCATTGAAATCAAGAAACCAAAGAAGAGTTACTATTCATACTATTCACTAGTAACTTTATTGATTTTATTTCACCCATCAAACCTTGATAAAAAGAGATGAAAGAATTTTCTTACCTTAGTTTGGTTGTTAGGAAGCTTGAGAATTAATGGGATGATTTTACCATGGCTATAACTTGATATTTTGAATTGGATTTCCTTCTTTTTCTTGAAATTACCGAATGGAGACAATGAAGGGGGGGGGGGGGGCGAGAGTTTTATGCTTGCTTCCTTGGTTGTTTCTAGGAAATGGGATTGGTGATATCTTATATTGATTTAATATTCTCCTAGTTTTTATCCTAGGATTTTATTCTTGTTGCAAATTTTGGGGACAAATCCAAGTAGCTTGCTAGTTTACAAGCTAAACTACATGTGCTAACTTCTTTAGCACACTATTTGGCTAGCTTGCTTGATCATCCTAAGTTTAGCTCATTATTTGATAAAGTAACCATGGTTACTTTCTTACCATTGTTAGTTAGTAAGTTACGTTTATTTAATCGTTTACGCGTTCGCTCGGTCGCTTAAGCATTTTCGTAATACTCACTCATAAATGGTTCGCGACGTAATTCCTTTCGTATTTATTCCTTATATTTTGAATTATCCTAGTTGAATATAAATCTGTAGGGTTTTAATCTTGTAATTATATTGTGATTCTCGTAATCCTCGATGAGTCGTAAATACGGTCGTTTTTCAAAGTTCGTTTTCTTCGAAAACTAATAGCGTTTATATACACTCATTTGGTACGTATAATCATAATATCAACTCCGAAACTCATTTTCTCATGCACTATATAGTGTGGGCTCAAAAGTTTTTCCCGTCCGTCATGGTTACTATTCATTAACGTTTTACAAGGTCTCAAAATTCGAGTTATTACAGTAGATCACTTATTGAAGCTGCAAGGACAATGCTTGAAGAATCAAAGTTACCAACATACTTCTGGGCTGAAGCTGTAAATACTGCATGCTACACTCATAATATTTCTTTGGTTAATCAAGAAAAATTTATGACACCCTACCAATTGTTCAAGAACAAGAAGCCAACTATAAATTTTCTTCATGTCTTTGGCTGCAAATGTTATATCTTGGGAAATCAAACTGATCAAAATGGAAAGTTTGATGCTAAAGCAAATAAAGGAATTTTTATTGGATATGCTGTTGGTAAAGCATATAGAGTCTACAATGTAGAACCAACATTGTTATGGAATGAATACATGTTGTGTTTGATGATAAGAAGATTGAAGGACTGCAAGATGGAGATTACCATGAGAGCCTCAAATTTGATAAGGTAGAGATGGTTAGTGATGATAGTGATGATAAAAGTGATTAGGAAACAATGACAACGTATATTGTAGAAAAATCTACTACTAATGAAGCACAAAATTCAACATCTGTCGAGTTGCAAAATGCTTCATCCGTCGGGAGAAAATCTGCTTTATCCGTCAGGAGACAATCAGCTTCATCCGTCGGCACTCAAAATGCACCATCGACGGGTCATTAAAAGAAGCTGAAAGTCAGAATAGATTACTTACAGAAAGTTCCCCTTTCTCAAATCAAAGATCCATAAACTCAGGGGGAGTTTCTAATAATCAAAACTCAGTTACAAATCAAGACAACAATGAGGCATCTTCATCTAGAGCTAATCTACCTCAACAAAGAAAATGGACAAAAGATCACCCCTTTGAGCTCATCATTGGTGATGTATCTTCTAGAGTTCAAACAATGAGAGCAACTCAAGAAGAATATCTATATAGCAGCTTCCTATCTAAGGAAGAACCAAAGAAGGTAGAAGAAGCCTTGTTGGATCATGATTGGATTTTAGCTATGCGGGAGGTGCTAAACCAATTTGAAAGGAATAAAGTATGAAAGCTGGTACCCAAGCCTAAAGGAAAGAATCCAATTGACACCAAATGGGTATTCAGAAACAAGATGGATGAAAATGGCATAGTGGTCAGGAACAAAGCTAGATTGGTTGCTAAGGGCTATTGCCAATAAGAAGGAATAGATTTTGATGAAACTTTTGCTCCTGTTGCAAGATTTGAAGCCATCAGAATTTTCTTAGCTTATGTAGCCCATGCAAATTTTAAGGTCTATCAAATGGATGTCAAGAGTGCTTTTCTAAATGGAGATTTGGAGGAGGAAGTCTATGTCAGTCAACCTCCTGGTTTTGAAGATCCAAATTTCCCAAATCGTGTCTACTATCTTTTGAAAGCACTCTATGGACTGAAGCAAGCACCCAGAGCCTGGTATGACACTTTATCAAAGTTCCTTTTGGAAAATCACTTCACAAGAGGTACTGTGGATAAAACTTTGTTATTTAGAAATGTTAATGGCTCTAGTATACTTGTTCAAGTTTATGTAGATGATATTATATTTGGCTCTACAGATGAAAAACTTTGCAAAAAGTTTGCCAAATTGATGCAAAGTAAGTATGAAATGAGCATGATGGGATAACTAACTTACTTTCTTGGTTTACAAGTTAAGCAAGTTAGTGATGGAATATTCATTAGTCAAACTAAATACATTCATGATCTTTTAAAGAAGTTTGATCTAATGGATTGCACATCTGCAAAAACTTCCATGGCCACTGCAACTAAGCTTGAATTAAACACTACTGAAAAGTCTGTGGATATTTCAACTTATAGGGGCATGGTTGGCTCACTTCTGTACTTAACAGCTAGTAGGCCAAATATAATGTTTGCTACTTATTTTTGTGCTAGATTTCAGGCTGACCCTAGAGAATCTCACCTAGTGGCTATTAAGAGAATTTTCAGATATCTCAAGGGAACACCAAAACATGGCATTTGGTACCCTAGAGATTCTGGTTTTGATCTAACTGGTTATTCAGATGCAGATAATGCAGGTTGTAAAATGGACAGAAAAAGTACAACAGGAACCTGTCAATTTCTAGGAAACAAGCTTGTGTCCTGGTTCAGTAAAAAGCAAAATTCAGTTTCTACTTCTACAGCTGAAGCTGAATACATTGCTACTGGTGGTTGCTGTGCACAGATTTTGTGGATGAAAAACCAATTGTTGGACTATGGTCTACAAGTGGATAGGATTCCTATTTTATGTGATAACACAAGTGCAATTGCCATCACTGAAAATCCAGTACAACATTCAAGGACAAAGCACATAGACATCAAGTACCACTTCATAAGAGAACATGTGATGAATGGTACTGTGGAACTGCATTTTGTTCCAAGTGAAAAGTAGCTCGTAGACATATTAACCAAGCCACTTGATGAATCCACCTTTTCAAGGTTGGTAAGTGAATTAGGTATGCTTAATTTCTCTTGAATTATTTCAGATATTTTTGCAAGTGGTTATGTAGCCAGAAATTTAATTGATTTTTCTGTTTTGGATGAAATTTTGGCTAAGTCAAAATTTACATCCCAACGGATGATCATTATCCATCGAGTTTGATCATCTGTCGGAATACAATTTGTCAATAAAATCAATTATTTTTCTGGAATATTTTATAACTCGACGGATAACTGATTTATCCTCATCCGTCGATTTATCTCAATCCTAGCCGTTAATTTCCTGAACATTATCCATCGAGTATACTTAAAGCTTATAAGCATGACACGACGTATAAGTGATGGAATTTTTACAGTTTAGTTATTTTTAAACGCCTATTTTGGGCAATTTTTATTGGTTACTTTATTTTACTTTATTATTTTTGACAGTTATTTTCTGAGATAGTATAAAAGCAAATTCACTTTTATCATTCTCAAGATTCAGTTGCTCTAATTTCTTTCTTCTCAAAAGCAAACTCTCTCTTTGTAAATTCCAAATCTCTAACAATGGCACCTGTAGCGAAAATCATGTCTCAAACCGGTTATATCTACGAAAAAAACAACTTCTCAGCTTTGGTGAATAAGGAGATTCAACAGTCTGGTGACTATCACAAAATGATGGATTTTATGATGAACTGCAAACTCAACTATGCCATGCTGGAATCACCCACCATTTACTGTGAGGTTGTTGAAGAGATATGGACAACTGCAGTGTACAACTCGACAGACAAGACCATCACATGCACTCTATAAGGTAAGCAGTTTTGCATAAATAGTGATATTGTTAAAGCATGCTTCAAGATTCCTGATAATACTGTAACTGCTCCACACACAGACACTGACATTGTTAATATGCTTAATTCCATGGGCTATGCACTCACTACTTATAATGACTCGTGTATCTCTGTATTATTTAAATACGTAAATATGGAATTAATAGAGTAGCAAAATATGTGTATAGCTTCTGTCAGCTATGTGTTGTTTTATTATTGTGTATGTGTGATTTTGACGTACTTGAATAGTCCTCGTAATTAATTGTGGATTTGTATTGAATTATTTTTAGTTTTAAAGGTGGATTTAATACAAGTTTATTTGTGTAAATATGTGGATTATCTCTAAAATTGTTTTTATGACTTCATAATCTCAATAATTATTTTTGGGATTTTATAAAATTTAGAATTCAATATTTCATCAATTATTTAGCTCTGTATGATTTTCTGATTTCATTTATTTGGAAAATCTGTATTTAATTCCCGAATTCTTCAAAAAATTATGGAACTCATATTTATTTAAGTTTGGAATATTCCGAGAATTTTAAAATTATTTTGGTAATTTTAGGGATTAATTTCACCCGCGCGTCGATTCGTTTAATTGATAAAAGTGGGTATAAATTGCATTTCAGAATTGTTTTAAAATTACGGAATTTATGTTTTAACAGTTTTCAGATATTTGCAGAATTTTAAGATTAATTTTGGTATGGTTTTGATTAATGTTTATTAGAGGATTATACCATTAAAATGGATTAAAATAGCGTGCGAGGCTTGCAAGCGGTTGAAACGAAACAATAAAACGACACGTATCCAATAAAATTGGACACGTGCCGTGTGTTGGTGAGGCAGGAGGTGGAGCAGTTATTTATTTGGGGAAAATATCAATTTTCCTTTTGTCTCGGCTGTGTCTCTCGATTATTACCTCTCCTCCTCACAATCTCTCGCCTCTTTCCTCTGTTTCTCTCTCCCCTCCCTTCGTTTCTCTTCCTCTCCTGTTACGCCTCTTGTTTCTTCCTGTTCTTCCTGGTGCCGCCGTGGTTTCCGTTTTCCGGTGAGCTTGTTCTCCAGTTGTGGTAATTGTTGGTTAATTCGGGTTCATATATATATATATACATGTTTGTTCATATATATGTGTATATTGGCTTGGTGTAGTTGAGTATATGTATTTTATGGAAACGAACACCGAACCGCTTTTCAAGATTTTGAACCCTAGTTGTTGCGTGTGTTATTATAATATACATAATTACGAGTCGGGATTTGATATCGAATGGATAGATGTGTTATTGAGAATATGTCAAGCATACCTAGACGTCTAACGTAGGGTATTTCGGCACTGTAGGTTCTAGTCGAAAGACTCAAGAATTGATGTCGAACTAAGATAATCTAGTGATCAGTTGGTAAGTGCCTCGAGGTTTCCAAGTGAAGAACCCTGAAAGTCTTGAATGCTATCTTGAGATAGATTGTTGCGAAGCAGGGATGTCTTCTAGTGAGACAGTCATTTTTCCATGAGGGCCCGAACGTTCAATTCTATCAAAATCAGTCAGAGATAGTCGTAAAGCTCTACAAGGCAAGTACCCTTGACCATTCTTTTATGGTTTAGTATGTATGAATAGCTAAATGTTTTATTCTCGTAATGGAACAGTAACGTTTTAAGTTACGTGTCCCCTGTAGTTATAAATCACTGTTTTTAAATTGTTTTGGGGAGAAGTAACTTCGAAAGGTACCTATCTTGAATGAAATGATTTGCAAACTGGATTTTATATGTGTGCTGGTTAAATAAATGGTTTTGAAATGAGATAGGTACAAGTGTTTTGAAAATTGGATAAAACGGTCAGATATGGGATACATTGGGGCCAGAGTAGGCCTATTGAGGTGGCGTAAGAGGCTAATTCGGTTGCGCGCACTATAAAACCGATTAGTCCAGCAGGTCAGAGACCTAGTTAGTCTCTAAGTTCCGGAGCAGGTATATAGGATGGCAGTGTGAGCTTTTCGGTGTTGATAGCCTGATCAACTATCTTCACATATCCACTAAGTATCTGATTTGGGTTTTGCGGTTCCGTAATGGAATAAGTGATTTATATAGTGGATTTGGAAATGAAGATAGCATGCTAGAATTAAACTCTGGTATTTATATACAGCACACTAGTGATGATATTGTTTTACAGAGCATGCTAGTTTTTGTATCCAGTTTACACCTGTTTTATATGTTTCTAACGAGTTATGAATTCTGTCCTATAACTGCTTTACTTTAAACTGTTTTACTTATTATTCATATAGTGGTGCTGCTGAGCAAGCAATTGCTCACCCTTGCAGAATATTTTATATGTTTTGCAGAGGTCTAAGAGATTCTTGCGTGGTAGTCAGGGCAGAGTTCCAGCTCCTTTCGTGTCAGGCTCCTCTGAGGTAGTTGTGGTGCACCAAAGATGGTCTGTTGAGTTGCTGCGTTAGGTTAGTTATGTCAGGATTGTTTATAATTAGCTGAGTCGTAATAGTTGTAACCTAGGTCATACTTAAACCTGGAAAAGATCTTGGAAAAAGAGGTCGTATTTATATTCTATCTTAGAATTGATTATATAATGTTTGTTATGGTGATTGTTGATGACGTCAACTCCTGACCCCGGGGTTGAGGATGTCACAGTTGGTATCAGAGCTACAGGTTTGAGTCCCTGATTTAGGTTATGGGTAGAGTCAAAAGAGTGAAGTAAGTTTTGTAGATAGATGTAAGTCAGCAACTCAATCAGATGAGTGAGTCTATGAGTTTAGTTAAGGGTTTCGGAGGCGTAACCCTGACGTCTATTAAGGATTGACTGGAACTGCCCTAATCTAGAGTACGTTTCCTTCGTATATGTATTATTAGTAATGTTCGATAGAGACTTCTAGTTTTTTCCCCTCGAGAAAACGAGTCTGATTGTTAGGATTCAGCATTAAGCGGACCCTTGTTGTGTCAGTTGAGAAGACGCTATGTTATTTCTAAAGATTGCCTTTTCTATGTCATGGAATGTTATCGGCCCGATTGTGTGACCTTGGTGAGTTCGGATAGCATGGTAATAGCCCGGGACTGCTATGATGACCAAGTTTTATAGTGAATGTGGATCAGAACGGGAGGTGGTATCTTTGAACCCTTCTATTTCCTTCTTGAGATGTATTTTGTTTCCAGAGTAATTATTTCCTATTTCATAAGTTACTTATTTTCCTGTGAGAAAGTTGTGAACCCGAAGTAAGCTACTTAGGGTTATGTTGATCTCATTATAAATAAGATTTTCTCCCTCCTTATTTGAAAATCTCTATTTAAATATTGTTTCTTTTCTTGGAGATTTTATCGGTTGATTGGGGAAAACAATGCATATGAGTTGACCATTTGTTTGTGTGGCAAAATGGTCTGGTGGGACGCCACCGAAGTATGTGTTGTGAGCTATGCGGTACTAAGACTGGCCATCTTATATACTTGTATGGTTTCTCTCAGTCATACCTATGTTTTCTCCTCTTGTCCTCCTGGTATTATTGATTTTTTTTACTTTGAAATTTCATTTGAAGTCCCGAGGCAGTGAATCGTCATTAGCCTTTGTAATTAGACAATTCTGGTTATTGAAAGTAAATGAGAATTGACTGTCTGGAAGAAATATAAGATGTACATTGGATTGCTAGCTATCTCAGAAATGATAATAGTAGAAATGATTCATGATTCGATATTGGAGGGTGCGATTTTAGAAAATTTAACCCTATGAAAGATAGAATAATGGTAGGAGGTAAGAAGTTGCTTTGGGAGGAAAGGTAATTCAGTGATTGATGAACCCCTTGAGGGTAATAAGAAATCATCCCTGGAGAAAAGGTAGGTGATATAGCCAGATAAGTCTCGTAATGAATCAAATTAGTGTTAATGTGATAATAGAGCAATGATCGAAAGTTGGTCAGTTGCTGTTGTATTGAGGAGTCATGTTATGGTGTTAGTTCCTTTGTATCCTAGTGTTCCTGAATCGTTATTAATTTTGCTACTGTCATTGTTGCTGTGATTGCTAGTGCTATTAATCTAGATTTCTTTTGTACATGGACCCTGATATTAAGGACATGGGTAATTTGTTGGGCATCATTTTCCTGATTCAGGTGCACTGTTTAAAAATGGTGATATTATGTTAAATATTTTGTTATGTTTTGGATAAACCTATTTATTTATCTCAGGAAGATGCCACCCAAGAAAGCTACCCAGTCTAAAGAAAATAATAGTAGTTTTGCAGAGGGTCCAATTATAAATGAAATTCTAGATTTGTTGCGCCAGCAGTAGCGACAATAGTTGCGGTTAATCTAACAAGTTCAACAGTGGTAACTACTGTTGCAGCAGCAACAACAAGGAGTATACCCAAGTGTTTGTTTCCAATCTTTTCAGAATGTTAACCCCTTTGAGTTTAAAAGTGAACCTAATCCAGTAACTGCTGGAGGATGGTTAAAAGAGATGGAGAAAGTTTTCAGGCTTGTCCAAGTAAGTGATAATCTTAAGACTGAGTATGTAAGCTACTTCCTAGGGAATGAAGCAAATTATTGGTGGAAATCAACCAGAATGATAGAAGGAGAAGGCCCTTTTCCATGGGCTAGGTTTACTGAGTTGTTTTTTTTTGAAAAATTAATTCCCCGATTGTGTGCGGAGTCAAATGAAAATTTAGTTTCTAGAACTGAAACAAGGTGAAAGAAGTGTGTTTGAGTATGAGGCCAAATTTACAGAATTGGCCCGATTAGCTCCTAAGTATGTAAGCACGGGGATTCAGAAAGTAAGGATGTTCCAACAAGGGTTGAAGCCTGAGATTCGCAGAGGAGTTGTGGTATTGCAACTCAAGACATACTCCTCTATGGTTCAGGTTGCCCTGGTAATGGAAAGTGATCAGAAGTTGACTGTTAAAGAAAAAAGTGATAAGAGAAGGAAGTCGAAAGGTGTTAAGGATAGAGCAGACCAAGGAGAATCCATTCAAGGATTGGAGAATGGGTTTGGCCGGAGCAGTAGTAAGAGGTTCCGGAGATAGAGTTTATTACAGGCTAGGTCTAGTGTTACTTCAGTTGCTTTCACTCCAGCCAGTCAGTCAAGTGAGCAGTGGATTGCAAGTCCTGTGACAGGAGACGCAGTGGTGCGTGCAAAAAGAATGTGTAATGTTTCAAGTGTGGATATAAGGGTCATTATGCATCGGAATGTAATCCAGAAAATCCAGGAGTTATGCATCGCAATAATGGGAAGAGTGGCCATATTGCAAGAAATTGTAGAACGATTATTCAAGATATTACATCCCAAAGGCCAACATCCAGCTCAGCTAAAAATAGAACTTTCAAAAGAACCACGAAATCAAGCATTTAGAAGTTGGACGTAGTTGCAGTTGATCTGACACCCTTCGAGCTAGAAGAGTTCGATGCAATTTTTAGATCGAGTTGGTTGTCCTGTAGTAAGGTAAGGAGTGGTTTTTAGAAGAAGTGAAGTGTAAAGTGTACAGAAGCTAATAGTAAGGTAAGTTGCTGAATGCAGAAGCAACATAAGAAATTCTTCTAATTATGCCGGGAAAGGAGTAATAAGCTAAGAATATAAGGTAGATCCACCATGTGCAAAGATACGAAGAAGAGAAAGTTGGAGTAATAAATAAATACCCTGGAGTCTCTAAAAGTCAGTGGAACGAAATAACCAGTGATGTTGCTAGAAAGAGGAATGAAAATTATGAGATTGTATACTGATTATTGGGAATTTAATGAAATGATAAATAAGAATAGGTAACCTCTGTAAAGGATTGGTTACTTATGTGACCTAATTTAAGGAATGTGTGATTTCTACAGGATTGACTTAAAATACAGCATGAGGGCATGTCAAGAATTACGATTAGGATGAGTTATGAGCATTATAAGGTGGGTGATATCATGTGGAGTGACAAGTATATGAGTCATCTATAAAGATTTAAAGAACATGGTATATAAGGAGTACTTGGAAAAGTCCATTGTATTTATTGATAACATCCTCGCCCATCTAAGGGCTAATGAAGGCCAAGTTGAACACCCAAAGAAAGGTCTGCAAAGGGTTGAAAAATAGCAATTGTATACTAACTTTCAAAAGTATGACAATTTGATCAAAATTGATTATGAGCCATGGTTGTTTGAGTGACTACCAACCAAGAAAGGTCCATTTAGGGATAGATGTCTTGAGTAGAAAAGAAAATTGAATATTATTAAGATTATTGAAGAATTAGCGGAAACATGGAAGAAGTTAGAAATTGAAGATTCAAGTACCTGGAGGTAATAAGGAGTAATTGTATGAGATCACTTTTCAGTCAGAAGGAATGGGAGGAATCAAGAAGTGCTAAGAAGAAGTTATGAATCAAGAATTGGATAGTTTAAATGGAAAGGAAAGTTGCACCCAAAAAGGACAGTAGAGGTATGTTTGGATTTTTTTTTCCGCTAGAGCATGAATTTCAATGTGACTAAGCTGAAGAGAAAAATATAAAGAGAATCCCAAACTTCTAGGGTCTTATTCACCTGGAAGCACTCGGGCGTACCAAGACATGACATAGAACATTTGGGAAATTGATGATAAGTTGACAAAGTCTGCATGTTTCCTCCCAATTAATGAAAGATACCATTGGATAAGCTAACGAAGTTGTATTTAAATGAAATTGTGACAAAGCATGGAGTCCCTGTTCTTATTACGACTGATTGAGACCCGAGGATTTACTTGAGGTTTGGATGAAGTTCCAGGAATGTTTGGGGATTGAGTGAAATATGAGTACCACTTACCATCTCCGACAAATGGTAAAAGTGAAAAGACGATTCAGACAATATAAGTTATATTAAGAGTATATATTTTGGAATTTAAAAGGAAACTGAGGTAATCACCTACCATTGACTAAGTTTTCCTATGCTAATAGTTATCATGCTAGTAGGGGAATGCTACCTTGCGAAGCCTTGTATGGACATAAGAGTGGTTCCCCATACTATTTAGAGAAAGTGGGAATAGAAATGCTGTTAGGTCCTGAATTAATGTAGTACACCAAGGACATAGTGAGGTTGATTTGGAAAAAGAGTTGAAACAACTCGGTATAGACAAAGAGAGAAAACAGATTTGCCTCGAAAGGATATGAATTTATAGAATAAGGATCAGGGTATAGGCAAAAGTTTTACCTTGGAAGAGATTGGTTAAGTTTGAATAGAAGGGACACGTTGAGTCCTTAATATAGTGAATCATTCAAGGTATTGATAAATATTAGTAAAGCTGCCCATGAGTTGGCGTGGCTGCTGCAGTGGCAGTACATATATATAATGTGTCTTACGTTTCAATATTAAGGTGATATGTATCTGATTCAGACCAAGTTATTGATTAGGAGCCAATGGGCTCTTATCCAAATTTATTCCGTGTGGAATGATTGATCCAAATTCTAGATCGTTAAGAGCGAGTTCTATGAAATGAGTTTATGTCCCTAACGAATATGCGTAGAATAGTCCTTGAGTCGAAAAGTTTACTTGAGAGTTAGAGTCAGATATGCTTGACAAATATCCTCATGTATAGTAAGATCAGATTCTGAGGACATAATCTTTTTAAGGGGGGAAGGATATAACGACTCGTGTATTTCTATATTATTTAAATATGTAAGTATGGAATTATTAGATAAGCAAAATATGTGTATAGCTTCTATCAGCTATGTGTTGTTTTATTATTGTGTATGTGTGATTTTAATGTACTGGAATTGTCCTCGTAATTAATTGTGGATTTGTATTGAATTATTTTCACTTTTAAAGGTGGATTTAATACAAGTTTATTTGTGTAAATATGTGGATTATCTCTAAAATTTTTTTATGACTTTATAATCTCAATAATTATTTTTGGGATTTTATAAAATTTAGAAATCAATATTTCATCAATTATTTAGCTCTGTATGATTTTATGATTTCATTTATTTGGAAAATCTGTATTTAATTCTCGAATTCTTCAAAAAATTATGGAACTCATATTTATTTAAGTTTGGAATATTCCGAGAATTTTAAAATTATTTTGGTAATTTTAGGGATTAATTTCACCCGCGTGTCAATTCGTTTAATTGATAAAAGCGGGTATAAATTGCGTTCTAGAAATTGTTTTAAAATTACGAAATTTATGTTTTAACAATTTCGGGATATTTATGGAATTTTAAGATTAATTTTGGTATGGTTTTGATTAATGTTTATTAGAGGATTATACCATTAAAATGGATTAAAATAGCGTGCGAGGCTTGCAAGCGGTTGAAACGAAACAATAAAACGACACGTATCCAATAAAATTGGACACGTGCCGTGTGTTGGTGAGGCAGGAGGTGGAGCAGTTGTTTGTTTGGGGAAAATATCAATTTTCCTTTTGTCTCGGCTGTGTCTCTCGATTATTACCTCTCCTCCTCACAATCTCTCGCCTCTTTCCTCTGTTTCTCTCTCCCCTCCCTTCGTTTCTCTTCCTTTCCTGTTACGCCGCCTGTTTCTTCCTGTTCTTCCCGGTGCCGCCGTGGTTTCCGTTTTCCGGTGAGCTTGTTCTCTGGTTGTGGTAACTGTTGGTTAATTCGGGTTCATATATATATATACATGTGTGTTCATATATATGTGTATATTGGCTTGGTGTAGTTGAGTCTGTGCCGCCTTATTATTTTTCCGGTTTGCTATGTTTTCCGGCCGCCGGCTTGGTCCTGGTGGTCGCGTGTGTGCCCTGTGCGCGTGTCCTGTAACTGCCTGTTTTGATTTCGATTTCCTGTTGAAATTTAATTGATATTTCAAAAATGAAATATTTTTGTTGCGTGTAGTGATTATAAATTAATCGGCGAAACCCGCGTCGGAAACCCAAAAATAACGGGTACCCGCGAGTTTTGCCGCTGTCGACGATGAGCCTTGGCGAGTCGACGGTGGACGGTGATGACGTTGTTCTGAGACCTATAAATAAATAAATATAAAATATGAATAAAAATATAAGATGTAAATAATAATAATTAGTTGATTCAAATCGGTGGTTGGGAAATTGTGAAAGGTGAATTGCGTGATTGGTTTGGACTAAATTGATTGGTGGTGTCTGTGATTTGACGTCGAATTGGTTCGACGGGTATTCTGATAAACAAAGGAGACGCTGCCCGATTTTTGGGAAATTGAACTAGGAAATACGGGAGCGTATTCAATGATTATCAAGGACGTTGAGTGTCTATATATACATATGCATGTGTTTTATACGAAACTTGATTGTACAATATGATGAAAGATTTTGCCGCATCGATAACCCTGATTTCGTAAAATTACGAGTATATGTATTTTCTGGAAATGAACACCGAACCATTTTTTGAGATTTTGAACCCTAGTTGTTGCGTGTGTTATTATAATATAGATAATTACGAGTCGAGATTTGATATCGAATGGATAGATGTGTTATTGAGGATATGTCAAGCATACCTAGACGTCTAACGTAGGGTATTTCGGCACTGTAGGTTCTAGTCGAAAGACTCAAGAATTGATGTCGAACTAAGATAGTCTAGTGATCAGTTGGTAAGTGCCTCGAGGTTTCCAAGTGAAGAACCCTGAAAGTCTTGAATGCTATCTTGAGATAGATTGCTGCGAAGCAGGGATGTCTTCTAGTGAGATAGTCATTTTTCCATGAGGGCCCGAATGTTCAAGTCTATCAAAATCAGTCAAAGATAGTCGTAAAGCTCTGCAAGGTAAGTACCCCTGACCATTCTTTTATGGTTCAGTATGTATGCATAGCTAAATGTTTTATTCTCGTAATGGAACAGAAACGTTTTAAGTTACGTATCTCCTGTAGTTATAAATCACTATTTTTAAATTGTTTTGGGGAGAAGTAACTTCGAAAGGTACCTATCTCGAATGAAATGATTTGCGAACTGGATTTTATATGTGTGCTGGTTAAATTAATGGTTTTGAAATGAGATAGGTACAAGTGTTTTGAAAACTGGATAAAACGGTCAGATATGTGATACATTGGGGCCAGGGTAGGCCTATTAAGGTGGCGTAAAAGGCTAATTCGGTTGCGCGCACTATAAAACCGATTAGTCTAGCAGGTCAGAGACCTAGCTAGTCTCTGAGTTCCGGAACAGGTATATAGGATGGCAGTGGGAGCTGTCCGGTGTTGATAGCCTGATCAACTATCTTCACATATCCACTAAGTATCTGATTTGGGTTTTGCGGTTCCGTAATGGAACAAGTGATTTATACAGTGGATTTGGAAATGAAGATAGCATGCTAGAATTAAACTCTGGTATTTATACACAACACACTACTGATGATATTGTTTAACAGAGCATGCTAGTTTTTATATCCAGTTTACACCTGTTTTACATGTTTCTAACGAGTTATGAATTCTGTTGCTATAACTGCTTTACTTTAAACTGTTTTACTTGTTATTCATATAGTGGTGCTGCTGAGCAAGCAATTGCTCACCCTTGTAGAATATTTTATATGTATTGCAGAGGCCTAGGAGATTCTTGCGTGGTAGTCAGGGCAGAGTTCCAACTCCTTTCGTGTCAGGCTCTTTTGAGGTAGTTGTGCTGGACCAAAGATGGTCTGTTGAGTTGTTGCATTAGGTTAGTTATGTCAGGATTGTTTAGAATTAGTTGAGTTGTAATAGTTGTAACCTAAGTCATACTTAAACCTGGGAAAGATCTTGGAAAAAAGGGTCGTATTTATATTCTATCTTCGAATTGATTATATAATGTTTGTTATGGTGATTGTTGATGACGTCAACTCCTGACCCCGGGGTTGAGGACGTCACACTACTTCTAAATTAAGTGAAATTATGAGGTTGGGTCTTAGGAAGGAATGGAGTTATCTGTGTGATGTGGTAACTAAGGCGTTTTCTGGTAAAATTAGTAACTTTAACTCTATAAACATCTCTATGCTTAACATGCTTTACAAGCTAGTTACTGATAAGTACTTTAATTTCAGTGATTTGGTTTTGTTTGAGTTAGGCTTTAAGTTAGGAGAGATCAATAAAAGAGGTAAAAGTGTCTATTATGCTCGATTCTTTATGATGCTTCTAACCATCTTATTGAAGATATTGTGATTGAGAACCCAACTAACAAGTTAAATTGTCGGGTTCAAGAAAGAAGGATCATTGCAGATTTGAACAGAGCAAACCATCACAAGGAGGTTCCCTTATACTACTTTCCAGTAATGGAGGGACCTCAGGTAAGTGAGGTAATTTCTTCTGTCTCCACTCTTCCAACCTCACAAATTTCTTTGCCTTCTAGTGTAGCTATGGCAACTGTGTCAATGACCCAACAGTTGCCTACCCAAGCTACCAAACCAACAAAAGTTCCTAAATCTAAAGCAAAGAAAGCCCCCTCTGATTTCTTTAAAAAGAAATAAGTTGTAAAATCCACCAAACATAAAGAGGGGAGTATGAAGGTGGGCAAGAAAGGTGAGGGACAGGGTGAAAATCAAAGAAGCCCTAAGGATAAGGTTGGAGAGGTGAGTGTTTCCCAGCCTAGCCATACTGTACTTTCTCAACAAACTGCAGTGCTTAATAAGGATATTAGCTCTTTACTGGTTTCATCCTCCCAAAAGGATGTTACCATTGAAATAAGCTCCCAACCAGGAGCACAGGCTAAGAGGGGTAGGGACACTAGCTCACCACAAACTTATGCTAGAAAGAAAAGATCAAAAACCTTTGAGGATGCACAGGGCTCACACACTGTGCAAACTGGTGCAAAAGACCCAGTCACTGCACCTTCTCAAAGTCAAGTTGATGTGGCTCTAATAAATGTGGAGTCACAACCAAAATCTCTCATAATTGAAGCACCTGAAACACCGAATTCTCCCACACACTCATTGGATGTTGATATGATTCATACATCTCAACCAAATTCTCCATCTTTAACTCTGTTGGAGAAGCCAAAAATCCATGCAAGTGAGCATCATCTTCTAGATGATTTGTTGGCTCACTTGCCATTTCTTTCTGAGACTGTTGAGACATCTGTGCCAAAATTTTCATCAATCTGCACTGAGTCTACAATAGTCTCCACTCCAAACTCAATTATTTCTTCTATCCCGATGGATATTTATCATCCGTCGAGTAGTGATTGTATCCCGACGGATAAACTTAACAGTAGTCATCTGTCAGATAGTCAAACTGCTAATCCGATGGATATTCCTCATCCATCGGGTGTCTCTACACAACTTCAAATTTCATCAATTTTTACAAGTGTAGAGGATTTAGTAGTAGTGCAATCACTCTTAGGACTGAGGGAAGGGAGTGATTTGAGTGAGAGTCTGGGTTACTCCCAAGAAAAAGGAGAGGAAAAGAGTGATCTAATGCCGTCCATTTCTTCAGGACTGGTAAAAGTGAGTGAGAGGAGTCCCACCTTAGATGGTGAAGGTGAGGGTATGAGGGTGGGAAGCCAAGGTGAGACCTTGATGCAAGAAAAGAGAGATAATGAGAGAAATGCATGTACAGGAGAAATAAGGGTGGATGTCATTGCAAATGAGTTAATGAATGTCCAGGATGCAGACATGGAGGGACTATCTCAGCAAAGTCAAGCTGTTATAGATTCTACCTCCTTGGTTGCTGAGACATTTACTTACCCTGTTCGAGCATATCAACTTCTAGCTGGACAGGGCAATGACAATGCAGAAAGAATGCTAAATCTGGTGCATACCACACAGTCTATGCAAAGAGCAAAGGATGCAATCACAGCTCTGCCCTATACAGCTAGTGGTATTGACTATGAGAATGGTGGTTCAAAAGATTTCTTTGGTGGTGAGGATGAAGAAAGTGAAGAAGAGCCATTGGACATAGGGGGAGAAGTAGGCTCTTGTTCCAGATCAGGCATGCCATCATGGGTCTTCTCCAAGAAATGTGATGAACATCATTTCAAGACCACACTCATCCAACTTATCAGTCAAACACACTCTGCTCTTCAATCTAAATAAATGCCAGCACCAAGAAGCTCCCACAAGCACACCTTGCTTCTCTTCAATTACAACAAATCCAAGGTTTTCAACATACTCAGGATGTCACCTCTATCAAAGGTGAAATTGATCAAATGAAAAGGGACATTTCTGAAAATTTGGATTCTAAACTTCCAGAAGCTACAATGCTTGACATTAAGAGATTACTCAGGAAGAATTCTAATCTTGCCAGAAAGATAGATTCCTTGGATACCAGAATGACAGCAATGGAAGCCTCTCTAACAGCTATACATCTGCATCAGGCACAACAAATAGACTTGCTTCAAAGGCTAGTGGCAGCACAAACCTCTTCTTCTACTCAACTTGCTGATAACAAAAAAGGGGAGAAAGAAACCTCTTCTAAGGGGGAGAAAGCAAGCTCAATTGTCTTATTCAGTCAAGGGGAATCAAGAAGTGAGGGGGACCAAAAAGTGACCAATATTCAAGTAAGTAAAGCAATTGTGCCAACAATTGCTTTCACAAAGCCACCTGCTAAAGATAGCATAGATCTAATCAAAGAAGCAACAGCCAATTTGAGAGCAGCTGAGAAGAAGCAATTGAGTCCAATCAACTGGAAGAAAATTGATGAGAACATCCAGAAGGTATTTGGTCTAACACAGAAGCCAGATAAAGTCTTCAATCATCACTCTAAAGTCATGAAAATCTCTGTGAATGATATAAGTATGAACTATCTGGAAAGGGGTCAAACTTCCTACATCAAATCTTCAAAGAAAGATCTCATTATGAAGGCCAAAAGGAACTATCCTAAGTTTTCAGACAAGAATCCTATGGATACAGTGTTTGAGATACCAAATCCAGATGAAAAGAAACTGTTGTCAAGATCTATAGCATTTTACAAAGATCCAGCTGATTCAGCATTAAAAAGAAGAACTGCCAAAATTTACAGAAATGGTAAGGAGATTTGTGTGGTGGTTGGACACCCACTGTTTATGGAAGCTAAGAAGGAAGAAAAAGAAAGAATCAGGCTAGAAAAGAAGCAAGATGCTTTGGATGCTAAGAAGCAAAAGCAAAAGAAAGAACAAGCTGCTATCTTGGCCAAGCTTCAAGCTATAAAAACCACAACAAAACTTCATGTACAACCAACTGTAATTACTGAACCTAAGGATCTGAAAATGCAAGAAGAATCAAAGTAGAAAAGAAGATTTAGATACAAACTCCATTCCAAGTGGAATGTGAACTTTAATGATGAGGAATTGGAAGACCAATTTCCCAAAAAGCCTACAACTACAACTCAGACATCAAAACCCTCAGTGGTATTTGAAGAATTCAAAGTGGTTGATCCAACAAGAAATATTCATGGTGAACCAATTGTTCCTAAGGATGAGCCAGTAGACTGGGATAGTTTACCAATTCCTGAGCTAAATTTACCCATCTTCAATACAAAGAAGATAAAGACTAGAGCTAGAAAGAAAGTGAAGCCTGTATCTATCAGATCCAAAGCTCTAACCAAATCCCAACCCATAGTCAACAAGAGAGATCTCATGTACATTTGTGATATTAAGGAATTTTCAGACTTGAATCTCTACTTGGATGAACGGGAAGAATTAAGAGGAATTGATGCTTACAGATATCTTCCTGAAAGACTGGTATTTAGATACAAAGGAGGAAAAGAGATGACATGGCCTCTTCACAAGATTCTCCAAGAAAGCCAATCTGTTCTGATTAAAGTCTACTCATCCTTCAAAAAGAACTTTGGGTACAATGTGACTGCAAGAAGAATAGTTCTAAAGAGGATTGAGGAACTAAGGAGTATTAGAGCCAAAGATGCACTTCCAAAAACTCTATCTATTCCCTTTGCAGGAAAAAGAGTGCATCTAAGGCCCTATTGGCTGATGGAATTCATGGATGACAAAGGTGTTAGAAGATTTTTCAGATTTGAGGACCAATTGAGTATCTCTAGCAATGCGACTCTTTTGGAAATACAGGAAATGCTAAATCTCTCAGAAGCTGATGAACTTGAATTCCACAGACAACTGCATAATCAAATTTGAAGAAAACAATAGAAGGCTTGGGAAGAAATCCAGACAATCAAGGAAATAGATCTACCTGCTCAGACTAGAGGAGCATCTTGACAACAATTGTGAACAATTTCTTTGTGTACTTTGTATTGTTCAACTTTCATCAATTTGTAGCTCTTATCAGTTTTATCTACTATTTTTTTAATATGTATCTTTAGGATGATTTGTTATCATCAAGTTTCTCTTAATTTATGGCTACAATTCCAGTAGACATAAATTGCGGGAGATTGTTAGGAATATGTTGTGTACTTGATGATAAGCTAAACAAAACACCTTAGTAGATTTAACTTAAACAAATTTTGTAGCACCCGACAGATGATCAATTATAGTCCCGATGATTCAATATAGTCCTGACGGATAACTAATTGATATCCACTGGGTGAGTAGCTTATGTAACAATAAGTACTGTAGCACATTTCTGCAAACAACTTTGTATAGATTCTGTAGTAGCTTATAAATCATGTAGACTGCTAGTAGATGGGCAGAATAGGTTGATTAAATGTAAATATAAGATGTCTTGTAATTCTGCACAAATAAAATGGAGTCAAGTGATAAATGGCTACCCGACGGATGATCAATTCAAATATCTGTTGACAGTGACAACACAGTCACATGCGTCAAGTGTTTGCAAAAGGAATGTGGCAGCCTGTTTAGCAGGGTTTTGAGAACAAGGAAGCATTACCATTTCCATGCTATATTGAAGATATTCAAAGATGCTGGAATAGAGTAGTGAAGCAGCATGAAGTTAGACTTGATAGGTTTTGTTTAATTATCTTGTCTTATTACCATGTAAACTTGGTGATACATAAACCAAGTGTAGTAAGTAGAACAATAACAACAAATAGACTAAGAAATCATATTTTCAGAGAAACATTTGTAAGCTGTATCATGTAGCATTTCTCTGTAGTTTTGTTTGTTCACTTGTAAAGCAGGTGTGAGTTATTCAAGCTTCACAGGGTTCTCTTGATATATATGTATATCTCTGGTGGATACATTTAAATCCACCAGAATGTTTTAAAGACCTGAGTTTTTATTACTTTATGTTTGATTAACTTAACTCTGTATTCCGTACTTTGCAAATCAAACCATTAGATATAAATTGAGCTAGAACCATTTTTCGTAAATCTCAAAAAGAAGCCAGAATTACATTCAACCCCCCTTCTGTAATTCTTGTTGTATTGTTAGGGAATAACATATATATATATATGGTGGATACACTCAAATCCACCAAAAAGTTTTAAAGACCTGAATTTTTATTACTTTATGTTTGATTTACTTAACTCTGTATTCCGCACTTTGCAAATCAAACAGTTAGATATAAATTGAGTTAGAACTAGCAAGATGAACAAGAAGGATGTAAGAGTCAAAATTCCATTTATGAATAAAGACAATTATCATCACTGGAAGGTGAAGATGCACCTACATCTTCTTTCTCAAGATGAGGCCTATGTTGATTGCATAGAGAGAGGTCCTCATGTTCCAATGAGAGCTACTACTGGCAATGAGCCTTCAGTCGCCAAGCCTGGGCATTAATGGTCAGATTCTGATATTGAGCATGTTAGAAAGGACAAAAAGACCATGAATATTTTATTCAATGGAGTTGATGTTGACATGTTTGACAATATCATTAATTGCAAGACAACCAAGGAGGTTTGGGACACTATCCAAATTATTTGTGATGATACTGAGCAAGTTAGAGAAAATAAGATGCAACTGCTAATTCAGCAATATGAGCACTTTTATTGTGAAGACAGTGAAACTCTCACTGACATATTTAGTAGGTTTCAAAAGCTACTAAATGCTATGAAGTTGCATGGAAGAGTCTATCAGACAAAAGACTCCAATCTCAAGTTCCTTAGATCTCTTCCAAAGGAATGGAAAATGACAGTCTCACTGAGAAATTCTCAAGATTACAAGGAGTTTACCTTGGAGAGACTATATGGCATCCTGAAAACTTATGAGCTTGAAATAGAGCAAGATGAGAAGATGGAGAAAGGAAAGAAGAAAGGAGGGTCCATAGCACTGGTTGCTGAGTTGGAAAAGGAGAAGGAAGTGAAGGTAGAAGTTGTTGAGTCTACTACAAAGGTCTATGAAAACAAGGGCAAGGGGCTGGAAGCTGAAAATGAAGATTTTTTGAGCCAAGATGATATGGATGATATTGATGAACATCTTGCATTCCTTTCCAGAAGATTTTCCAAGATCAAGTTCAAGAAGAACTTTGGAGTAGCTAAGCCAAATCTAAACATGGTGGATAAATCAAAATTCAAATGTTTCAAATATGGCTTGGCAGGGCATTTTGCCAGTGAGTGTAGAAAGTCAGATTCCAGGAAGAAGAAGTTTGAGCCTGTGGATTATATACAGAAGTATTTTGAGTTGCTCAAATAAAAGGAAAGGGATTTTATTATACAAGAAAATGACTGGGCAACAGATGGTTTGGATGAGGATGGAGATGTCAACTATGTCAATCTAGCCCTAATGGCCAAGTTTGATGAAATAGAAACAAGCTCTTCAAGTAATCAGGTAATCACCACTAACCTAGCACATTTATCTAAAGCTGAGTGTAATAATTCAATTAATGACATGTCTACAAAATTATATAATTTGCTTGTTACACTTAAGTCCCTCACTAAGGAAAATACTAAAATAAAAAAAACAATTTGTTTTTAAGTGAGAGGAATAATGTGCTAGAGTCTCAGTTTATTGAATTTGAAATATTGAGAATAGAATGTATGATTGCTAAGGATGAATTAACTGAGTCCTTAAAGAAAGAAGAGATTTTGAAGAAGCAACTTGAACGAGAACAGGAGGTGATTAAGGCATGGAAATCATCCAGAGATGTTCATGCTCAAATCACTAAAGTTCAAGGTATTGAGTCCTTTTGTGATGCATCCTGGAAAAAGAGTAAAGAGAAGTTGAAATCCAATTTGGTTGAAGGATTGCTAACATATGTGGACTCGACGGATGATGAGACTCATCCGTCGGATAATCAAAAAGATTATCTGTCGAGTGACATAAATCCTCATCCGTCGGCTGTGAGCAAACCTATGAGTAAAGCCAAACTTGCCAAGTTAAATGAAAAGTATGGATCAGTTTCCAAAAACTTTGTTCCAGGAGAATTGAGTCAACTGAAGAAGGAGAAGAAAGTGAATGTTGATCATCTGTCTATCAAGCAATTGAATAAAAGATTAGCAAAGATTGAGGTTAAAACATAAACTAAAAAGAAAAATAATAGAAATGGGAAAGTAGGGATTAACAAACATAACAACTATACACCTGATAAATATGCTCCAAGAAAAATCTGTGTTAAGTGTAGTAGTGTTAATCAACTGTCTGTTAATTGTAAACTTGCTATGCCTACTCCTATATCTGTACCATCTTCTTTTTCTAACATGAATGCCATGCCTTCTATGCCTATGAATGCTATGTCTACACAGAATATGAATGCACAATTTGCTAATATGCCATTTGCACCTAATCCTTATTATGCTGCATTTAGCATGCCTCAAATGCCATTTAGCATGCCTTACTGGAATAACATGTTTGCAAACAACATGCCTTTTCCTGTTAATCAAAATGTACATGATAATTCTGTTTTAATGACTGGTTTCAAAGATCCAACTCAGATGACTAAGGATGAATTTGATATCCCCAAGTCAAATGAGATCAAACCTAGAAACAAAATAAGAAAGCTAACAAGGAAGGACCTAAGGAAACTTGGGTACCAAAATCAACTTGATTTGGTTTTGATGTGTGCAGGGAAACATAAAGAATCTGTGGTACTTGGATAGTGGTTGTTCAAGACACATGACTTGAGATTCTACCCTGCTCACAGAGTTCAAGGAGAGAGCTAGCCCAAGTATTACTTTTGGAGATGACAGCAAGGGTTATACTGTGGGATATGGCTTGATTTCTGAAGACAATATCATCATTAAAGATGTTGCCTTAGTAGATGGTCTCAAGCACAATTTGTTGAGTATTGGCCAGCTTTGTAATAAAGGCAATTCAGTAACCTTCAATTCAGAATTCTGTGTTGTAATAAACAAAAGGAGCAACAAAGTGGTTCTTACTGGAGTGAGAAAAGGAAATGTGTACCTAGCTGACTTCAACTCATCAAATGCAGAATCTGTCACTTGTCTTCTCAGTAAAGCAAGTCAAGATGAAAGTTGGCTGTGGAAAAAGAAGCTTTCCCATCTATACTTCAAGACCATGAATGAGCTTGTCAAGAAAGAACTGGTTAGAGGTATTCCTCAAGTGGAGTTTTCTAAGGATGGACTGTGTGATGCCTTCCAGAAAGGAAAGCAGATTAAAGCATCATTCAGGAAGAAGCTTGATTCAACAATTGACTGAGCTTGTCAAGAAAGAACTGGCTATACATGGATTTGTTTGGACCAGTCAATGTGTTGTCCATCTCAAGGAAAAGATTTTGCCTAGTAATTGTTGATGATTTCTTAAAGTTCTCTTGGAAATATTTCCTAAAGTCTAAAGATGAGGCTAGTGAAATCATCATCAATCATATAAGGCAAATCAACAAGCATCCTGATTTCAAAGTTAGAAGAATCAGGAGTGACAATGGAACTGAGTTCAAGAATTATATTATGAGAACATTTTGTGAAGAGAATGGGATTATGCATGAGTTTTAAGCAGCAAGAACACCACAACAAAATATAGTAGTGGAAAGAAAGAACATATCACTTATTGAAGTTGCAAAGACAATGCTTGAAGAATCAAAGTTACCAACATACTTCTGGGCTGAAGCTGTAAATACTGCATGCTAAACTCAGAATATTTTTTTTGGTTAATCAAGCAAAGTGTATGATACCCTACCAATTGTTCAAGAACAAGAAACCAACTCTAAATTTTCTTCATGTCTTTGGCTGCAAATGTTATATCTTGAGAAATCAAACTGATCAAAATGGAAAGTTTGATACTAAAGCAGATGAAAGAATTTTTGTTGTATATGCTGTTAATAAAGCATATAGAGTCTACAATCTAAGAACCAACAATGTTATGGAATCAATACATGTTGTATCTGATGATAAGAAGATTGAAGGACTACAAGATGGAGATTATCATGAGAGCCTCAAATTTGATAATGTGGAGATGATTAGTGATGACAGTGATGATGAAAGTAATCAAGAAATAGTATCAAAGGATAATGCAGAAAAATCTACTACCAATGAAGCACAAAATTCAACATCTGTCGAGTTGCAAAATGCTTCATCCGTCGGGAGACAATCTGCTTTATCTGTCGGGAGACAATCAGCTTCATCCGTCGGAATTCAAAATACACCATCCGTCGGGTCATCAAAAGAAGCTGAAAATTAGAATAGATCACTTATAGAAAGTTCCCCTTTCTCAAATCAAAGATCCATAAACTCAGAGGGAGTTTCTAATAATCAAAACTCAGTTACTCATCAAGATAACAATGAGGCCTCTTCATCTAGAGCTAATCTACCTCAACTAAGAAAATGGACAAAAGATCACCCCTTTCAGCTAATAATTGGTGATGTTTCTTCTAGAGTTCAAACCAGGAGAGCAACTCAAGAAGAATGTCTATACAATAGCTTTCTTTCCAAGGAAGAACCAAATAAGGTAGAAGAAGCTTTGTTGGATCCTGATTGGATTTTAGCTATGCCGGAGGAGCTAAACCAGTTTGAAAGGAATAAAGTATGGAAGCTGGTACCCAAGCCTAAAGGAAAGAATCCAATTGACACCAAATGGGTATTCAGAAACAAGATGGATGAAAATGGTATAGTGGTCAGGAACAAAGCTAGATTGGTTGCTAAGGGTTATTGTCAATAAGAAGAAATAGATTTTGGTGAAACTTTTGCTCCTGTTGCAAGACTTGAAGCCATCAGAATTTCTTTAGCCTATGCAGCCCATGCCAATTTCAAGGTCTATCAAATGGATGTCAAGAGTGCTTTTTCTAAATGGAGATTTGGAGGAGGAAGTCTATGTTAGTCAACCTCCTGGTTTTGAAGATCCAAATTTCCCAAATCATGTCTACTATCTTTTGAAAGCACTCTATGGACTGAAGCAAGCACCTAGAGCCTGGTATGACACTTTATCAAAGTTCCTTTTGGAAAATCACTTCACAAGAGGTACTATGGATAAAATTTTATTCTTTAGAAATGTTAATGGCTCTAGTATACTTGTTCAAATTTATGTAGATGATATTATATTTGGCTCTACAGATGAAAAAATTTACAAAAAGTTTGCCAAATTGATGCAAAGTAAGTATGAAATGAGCATGATGGGAGAACTAACTTACTTTTTTGGTTTACAAGTTAAGCAAGTTAGTGATGGAATATTCATTAGTCAAACTAAATACATACATAATCTTTTAAAGAAGTTTGATCGAATGGATTGCACATCTGTAAAAACTCCCATGACCACTACAACTAAGCTTGAATTAAACACTACTGAAAAGCCTGTGGATATTTCAAGTTATAAGGGCATGGTTGGCTCTCTTCTGTACTTAACAGCTAGTAGGCCAGATATAATGTTTGCTACTTGTCTTTGTGCTAGATTTCAGGCTGATCCTAGAGAATCTCACCTAGTGGCTATTAAGATAATTTTCAGATATCTCAAGGGAACACCAAAACTTGGCATTTGGTATCTTAGAGATTCTGGTTTTGATCTGACTGATTATTCAGATGCAGATTATGCAGGTTGTAAAATAGACATGAAAAGTACAACTGGAACCTGTCAATTTCTAGGAAACAAGCTTGTGTCCTAGTTCAGTAAAAAGCAAAATTCAGTCTCTACTTCTACAGCTGAAGCTGAATACATTGCTGCTGGTGGTTGCTGTGCACAAATTTTGTGGATGAAAAACCAATTGTTGGACTATGGTCTACAAGTGGATAGGATTCCTATTTTCTGTGACAACACAAGTGCAATTGCCATCACTGAAAATCCAGTACAACATTCAAGAACAAAGCACATAGACATCAAGTACCACTTCATAAGAGAACATGTGATGGATGGTACTGTGGAACTGCATTTTGTTCCAAGTGAAAAGCAGCTTACAGATATATTTACCAAACCACTTGATGAATCCACCTTTTCAAGGTTGGTAAGTGAATTAGGTATGCTTAATTACTCTTGAATTATTTCAGATATTTTTGCAAGTGGTTATGTAGCCAGAAATTTAATTGATTTTTCTTTTTTGGATGAAATTTTGGCTAAGTCAAAATTTACATCCCGATGGATGATCATTATCCATCGAGTTTGATCATCCGTCAGAATACAATTTGTCAATAAAATCAATTATTTTTCTGGAATATTTTATAACTCGACGGATAAATGATTTATCCTCATCCGTCGAATTGTTTCAATCCTAGTCGTTAATTCCTTAAACATTATCCATCGAGTATACTTACAGCTTGTAAGTATGACACAACGGATAAGTGACGGAATTTTTACAGTTTATTTATTTTTAAACGGCTATCTTGGGCAATCTTTATTGGTTACTTTATTTTACTTTATTATTTTTGACAGGTAATTTCTGAGATAGTATAAAAGCAGATTCACTTTTATTCATTTCTTTTATCATTCTCAAGATTCATTTGCTCTAATTTTATTCTTCTCAAAAGCAAACTCTCTCTCTGCAAATTTCAAATCTCTAACAATGGCACCTGTAGTGAAAATCATGTCTCAAACCGGTTATATCTATGAGAAAAACAACTTCTCAGCTTTAATGAACAAGGAGATTCAGCAGTCTGGTGACTATCACAAAATAATGGATTTTGTGAAGAACTGCAAACTCAACAATGCCATGCTGGAATCACCCATCATTTATTGTGAGGTTGTTGAAGAGATATGGACAACTGCAGTGTACAACTCGACAGATAAGACCATCACATTCACTCTGAAAGGTAAGCAATTTTGCATAATTAGTGATATTGTTAAAGCATGCTTCAAGATTCCTAATAATACTGTAACTGCTCCATACACAGACACTGGCATTGTTAATATGCTTAATTCCATGGGCTATGCACTCACTACTTCTAAATTAAGTGAAATTAGGAGGTTGGGTCTTAGGAAAGAATGGAGTTATCTGTGTGATGTAGTAACTAAGGTGTTTTTTGGTAAAATTAGTAACTTTGACTCTATAAACATTTCTATGCTTAACATGCTTTACATGCTAGTTACTGACAAGTACTTTAATTTCAATGATTTGGTTTTGTTTGAGTTAGGCTTTAAGTTAGGAGAGATCAATAAGAGAGGTAAAATTGTCTATTATACTAGATTCTTTATGATGTTTGCTAACCATCTTATTGAAGATATTGTGATTAAGAACCCAACCAACAAGTTAAATTGTTGGGTTTAAGAAAGAAGGATCATTGCAGATTTAAACAGAGCAAACCATCACAAGGAGGTTCCCTTATACTACTTTCCAGTAATGGAGGGACCTCAGGTAAGTGAGGTAATTTCTTCTGTCTCCACTCTTCTAACCTCACAAATTTCTTTGCTTTCTAGTGTAGCTATGACAACTGTGTCAATGACCCAACAGTTGCCTATCCAAGCTACCAAACCAACAAAAGTTCTTAAATCCAAAGCTAAGAAAGCCCCCTCTGATTTCTTTCAAAAAAAATCAGTTGTAAAATCCACCAAACCTAAAGAGAGGAGTGTGAAGGTGTGTAAAAAAGGTAAGGGATAGGGTGAAAATCAAAGGAGCCCTAAGGATAAGGTTGGAGATGTGAGTGTTTCCCAGCCTAGCCACACTGCAGTTCCTCAACAAACTGCAGTGCTTAAAAAGGATTTAAGCTCATTACTAGTTGCATCCTCCCAAAAGGATGTGACTATTGAACAAAGCTCTCAGCCAAGAGCGGAGGCCAAGAGGGTAAGGGACACAAGCTCACCCCAAACTTATACGAGAAAGAAGAAACCAAAAACCCTTGGGGATGCACAAGAATCACACACTGTGCAAACTGGTGCTAAAGACCCAGTCACTGCACCATCTCAAAATCAGGTTGATATGGCTCCAATAAATGTGGAGTAACAACCAAAATCTCTCATAATTAAAGCACCTGATACACCAAATTCTCCCACACACTCACTAGATGTTGACATGATAAATACATCACTTCCAAATTCTCCATCTTTAACTCTCTTGGAGAAGCCAAAAATTCAAGTAAGTGAGCATCATCTTTTAGATGATTTGTTGGCTCATTTACCATTCATTTCTGAGACTGTTGAGACATCTGTGCCAAAATTTTAATCAATCTGCACAGAGTCTACAATAGTCTCCACTCCAAACTCAATTATTTCTTCTATCCTGATGGATATTTATCATCCGTCGAGTAGTGATTGTATCCCGACGGATAAGCTTAACAACAGTCATCCGTCGGATAGTCAAACTGCTAACCCAATGGATATTCCTCATCCGCCGGGTGTCTCTGCACAGCTTTAAATTTCATCAATTCTTACAACTGTAGAGGATTTAGTAGTAGTGCAATCACTCTTAGGACTGAGGGAAGGGAGTGAATTGAGTGAGAGTCTGGGTTGCTCCCAGGAAAAAGGAGAGAAAAAGAGTGATCAAATGCAGTCCATTTCTTCAGGACTGGCAAAAGTGAGTGAGAGGAGTCCCACCTTAGATGGTGAAGGTGAGGGTGTGAGGGTGGGGAGCCAAGGGGAGCCCTTGATGCAAAAAGAGAGAGAAAATGAGAGAAATGCAGGTACAGGAGGGATGAGGCTGGATATCATTTCTAGTGAGTCAATGAATGCCAATGACGCAGACATTGAGAGACTATCTCAGCATCCTCAAGCTGTTATAGGTTCCATCTCTTTGGATGCTGAGGAATTTACGCATCCTGTTCTAGAATATCAAATTTTGGCTGGACAGGGCAATGAAGACGCAGAAAGGATACTGAACTTGGTGCACACCACCCAGTCAATGCAGAGAGCTAAGGATGCCATCATAACTATGCCACCTAGAGCTGATGATAATGTTGACTATGGGACTGGGGAATCTGTTGATTTATTTGGTGATGCAAGTGAAGAGGGGTCACTGGACATAGGGGGAGAAGTAGGCCCTAGTTCCAGATCTAGTATGCCATCTTGGGCATTTTCAAAGCAGTGTGATGAACACTATTTCAAGACTACCTTGATTCAACTTATAAGTCAGACACACTCCGCTCTTTAATCCACAATAAATGGCAGCACCAATAAGCTCCTACAAGCACACCTTGATTCTCTTTAATTACAACAAATCCAAGGTTTTCAATATACCCGGGATGTCACCTCTATCAAAGGTGAAATTGATCAAATGAAAAAGGACATTTCTGAAAGGTTGGATTTTAAACTTCCAGAAGCTATAATGCTTGACATTAAGAGACAACTCAGGAAGAATTCTGATCTTGCCACAAAGATAGATTCCTTGGATACCAGAATGACAGCAATGGAAGCTTCTTTAACAACTATACATCTACATCAGGCACAACAAACAGACTTGCTTCAAAGGCTAGTGGCAACACAAACCCCTTCTTCTACTTAACTTATTGATAACAAAAAAGGGGAGAAAGAAACCTCTTCTAAGGGGGAGAAAGCAAGCTCAATTGTCTTATTCAGTCAAGGGGAATCAAGAAGTGAGGGGGAGAAAAAAGTGCTAAACATACAACTCAGCAAAGTGATTGTGCCAACAATTGCTTTTATAAAGCCACCAGTGTTGGATAACATTGATCTAATCTAAAGAGCAGCTAATAAGCTTGAATTGAAATCAAGTTCTACGATGATTGACGTTACAGCTTTAGAGAAGGAAATAAAAAAATAAAGAAAGATAGATGCAGATATCGAACAAAAGTTTGGGCCAATTCAGAAACCAGATAGAGTCTTCAGTCATCACTCTCAAGTCATGAAAATCTCTGTGAATGACATAAGTATGAACTATCTGGAAAAGGGGTCAAACTTATGGCATCAAATCTCCAAAGAAAGATCTCATTATGAAGGCCAAATGAAACTATCCTAAGTTTTCAGACAAAAATCCTATAGATATAGTGTTTGAAACACCTAGGCCAGATGAGAAGAAGCTGCTAGCTAGGTCTATTGCATTCTATAAGGATCCAACTGATTCAGTGCTTAAAAGGAGAATTGCTAAAATTTATAGAAATGGTAAGGAGATCTATGTAGTGGTTGGACACCCACTGTTTGTGGAAGCTAAGAAGGAATAGAAAGAAAGAATCAGGCTAGAAAAGAAGCAAGTTGCTTTGGATGCTAAGAAGCAAAAGCAAAAGAAAGAACAAGCTGCTATCCTGGCCAAGCTTCAAGCTGTAAAAACCACAACAGAACTTCATGTACAACCAACTGTAATTACTGAACCTAAGGATCTGAAAATACAAGAAGAATCACATCAGAAAAGAAGATTTAGATACAAACTCCATTCCAAGAGGAAAGTGAACTTTAATGATGAGAAATTGGAAGACCAATTTCCCAAAAAGCCTACAAATAAAACTCAGACATCAAAACCCTTAGTGGTATTTGAAAAATTCAAAGTGGTTGATCCAACAAGAAATATTCATGGTGAACCAATTGTTCCTAAGGATGAGCCAGTAGACTAGGATAGTTTACCAATTCCTGAGCTAAATTTACCCATCTTCAAGATAAAGAAGACAAAGACTAGAGCTAGCAAGAAAGTGAAGCCTGTATCTCTCAGATCCAAAGCTCTAATCAAATCCCAACCCACAGTCAACAAGAGAGATCTCATGTACATTTATGATATCAAGGAATTTTCAGACTTGAATCTCTACTTGGATGAACTGGAAGAAGTAAGAGGAATTGATGCTTACAGACATCTTCCTGAAAGACTGGTATTTAGATACAAGGGAGGGAAAGAGATGACATGGCCTCTTCACAGGATTCTCCAAGAAAGCCAATCTGTTCTGATTAGAGTCTACTCATCCTTCAAAAAGAACTTTGGATACAATGTGACTGCTAGAAGAATAGTTCTAAAGAGGATTGAGGAACTAAGGAGTACTAGAGCCAAATATGTACTTCCAAAAACTCTATCTATTCCCTTTACAGGAAAAAGAGTGCATCTAAGGCCCTATTGGCTGATGGAATTCATGGATGACAAAGGTGTTAGAAGATTCTTCAGATTGGAGGACCAATTAAGTATCTCTAGCAATGAGACTCTTTTGGAAATGCATGAAAGGCTAAATCTCTAAGAAGCTGATGAACTTGAATTCCAAAGACAACTTCAGAATCAAATTGAAGAAAACAACAGAAGGCTTGGGAAGAAATCCAGACAATCAAGGAAATAGATCTATCTGCTCAGACTAGAGGAGCATCTTGATAACAATTGTGAGCAATTTCTTTGTGTACTTTGCATTGTTCAACTTTCAGCAATTTGTAGCACTTATCAGTTTTATCTACTATTTTTCAATCTGTATCTTTAGGATATTTTGTTATCATCAAGTTTCTCTTAATTTATGGCTACAATTCCAGTAAACATAAATTGGGGGAGATTGTTAGGAATATGTTGTGTACTTGATGATAAGCTAAACAAAACACCTTAGTAGATTTAACTTAGTGAATTTTGTAGCACCCGACGGATAATCAATTGTAGTCCTGACGGATGATTCAATATAGTCCCGATGGATGACTAATTGATATCCACCGGGTGAGTAGCTTATGTAACAATAAGTACTGTAGCACATTTCTGCAAATAACTTTATATAGATCTTGTAGTAGCTTATGAATCATGTAGACTGCTAGTAGATGTGTGGAATAGGTTGATTAAATGTAAATATAATATGTCTTGTAATTATGCACAAATTAAATGGAGTCAAGTGATAAATGGCTACCCGACAGATGATCAACAAGGCTACCCGACGGATAACAAGCATGTACCCGACGGATGATCAATTCAAATATCTGTTGACAGTGACAACACAGTCACATGCATCGAGTATTTGCAAAAGGAATGTGGCATCCTGTTTAGCAGGATTTTGAGAACAAAGAAACATTACCATTTCCATGATATTATGAAGATATTCAAAGATGCTGGAATAGAGTAGTAAAGCAGCATGGAGTTAGATTTGATAGGTTTTGTTTTATTATCTTGTCTTATTATTATATAAACTTTGTGATATATAAATCAAGTGTAGCTAGTAGAACAAACTAACTAAGTAAACACATTTTTAGCACAGAAACATTTGTAAGCTGTATTCTATAGAATTTCTCTGTAGTTTGTTTGTTCACTTGTAAAGCAGCTGTGAGCTATTCAAGCTTCACAGGGTTCTCTTGATATATATATATATATCTGGTGGATACACTCAAATCCACCAGAAAGTTTTAAAGACATGAGTTTTTATTACTTTATGTTTGATTTACTTAACTCTGTATTCCGCACTTTGCAAATCAAACATTTAGATATAAATTGAGTTAGAACCATTTTTCATAAATCCCAAAAAAGGCAGAATTACATTCAACCCCCCCTTCTGTAATTCTTGTTATATTGTTAGGAATAACAAAGCTCATTTCTCAGACTCAAGCAGTCATTCAAGCCACCATTAATGCTAGTACCAGATGTCTTCTAGAAGCCCATCTTGAATCTTTATAGCTGCACAGAATTCAGAGTCTTAAACAGAATCAAGATGTGGATGCGCTCAAATAAACCATTGATACAGTCAAGAAAGACATCAATGAAAAAATAGAGGTCAAACATGTGTCAACTATGAAGGATATTCACCAGAAACTCAGAAAGGACAGTGATCTAAATAGGATGGTTGAGGCCTTGGGTTCCAGAATGACAGCTATTGAGAATTCAGTGGCCAAGATACTTTCAAAACAAGAATCTCAAACTCAATTAATTCAACAGCTGGTGGCTGCTCAAACTTCTAACCCTGTTTCACTTGATGATAACAAAAAGAGGAATAAAGATATGAATATTCGAGTCAGCAAGGTGATAGTACCTGTAACACCTCCAGATCCGGGGTCGGGGATCCGGGTTGTCACGGTCTTTCTTTCCACAATATCACTTCACTTAATTAATAATAAATAACCTCATACTGTGACCCCACACTAACACACACCACAACCCGTTATAGTCTCAGAGATGAAATTGAAATAAGTACAAGTCTTTGAATCCACAATTTTAAAATTATTACAACCCAAAACGATTACTTGATAATTTACAGTTAATTGCCATTATCTGCCACAAGTTATAATTATACATAATTTGATTCTCAAAAGTAGATGGTCTACACTACAATGGATCTACCTCTGCAGCTATAGCAGCTACAACATCATCGGGAAGACGCGGGACGCTTCCCACGCGCTTGCGCTGGGTCTGCTGGAGTCTGGCCATCTCTCCTAACTGTTGTTGTGTGATGAAGAAATAAAGCAAGAGTGAGCCTTACAGCTCGCAAGATAATATATATAGTGATAACAATAATATAAGTATCTAAATGGATACTTAATAGCATCTCTATCATATGCAAGATAATTACTTACTAGATATAAGTAAAAACAAGGAATGAAGTTACCAATACTTCACCACACTTATATCATATATAAAGTTACTTGAACTGCCACCGTTCGAAGTATTATAAGTTTTAAGAAAAACACCCCATAGATGAGACCACAAGTTAAGACTTGAATAGATTCAATCTTTGAAATATTATTGAATGAAAAGTTATGAGATACTTTATTTAGTCCCGGTATATATATATCCACATATATATACCCCTTTAAACATTTCCTGGAACCTCTGTTATGTAAAGTATGAACAGAGTTTGAAACATCCAATGAATTTTGGAAAGGAAAAGAATTTTGGCATAAACCCGATATCTCGCTGATCAGGCAAAGATACCAATAAGTAACCTTTTCTACTGTAGATGGATGAATTCCTCACCGGTCATCACCCTGGCCGCATTAGGACCTCGCGCTAGACCGTACCCCGGCCCCTCACGCGTTGATGGACTGCCACCCAGCCACTTACACAATAATAGACCGTACCCCGGCCTGTCGCTTATGCCGACTCAATGAGATGGGCTTACTTCCCGAACGTTGGGCAAGTAATCAATTCACTTACCAAATCTGCAACCTCGTTGCGAATATAAAATACACCACAGAGCCGGATTCCCCAGGTTTTGAGCGAGTATTTAAATCCCCTTTAAAAAGGAAGATCTTAAATATAAAAAATGAGTTTTGGGATCCGCTCTGACTTTTAAAAATCATTTTGAAGACTCGAAAACACTTTAAAGAGTGTTTGGAGTAAGGCTGATTTAATGAAGTAAATCAGTCCCCAGAATATTTAGAAAATGACTGAATATTATTATTTAAATAATATTCCCATAAAGAATAATCTTTATAAAAATAATTGAAGTAGAAGTATTAAAACTTGAAATAAACATTAAATAACCAAAGATATACTTATATGAAAGTATTATCTTTATTTGAATAATCGAAAATAAGTTTGATTATTAACACCTTACTCTTTAATAAAATAAAGAATATATTACAGCACATTATCGGAGTCATAGATCCTCAAATGAATATTCAAATAATATTCATAATAATATAAAAGAGTCATAAGTCCTCGAATAATATTCGAAATAATATTCAATAATAAAATAAAGTTTCAAGTCATCGAATAAACCTTATTCGATTAATAGTTTGGAAAACTATAACCATATATATATATATATAAATATATAAATATATATATATATATATATATATCCATATCCATATATATAAAATCTACTCGGGATCCTCGACTCCCGGTTTTTGAAAATATTTTCACCTTTGGGTCCCTATACTAAGGGTATATGCAAGTTACCGCTATCCTCTAGCATAGGTATTATCAAATGAACCAACAGATATATATTTCAAGAATATGAAACAGGCATGCATATATACCATATCACATGCTACAATATATCGCAAAAGTTTGCTAAATAACCAATAGGCATTTATCGCAAGATCATGCATATACAAATGTATACATCACAACAACAGTATATCGGATAGAATACTTGCCTGAGCGACTTGGGGGTGAGAAAGGCTCGGGACGAGTCTGATAACCTATAAACAACAAGTAAGTTGGAATTAAACCAAAATCACTTGTAAATCTATGCTTTAACTAACTTAGACTCTAATGCTAGTTTTGCGCTCACCGATTTGCTTAAGTCACTCGGGTACCCTCGGCTCCACCATTTTTAATAATTTAACCTTTACGAGTTTTAAAGCGATTCCTTCGCGAGTGACTTACCAACTGCCTAACACACTTACCATAAATGTTTCACACATTAAATAACCCTTTTTGGTCTTTAACCTACATTCCAAAGTAAGGCGAGGGAAAAAGTTTCGTCCGCGAAACGCCGTTACTTGAAATGGTCGTTTCTCCTAAACCGTAAATCGGAATCGAACGAACTACATATCAAAACGAAGCTCGTAACATGAGCTATCTAAACATGGCAGTGGTCACAATCTAGCAGGGGGTTCTCGGGTCCTAATGCTATGCACAAAAACAGTCCAAAGAAAATCGGACGTTACGACGGCTATGTTTACGCGATTTCCAATTTTTTAAACCATCCACAATCAACCCAAATCAACCTCAAATCCAACATACAACCATCCTCCATCCTTATCACATCATAACCACCCCAACCAATTCAATTTAATCTTTCATACTTATGCTTAAACTTAACTTTAATCATTCTTAAGTTCTTTTAAATCAAAACCACAATAATTACCATTCCATTCACTACCATACCAAATCTCAAACTCTAAATCATAACAACAAGATACAATATCAACCCACTACTCAAAATCACCTTATAATATATATGAACCTAGGGTTTGGAAATGGTATACCTTCCTTGAAGTGGTGGGTGGAGCTAAGAAGCCTTAAGAAGCTTTGAGAAGCCTTAGGAAAGCTTGGATCTTCAAGAAAAACAAGAAAAAGTTCAAGTTAAAAACTTGAAAACACTATTCATTGTCTTCTTCCTTGATTAAATGAAGAAGTTAGAGAAAGAATTAATGGCTTAAACTCATGATATAGCCATAACTAAGCATAAAGATGATTAGGGAATTTTCTTACCAATTTAGGATGCTTGGATCTTGATTTTTGAAAAATCTATGCCTTTAAAATGTAAAAAGCCGAGAGCTCCTAAGAACAAATGCCTTGGTTGTTTTTGATTTTTGATGAAATGATTTTGCTAGCTTGGTTGGCTTGATTTGTATTTGATTTAGTAAATTACTACCTTGCCCTTGAATTTGTGTGGTCCTTATTCAACCACACCTCCTTCCTTCCCATGTCATGCTTACCTCATCCTCATGATGTCATCCTTCCTTCCTTGTCTTCTTTCTATTGGTTGGATGACATCATTCCCACTAATCCCTTTGATTAACTTCCTAATCGTTTGCCTAATGACCGCTGATCTGTTATACGGTTCGCTTAACTTTCGTTCTCGTTTATCGTTTGAAGGATCATACCCGGGATCTTATTACTTAGGTTCCCTTAACCTTTCTCAATACATTATATTCCTTTTTATAATCCTCTAATATAATCCTTAAATTTAAATCCTTTTTATCCTGTTACCTTATACTCAATTCTCTCCGTATCTTGTGGATTTCCGGGAAAAACCAAAGTGTTCGGAATTGGATTCTGACGATATTTACATACACTTATATACTTCATAGAGTACTAATAAAATCCCAGAATATCCATAACAGAACCCCTACATAGTGTGGCGCGAAAAGTTTTCTCATTCAGCTAAAACACTATTCACAAGGGTTACAAAAAGTTGAAAAATTTTGGGGTTATTACAGTCTCCCCTCCTTAAAAGGATTCCGTCCCGGAATCAAACAGAAAATAAATGGGGGTACTTTTCTAGCATTGCGCTCTCTAGTTCCCAAGTCGATTCTTCCACATTATGATTCTGCCATAGTACTCTGACTAGCTTGATCACCTTGTTCCGAAGCACCTGCTCCTTCTTATCTATAATCCTTACTGGCTTCTCCACGTAAGTTAGATCTGGCTGCATATCCACCTGCTCGTACTCCACTATGTGCCTGGCATCCCGATGATACCTCCTTAGCATTGACACATGGAACACATTATGAACTTGTTGCAAATTAGGGGGTAGGGCTAGCTCGTAAGCTAACTTTCCAATCCGTCTTAATATCTCAAAAGGTCCAATGTATCTTGGGCTTAGTTTTCCTTTCTTTCCGAACCTCATTAATCCCTTCCAAGGGGATGCTTTCAACAGTACTAAGTCCCCTACTTCATATTCCTTGTCCTTTCGGGCTAGGTCTGCATATTTCTTTTGTCTGTCTTGGGCTGCTACAAGTCGCCCTCTGATAAGATCCACTATATCTTTGGTCCTTTGGACCACTTCGGGTCCGAGCATCTTCCGCTCTCCTACTTCATCCCAGTATAAGGGAGATCGACACCTTCTTCCGTACAGGGCCTCATAAGGCGGCATTCCGATGCTAGCATGAAAGCTATTGTTATAAGAAAACTCGATCAACGGCAAGTGATCATCCCAACTTCCTTTAAGGTCTATTGCACAGACTCTCAACATATCCTCTAGTGTCTGGATGGTCCTTTCACTCTGCCCATCCGTCTGGGGATGGTACGCGGTACTCATATTTAACTTGGTCCCCGCACATTCCTGAAAGCTCCTCCAAAATCTGGAGTTGAACCTTGGGTCTCGGTCTGAGACAATGGACGCTGGGACTCCATGTCGCGTTACTATTTCCTTAAGGTAAATGTCCACCAGTCTATTGACTGTGTATCTCTCGTTGATAGGAATGAAATGAGCTGACTTTGTCAGTCGGTCTATAATTACCCAGATGGCGTCGTGATTGGCTTTCGTCCTTGGCAAGCCTACAACAAAATCCATCACTATCTGTTCCCATTTCCATTCGGGAATCTCCAGGGGTCGCAAAAGCCCACTGGGTCTCTGGTGCTCTGCCTTTACTCTTTGGCAAGTCAAACACTTGTTTACCCATTCTGCTACGTCCCTCTTCATGTTGGGCCACCAGTAATATTCCTTCAAATCCCTATACATCTTGGTACTTCCCGGGTGAATGGAATACCTTGAACTATGGCTTTCATCCAAAATCTCATTTTTAAGTTCTTGAACATTCGGAACCCAAATTCGGTAGGAGTACCTCATTATCCCTTTATCATCTTTCTCAGTATGGATCTCCTCTCCAGTCATTGACTCTCTGTCTTCATTCATTGTTTTCTCCTGGCATAATCTGATCTTTTCCAATAATTCTGGTTGCATTGAGATCTCAAAAAGCTTTTCAGTTTCGGTTCCGGTTACCTTTACTTCTATTTCCATTTTCTCAAAATCCCTTATCAACTCTTCCGAAGTCGTTATCATTCTGAGTCTTTCCTTTCTACTAAGGGCATCAGCCACCACATTGGCTTTCCCTGGATGATAGAGAATCTCACAATCATAGTCCTTGATTAGTTCTAACCATCTCCTCTGGCGCATGTTGAGCTCTTTCTGCGTAAATATGTACTTGAGGCTCTTATGGTCTGTGAAAATCTCGCACTTCTCTCCATACAAGTAGTGCCTCCAAATTTTTAAAGCAAATACTATTGCCGCGAGCTCAAGGTCATGAGTAGGATATCTAATCTCGTATTCCTTCAGTTGTCTCGATGCATACGCGATAACTTTACCGTGCTGCATAAGCACACATCCTAATCCTTTGTGCGACGCGTCACTATATATCACAAAATCTCCTTTTCCATCCGGCAATGCCAATACCGGAGCCGTTATCAACCTTTTCTTTAATTCCTGAAAACTGTTCTCGCATTTCTCCGTCCATTCAAACTTCTCTGTCTTACGAGTAAGTCGTGTCAAAGGGGCTGCGATCTTCGCAAAATCCTGTACAAATCTACGATAGTAGCCGGCCAATCCTATGAAACTCCTCACCTCTGTGGGTGTGGTTGGCCTTTCCCAATTTGAGACCGCCTCTATCTTGGAGGGGTCGACCAATACTCCTTCTTTATTGATCACATGTCCTAAAAACTGTACTTCATTCCGCCAGAATTCACACTTCGAGAATTTGGCATATAACTGCTCCTCTCTGAGTATTCCTAGAGCTATCCTCAAATGCTCTGCATGTTCTGCCTCAGTCCTTGAGTAGATCAAAATATCATCGATAAAAACTATCACACACTTGTCCAAGTACTTCTTAAATACTCTATTCATTAAATCCATGAAAGCCGCTGGGGCGTTGGTTAGTCCAAAGGACATTACCAAGAACTCATAATGCCCATACCTGGTACGGAACGCTGTCTTGGAAATATCTTCAGGTTTAATCTTTAGTTGGTGATATCCAGTTCTCAGGTCGATCTTGGAAAAAATAAACAGCATCCTTTAGCTGGTCGAACAGATCGTCTATTCTAGGTAATGGGTACCTGTTCTTTATGGTTAGCTTGTTCAACTCTCGATAGTCTATGCACAACCTCATGCTCCCATCTTTCTTCTTAACAAATAAAACTGGTGCTCCCCACGGAGACACACTGGGTCTTATCATACCCTTATCCAAGAGTTCCTGCAATTGGATAGCTAATTCCTTCATTTCTAACGGGGCTAACCGGTAAGGTGCTTTTGAAACTGGCGCCGTCCCTGGGGCCAACTCGATAGCAAATTCAATCACTCTATCGGGTGGTAATCCCGGAAGGTCTTGGGGGAATACATCTTCAAATTCGTTGACTACTGGAATATCTTGTAAGTTGGGCACCTCCTTCTGCGTGTCCACCACATAGGCTAGGTAGGCCTCACTTCCTTTTCGTAGCATCCTTTTGGCCTGAGCCATAGTCAAAAATTTCTGCGTCTGCCTCTTTCCTCTAAATATAACTTCTTTCTTCCCGGGGATATTTAACTTAACTTTCTTCCCTTTACAGTCTATCTGAGCATCATTGCTAGATAGCCAGTCCATTCCCAAAATCACATCAAACTCCCCTAATTTAAAAGGAATCAGATCAACACTGAAAGATTGCTCCCCTATGCCTATCTCACAGGCGGGGTGAATCTGGTTAACAGGAATAATTTCATGATTGGCTATTTCTACTTGTAAGGGTTCTATCAAGGGTTTAGCCTTAAGTCTTAACTTACGCGCAAAGTCCTTTGATATAAAAGATTTAGTTGCTCCCGAATCGAATAAAACATTTGCACTGACTGAATTTAGAGAAAGGGTACCTGCTATCACATCTGAATCTTTCATAGCATCCTGGACTGTCATGTTGAAAGTCCTCGCAGTAGGTGGCTTATTAGAAGCAGCCCTGCTTGCTCCCGAAGCCGCTGGTTTGTTCATTGGGCATTCCTTCTTCCAATGACCCGGGCGTCCACACTGATGACAATTGGTGGTTGGAACGACGGCAGGGGTTGATGATGGGCACTTATTTGCATAGTGGCCCTCCCGACCGCACTTAAAACAGGTTACTGGCCTTTCCTTACACTCCCCAGTGTGATTCCTTCCACATATGTTACAGGCTGGCAATGGGGGCCGAGACTGGTTGGAATAGGACGTTCTTGACTTCTGACCGCCCTGGCTCACACTCACACTCATTGGTCGCTTAAACCCAGTGTTCCTTCCTGGTAGGGACACTGCTCCTCGATTAAATCTAGTTGGGAAGCTCCTTCCTGCGGAACCTCCACCCATGCTCATACTTTTCCTCTTTATTCCTTTCTTCTCTCTTTCCTTCTGCATCTGTTCACTTCTGACTTCTACAATCGTTGCCTTTTGCACCAGAGTGGCATAGTCCGTAAGCTCAAGGATTGCCACCCTATTCTGAATCCATGGTTTCAGTCCCTGCTGAAACCTCCTAGCTTTCTTTTCCTCAGTGCTTACAAACTCCGGCACAAACCTTGATAATTCAGTAAATTTCGCTTCGTACTCTGCTACAGACAAGTTATTCTGCTTTAGCTCCAAGAACTTGAGCTCCATCTGGTTTTCCATAAACCTCGGGAAATACTTTCCCAGAAACAACTGACTAAATCTCTCCCAGGTTATTATAGCATCTGTCTCCATGTTTTTTCTTGGCCTCCCACCAGTAGTTAGCTTCTCCTTTCAGAAGGTAGGTAGCAAATACAGTTTTCTGTGCCTCATCGATACTCAAAATCTCAAAAGATTTCTCCATTTCCTTTAACCATGCCCTTGCCTCAACTGGGTCGGCTGATCCGTGGAACTCAGGGGGCTTAAGGGACTTAAAAGCCCTGAAAGAGTTTGCCACTGCATTGTTACTTCCTTGAGGGGGTGGGTTGGGTTGACGTTCCAAATTCTGTCTTAGGAGTTGCATAAACTGACCCATGGGATCCATGCCTGGGTTTGGTACTGGTTGCTCAACCTCGGTTTCTCCTTCTTCAGCCTCTATCTCAAATCCCTCAACATCATATGTTTCCTCTTCTTCTTCATACAGGGAGTCATCCTGTTCCACATAATCCTCATCTTCCTCTTCACTGTGTTCTTGGTTTCTATTGTCCTGATTATGGCTTCCCTGGTCCTCAGACCCAGGGTTCGCCCTAGTTCCAATCTTTCTTGGCGGCATGATTCTGATAATAATAAAAACAATTATTGGGAAAATTCAACGTTAGGTCACAATCATATACAACATTGTGCCTTGCACGGCTCTTATAATGGGGAGAACGTATATCGCAATTCTATTATTTTAAGAAAGTTCTAATACGAAGTGCAGTAATAATAATAATAAAACAGTGATCCCGTCACTATGGAACTGAACCGAAAGGAAACAAATATATACATAATGCGAGAATACATAGTTTGATCTGGTCAAAAGTACAACAGTGCTACAGTCATCTGTCCCAAAAGTGATACACAAGAGTCTATCTGTCTAGTCAGAAAAAGGGATGCTATATACAAGTCAACTATCCCGGAAAATTAGCTCTTACTAAGGCCTCGGCTAACTAGACAACTAGACTATTCCATCATCAATCCTGAATCACACACCGGAGCGGGTCAGCTCCCAAACCCTTTCCATCGCACGACGGAAGATATAGTCAGCCTGCCGCCTGGAGATCCTACCATGCCTGTCCCCCTGGAGAGATCTGAGTCTCGCTCGGGACGTGAGCTCTATCCCCGTAAGCTCCCTCCTCAAGGATCGGGGTATAGAAGCCCTGGTCTCATAAGCTCGGGTACGCCTACCCGCCCTCTCTGCATCCAACTCCCTCCTGGCCTCATCCAGTCGGGCCTCGGCAACAGCCACTCGGGTCCTCAAAACATCCTGAACATATCCATGAGCTAACGAAGACTGCCTGTGGGCAGGGTCAAGAGGTGGTGAATCCGGAGCCGCTGAGGGTGCCTCCTCGGTCTGCCTAGGCTCGGAAGTATGGGTCTCTGAGCTGTCATCATCAGGAATCCAAGATAGTGGTGGAGGGGTAGGGGCTCTGACCACCGGAAGTGTGGGTAAAGGGATACCAGCATACACTACCATAGGTCCAACACGCTCCTCAGCTACTGGGACCTCATCCGGGTCCTCCTCATCTGAAATAGCAATGACCTCCGTCTCTGACTCCTCTGAGGGGTCCTCCTCATCCTCCTCCATCTCAGGCTCCTCCTGATCCTCAACATCTAGCAGTGCCTCATCATGCTCACGCTCGAACATCTCAGGGTCCTCCATCTCAGGCGCCTACACATTAAACGAGCTAAGTTACTATCATGATACTTATAAGGGTTCCCGTAAGGGTTTTAACTGTCAGCACTAATTTAAGTAGTCCGACCATGAACTTGGCAAGAGTTCTTATTATCTTTGTGAGTTTATTATTATATCGTCGCATCATCTCTGAGGTTTATAACGCTTAGCTCTGATACCATTTCTGTAACACCCCCAGATCCGGGGTCGGGGATCCGGGTTGTCACGGTCTTTCTTTCCACAATATCACTTCACTTAATTAATAATAAATAACCTCATACTGTGACCCCACACTAACACACACCACAACCCGTTATAGTCTCAGAGATGAAATTGAAATAAGTACAAGTCTTTGAATCCACAATTTTAAAATTATTACAACCCAAAACGATTACTTGATAATTTACAGTTAATTGCCATTATCTGCCACAAGTTATAATTATACATAATTTGATTCTCAAAAGTAGATGGTCTACACTACAATGGATCTACCTCTGCAGCTATAGCAGCTACAACATCATCGGGAAGACGCGGGACGCTTCCCATGCGCTTGCGCTGGGTCTGCTGGAGTCTGGCCATCTCTCCTAACTGTTGTTGTGTGATGAAGAAATAAAGCAAGAGTGAGCCTTACAGCTCGCAATATAATATATATAGTGATAACAATAATATAAGTATCTAAATGGATACTTAATAGCATCTCTATCATATGCAAGATAATTACTTACTAGATATAAGTAAAAACAAGGAATGAAGTTACCAATACTTCACCACACTTATATCATATATAAAGTTACTTGAACTGCCACCGTTCGAAGTATTATAAGTTTTAAGAAAAACACCCCATAGATGAGACCACAAGTTAAGACTTGAATAGATTCAATCTTTGAAATATTATTGAATGAAAAGTTATGAGATACTTTATTTAGTCCCGGTATATATATATCCACATATATATACCCCTTTAAACATTTCCTGGAACCTCTGTTATGTAAAGTATGAACAGAGTTTGAAACATCCAATGAATTTTGGAAAGGAAAAGAATTTTGGCATAAACCCGATATCTCGCTGATCAGGCAAAGATACCAATAAGTAACCTTTTCTACTGTAGATGGATGAATTCCTCACCGGTCATCACCCTGGCCGCATTAGGACCTCGCGCTAGACCGTACCCCGGCCCCTCACGCGTTGATGGACTGCCACCCAGCCACTTACACAATAATAGACCGTACCCCGGCCTGTCGCTTATGCCGACTCAATGAGATGGGCTTACTTCCCGAACGTTGGGCAAGTAATCAATTCACTTACCAAATCTGCAACCTCGTTGCGAATATAAAATACACCACAGAGCCGGATTCCCCAGGTTTTGAGCGAGTATTTAAATCCCCTTTAAAAAGGAAGATCTTAAATATAAAAAATGAGTTTTGGGATCCGCTCTGACTTTTAAAAATCATTTTGAAGACTCGAAAACACTTTAAAGAGTGTTTGGAGTAAGGCTGATTTAATGAAGTAAATCAGTCCCCAGAATATTTAGAAAATGACTGAATATTATTATTTAAATAATATTCCCATAAAGAATAATCTTTATAAAAATAATTGAAGTAGAAGTATTAAAACTTGAAATAAACATTAAATAACCAAAGATATACTTATATGAAAGTATTATCTTTATTTGAATAATCGAAAATAAGTTTGATTATTAACACCTTACTCTTTAATAAAATAAAGAATATATTACAGCACATTATCGGAGTCATAGATCCTCAAATGAATATTCAAATAATATTCATAATAATATAAAAGAGTCATAAGTCCTCGAATAATATTCGAAATAATATTCAATAATAAAATAAAGTTTCAAGTCATCGAATAAACCTTATTCGATTAATAGTTTGGAAAACTATAACCATATATATATATATAAATATATAAATATATATATATATATATATATATCCATATCCATATATATAAAATCTACTCGGGATCCTCGACTCCCGGTTTTTGAAAATATTTTCACCTTTGGGTCCCTATACTAAGGGTATATGCAAGTTACCGCTATCCTCTAGCATAGGTATTATCAAATGAACCAACAGATATATATTTCAAGAATATGAAACAGGCATGCATATATACCATATCACATGCTACAATATATCGCAAAAGTTTGCTAAATAACCAATAGGCATTTATCGCAAGATCATGCATATACAAATGTATACATCACAACAACAGTATATCGGATAGAATACTTGCCTGAGCGACTTGGGGGTGAGAAAGGCTCGGGACGAGTCTGATAACCTATAAACAACAAGTAAGTTGGAATTAAACCAAAATCACTTGTAAATCTATGCTTTAACTAACTTAGACTCTAATGCTAGTTTTGCGCTCACCGATTTGCTTAAGTCACTCGGGTACCCTCGGCTCCACCATTTTTAATAATTTAACCTTTACGAGTTTTAAAGCGATTCCTTCGCGAGTGACTTACCAACTGCCTAACACACTTACCATAAATGTTTCACACATTAAATAACCCTTTTTGGTCTTTAACCTACATTCCAAAGTAAGGCGAGGGAAAAAGTTTCGTCCGCGAAACGCCGTTACTTGAAACGGTCGTTTCTCCTAAACCGTAAATCGGAATCGAACGAACTACATATCAAAACGAAGCTCGTAACATGAGCTATCTAAACATGGCAGTGGTCACAATCTAGCAGGGGGTTCTCGGGTCCTAATGCTATGCACAAAAACAGTCCAAAGAAAATCGGACGTTACGACGACTATGTTTACGCGATTTCCAATTTTTTAAACCATCCACAATCAACCCAAATCAACCTCAAATCCAACATACAACCATCCTCCATCCTTATCACATCATAACCACCCCAACCAATTCAATTTAATCTTTCATACTTATGCTTAAACTTAACTTTAATCATTCTTAAGTTCTTTTAAATCAAAACCACAATAATTACCATTCCATTCACTACCATACCAAATCTCAAACTCTAAATCATAACAACAAGATACAATATCAACCCACTACTCAAAATCACCTTATAATATATATGAACCTAGGGTTTGGAAATGGTATACCTTCCTTGAAGTGGTGGGTGGAGCTAAGAAGCCTTAAGAAGCTTTGAGAAGCCTTAGGAAAGCTTGGATCTTCAAGAAAAACAAGAAAAAGTTCAAGTTAAAAACTTGAAAACACTATTCATTGTCTTCTTCCTTGATTAAATGAAGAAGTTAGAGAAAGAATTAATGGCTTAAACTCATGATATAGCCATAACTAAGCATAAAGATGATTAGGGAATTTTCTTACCAATTTAGGATGCTTGGATCTTGATTTTTGAAAAATCTATGCCTTTAAAATGTAAAAAGCCGAGAGCTCCTAAGAACAAATGCCTTGGTTGTTTTTGATTTTTGATGAAATGATTTTGCTAGCTTGGTTGGCTTGATTTGTATTTGATTTAGTAAATTACTACCTTGCCCTTGAATTTGTGTGGTCCTTATTCAACCACACCTCCTTCCTTCCCATGTCATGCTTACCTCATCCTCATGATGTCATCCTTCCTTCCTTGTCTTCTTTCTATTGGTTGGATGACATCATTCCCACTAATCCCTTTGATTAACTTCCTAATCGTTTGCCTAATGACCGCTGATCTGTTATACGGCTCGCTTAACTTTCGTTCTCGTTTATCGTTTGAAGGATCATACCCGGGATCTTATTACTTAAGTTCCCTTAACCTTTCTCAATACATTATATTCCTTTTTATGATCCTCTAATATAATCCTTAAATTTAAATCCTTTTTATCCTGTTACCTTATACTCAATTCTCTCCGTATCTTGTGGATTTCCGGGAAAAACCAAAGTGTTCGGAATTGGATTCTGACGATATTTACATACACTTATATACTTCATAGAGTACTAATAAAATCCCAGAATATCCATAACAGAACCCCTACATAGTGTGGCGCGAAAAGTTTTCTCATTCAGCTAAAACACTATTCACAAGGGTTACAAAAAGTTGAAAAATTTTGGGGTTATTACAGTACCAACTATTACTATCTCTAAGCCACCAGCTTTGGACGATATTGATCTGATCAATCTAGCAACAGCTGAGCTCAAGTTAAAAGAGCAAATGAAAAATATTGATATAGAATTGAGAAGGTTTTTAGCTCAACTACTACTCATGATCAACCAGTGAAGCATTTCACACAGCTGAAGCCAATCACCATGGAAGATATGCAATTAGGAAAAGAAGATAAGGGTGAACCCTCAATAAAGAATGAGTTCAACAACTTTATGGTGATAAAGCCTAAACAAGCAAGTGTCACAATATCAACAAAGTGCCCAATTTCGTTGACTATTCTCCTCCAAGGCCAGATGAAGGCAAACTGATGGGTGCATCAATTGAAAGCTTCAAAATCACTAAAGATGCCATGCTAAGACCAAAAATTGCAAGAATATATAGGTATTGAAAAATGATCAGTGTGATGAATGAGAACCCTCAGTTTGGGGAAGCTAAATAAGAAGAAAATAGAAGACTTGGAGCTCAGAGAAGTAGGAAGAAGCAAGCCGTTAAAGGAGTAAAAAGAAAACTTGGAATGCAGATTGTTTCAACTGAAACTGAGAAGGCGTTAGCTGATGAACCAAAGAAGAAGGAAGATAAACCAGAGTGGGTAAAGGGGATTAGAAAGAAAGCTAATGCAAAAAGGCCAGCCAGTCCTATTGAAAAGGAAACTGATTAAGTTCAATTTACAACTACAAATCAACCAACTTTGTCCACTGAGGAACCTATTGAATTCAAGGTCCATCCATGCACTAACTTTCATGGTGAGCCTATCTTACCCATGGATGAACCCATAGATTGGGATAGTCTACTTTTACCTGAATTCAATCTACCACTGCCCACTACAAAGAGAAATCCAAGGAAGAGAAGTGTAGGAGTCAAGTCAAATCCACCTCAACTCAAAGTGGATTCTAAGCCCAAGTCCAAAGTCAATAAAGATGATCAGCTATTCATCTATAGCATCAAAGAATTCTCAGATATCAATCTTTTCTTGGATGAGCTAGATGAAGTAAGGGGAATTGATGCTTATAACAAGCTGCTAGAAAGATTGGTGTTTAAATACAAAGGAGGCAAGGAGATCACTTGGCCTTTATACAGAATTCTCAATGAAAGTCATGATGTTCTTGTGAAGGTGTTCTCTGCAATGAAAAAGGATTTTGGCTTCACCAAAGCTGCCAAATGAAGTACTTAGCAAGATCATCCAAATAAGACAAAGCTGGAGAAATCTAAATGCACTGCCTAGAGTTTTAACTATTCCATACAATGGTGATACAGTGCATTTGAGACCTTATTGGATGATGGAGTTCAGAGTTGAAAAGGGTGTCAGAAGATTTTTCAAACTTGAAGACCAGCTACAAATATCAAGCAATGATACACTCAAAGAAATATATGAGATGCCGAATCTCAATGATGGAAATAAAGCTGAATTCTATAGACAACACCAACACCAAATTAAGGAGAACGATAAAAGGCTGAAAAAGAGGACTAGGAATTCAAGGAGAAAGAAATAATCAGCTCAGACTAGAGGAGCATCTTGAAAAGACATGTAACTACACTCAACTTCCTTTGTTCAAATCTTAATTAAAGCATTTTGCAATTTATCTACTGCTTACAGTCTTATTTTTTATTAGGGTGTTTTGTTATCATCAAGTTAACCATAATTTATGCCTATAATTCTATTAGACATAAATTAGGTGAGATTGTTAGAAATATGTTGTATGCTTGATGATAACTTGACAAAACACTCTAAGTAGATAAGTTAAATGATTTTTGTAACCATCAAGTGACGGAGTAGCTTATGTTTAAATAAGTCTGTAGCACATTTCTGTATACTGTAATATCTTAGAGGTTTAGAAATTGTTAGACATTCCAAGTCATGTTGACTACTAGCAAGATATATAAAATAGGTTGGCTAACTGTAAATAGATGATGCCTTGTAATTCTGCATAAGTGAAAGAGTATGAACTGCTAAGGAAACACTATCAACGGATAAACTGCAAAGCACCCAACAGATGACTCAAGGCACTTTCAACGGATGATCCATGAGAGACTCAACGGATAATCCAAGCTGAATATCAACGAATAAAAAATTCAAATAGCAGTTGAAAGCGACTAGACAGTCACATTGGTTGATTGTATATAAAAGGAATGTGGTAGTCTGTAATCAGGTTTATGAAGATCAAGAAGCATTTCCATTTCCATGCAAAACATGGACGTTCAAAGATGCTGTATCTATCTGGATTTGCATGGGACAGAGAAATGAAGAAACATGTGATTAGACCTAGATAATAGATTTACGTTTCATCTAACTACACATGTAACTTGGTGATATATAAACCAACTGTAGCAACGAGTTAATAATCGATTGACACAGTCAACACAAGCAAGAACAAAAGAGCATTTGTAAGCGGTATCTTTTAGCACTCTCAAGTTTAGTTTGTAAGAACTCTTGTAAGCAGCTGTGTGCTTTTACAACACAGAGATCTTTTACATTTATATATATCTCTGGTGGAAATATCAATCCACCAGAACTTTTAAAACATCTTTATTTATTTACTTTGTGTTTTGAATACTTGAATACTTCTTATCCGCACCTAGCTTATTCAAACACTGTTATATATATTCGTAAAGAGATTTTAAATTTTTCAAAAGAAATCAAAATTTTATTCAACCCCCATCTATAATTATGTTGTTATTTGTTAGGTGATAACAATGAGTCTTCAATGTCATAATCAATCTTGTATTTCCCGTTACTCAATTTTTTGGAACTGTGAAGTATCTACACTGTTTGGTTTGTGGAAAGATGTAGGCCACCCCTTGCTTGGATATAGATAGGATTCTGGAAAAGCAGCTATCTGAGCTTTCTTGAGTTCATTGAGCAATTGGATGTCCTCTGAAATTACTGGATTGACTCTATCAATTATTACATCCAATTCAGATGCTCTCATGGTTTGAAGATTTGAGAGAGACACTTGTAAACATCTGTCCAAGCCACAGTCATTATGTAATAATTCGAATTTTTGAGACCTTGTAAAACGTTTAATGAATAGTAACCCCGACGAACGGGAAAAACTTTTGAGCCCACACTATGTAGTGCATGAGAAAATGAGTTTTAGAGTTGATATTATGATTATACGTACCAAATGAGTGTATGTAAACACAATTAGTTTTCGAAGAAAACGAACTTTGAAAGATGACCGTATTTACAACTCATCGAGGATTATGGGAATCACAATATAAATACAATATTAAAACCCTACGAATTGATATTTAAGTACGATAATATAAAATATAAGGAATAAATATGAAAGGAATTACGTCGCGAACCATTTACGAGGAAGTATTATGAAAATGTTTAAGCGACCGAGCGAACGCGTAAACGATTAAATAAATGTAACGTACTAACTAACCATGATAAGAAATTAACCATGGTTACTTTATCAAATAGTGAGCTAGATGTAGGATGATCAAGCAAGGCTAACCAAATAGTGTGTTAAGGAAGCTAGAATATGTAGTTTAGCTTGTAAACTAGGAAGCTACTTAAGATATGTCCATGGATTTGGCAACAAGGAAAACCTAGGATTCTATACTAGGAAGAATATCAATCAATAAAAATATATCACCCATCCCATTTCCTAGAAGCAACCAAAGGAAGCAAGCATAAAACCCCCCTTCTTCATTCTTCCATTCGGCCCTTCCTCCCCAAGCGAAGAATTCAAAATCAAATCTCAAAATCTAGCCATGGTAAAATCCTCCCATTAATTCTCAAGATTCCTAACAACCAAAATAAGGTAAGAAAATTCTTTGATCTCTTTTTATTAAGGTTTGATGGGTGAAATAAAATCAAGAAAGTTACTAGTGAATAGTATGAACAGTAACTCTTCTTTGGTTTCTTGATTTCAATGGTGGTTTTAGGTTCCAAAAATCATACCAAGCACTTCCAAGACTCCACCATCCTCAAGAACACATCTCAAGCTTTCAAGAAAGGTAAAAATCTTTGACCCAACTTTATTTAAGATTCATTTTCAAGATCCATTTAGTATGTAGTTATAAACCTAGTTTTAGAGGTGATGTTGTTGAAATCTTGATGTTAATCTAAGTAGATTTAAGGGTGATTGTTGTTGCCTCAAGAACATGATGTTCTTGAGAGTAGTTTGTGTGTTGATGATGATATGATATTTGTTGGTGGTTGTATAAAGATTTTGGGCGTAAACGAAACTCCGATCGTAAACGTAATTTCGTTAAAACGAACAAATCGTAACTTTAAGATTCTGCAGAAAGTCCCGAAGATTTAAACTGTAGTTTCTTGAATAATAATCCTTGATTATGATAGACAATGTTATAAGGATCGTTTAGGCACTTGAATCGCTTGATTCCGATTTACGGATCAAAAGGTATGGTCGTTTTACTAAAAGTGATTTACGCGACAAAAACTGCTACGAATTACGAACTTTGAAAATATAAAGATTCGACTTAAAAGTGTTCATAAATCATGAAATTTTTACAGAGAGTAGTATTTTGAGTTTCCTAACTGCCATAAAAATTTCAAGTGAAAATAATGATTTTCAATTTTATAAAAATATCGGAGCTGCGACCGCGCGATTAGAGACCGTAGAATCCATAAGCGGAGCCAACGGCAAAAATTAAAATGAACCTAAGATACTTAGAAAAGTGAAGCGACCATGATGTGAATGAGAACTTAAAGGAATAATAAGGGTAATATAAGTTGAGAGGGTGCATAATAAGTAGCACATGAGTGCGAGTCGCCGTAAATTAGAACGGGACCTAACAAAACGAATTGTGTTTATGATTATAGATTTCTGAGCGGAACCTAGAGCATCCTCCACCTCGAGATACCCAGCCAAGTTTACGAACACAACACCATTTTACTGTTGTGTTGTGAAAAAATTGTTTTATTATCATTGCATAAATACCATGCTTACCATGATACGTAGTAATTGAACTTTTTCGCATAATGTAGCGATGTTGTACGATAAATATATATCGTAAAATATTTAATTCCGCTTTAAGCGTGACGTATGATTAATAAGACCGAGAGTCGGTCGGGATTTTAAGATAAAAACCCGGGAATCATTCCGGAGATATTATAGGACTATTACAAGTCCATAATAGTACGTTTTAAAGGGACTTAACATCCACTTACGAAATATTAAAATACCTCAAACTTTTATTAAAATGATTTCCGAACGATCATATTCCCTCAACTATATTTTATTGTTCGAATAATAAATACTATATACCTATTCCTTTATTACGGGAGAAGTATACTCCAATGACTATTTATTTCAAACCTGATTAAACATTAAAGATTATTAATTACGTAGACATAAACTAGTTGAAGAATATTATTTTACATATTCTTTTAGAGAGTAACTCATTCGAGGTTTAATTATTTATTGATTATCTTTTAATTATTTATTAGTCATTAAAGGGTTTATTATTGATTTAAAAATCATAGATCTTGATTTAAAAATATACTTTCTGATTTTGGAAAATCATTCGAATAATTTCAGATAGTCGGAAATTATTATCCCGACTCATTTAATATAGTTTCAAGGAGAAACTTTTCCCCTTATTAAATTATCCGTTGACAACGGTCAACTCACATCCTTAGTACTTCCTCCAAAAATTTCGGAAGTACGTATATACATATATACATTTATATCTTAGTAAGATAAACTGTTTATATCAACAAGCAAAATGCTTGGGGAACTTCGATGTGGTTCGAGTTCTCGAGATTGATAGAATTCTTTTTAAAGGACAAGGGAGGGGTAGACTCTAGTACTATGTGTGCTAGATGGACTACCAAAGGTACCACAGGCGAAGGTACTCTGTGTAGTCAGGAACTTGTGAAGTATATGTATACCCAAAAATGGGAAACGGAGCCCGAATGCGGCAAGGGTGATAACCGGGATACGAAGGTGTCGTCTTTCTACTCGTAGATAAAGTTACTATTATCATATTACGACTGATCATCGTATACAGTGGCTCCAACGGGTGTCCTAATTCTTCCAATTGGAATTGTGATGCAATACCGTAACCCAAGCCTAGGTGTTGGGTTTACTATTAAGGTATTTGCATGATAATAAAATCCCCTAAAGAACTATTTTCATAAGAAGGTGTGTATCACCAAGGAAAACTAATTTCGAATAAAACATAACTATCATATATGATGTTTTACGTAAGTTATTATACAGTCATTTTCATACTGTACATAATTATGCTGGGCATTATAGCTCACCCTTGTTTTCTTAAATTGACACAACACAACAGTGAATCAAGATGCCTACCATGAGAACCATAGCCAGGAAACGGGTAGGAAATGGCCAGCTGTTCCGTAGATTGTTTGGTGGTGTACCACAGGTAGTCCGAATAAGCTGGGTTGGTTTTCAGTTGTTTTTAGTTCGGCTTATTTATAAGTATGACTTATGTAAGGTAATAAACAAGAAACGTATATTTGACCGACGGACTAGCCTTAATTAAAGGTTACTCCCTGTTAAGATTTAATTACTTTTGGGTTGTAATAATTATCACTCTATGATTGAATTACTCTAGATATGAATGGTTCGTTTCCAAGACAATAACATGTAGTGTGTGTGTGTGTTAAGTGTGGGGTCGTAAAGCATGAGTATTTATATATTATAGTATGAGTTACGTGGTTGTAGTAGTTTAGATGGTGTGGCCTCCGAGATTTCTGACCCCGGGTTTTGGGGCGCCACAGAAATGGTATCAGAGCCTTAGGTTATCAAATGTTGGAAACGATAGGATATAAAATACGTAGACATAGGAATAATAAAATAATCAATTAGAGCTCAAGTCGAGTTCATCATCGGGATATACAGGTAGTCTTGACAGTTTTACCCTCAAGGGAATTCCGACTCTAAGTTAGTAACACCTTGCCTATTGTGTCAGGTACCAGTGGAGCCTATGAGGGAGGTTGACCCTGTTGATGATGTTATCGTTCCTGAGCGTGACCCTACTCCTGCGCCAAAGGACCCACCCATTGATGACCCAGATGATGACCCTACTGAGGATGTCCCGGAGGAGGAGACTGACCTTCCTATCCCCATAGATGATTACGTTGAGATGACCCAAGGAGGTGGCGTAGGCTGCAGGGATGTAGAGATGTACCCTCACCCGAGGATGGAATATATGCACAGGTCTATGAGGCTTACGACATATCCTCTAGCAACCCAGATTCCCCTCTAACACCCGGCGACCATACATGTAGCTGTACACGACTGGATGGTGGCTCAGCCTAACACTGAGATCACTGCGGCATCTGCTCGCATTGCGGAATTACGCCAGGCATTGACTGCTGAGAGAGCCATCCGACTAGGATACCCAGGGGATTTCAGAGCTGCTTCCCCAGCCATAGCCCGCAGAGAGATTGATGGGATCGAGCTTCGTACCCGGGTTCAGATGAGGATGACGGCGATTGGAGGATACATCCCGGTAGTTGATGCAGAGCTGATATTGGCAGGAGCAACGAGGAGGGTGTGTGACCTCACGCGCAGTGACAGTGACTGAGGGACTAGTGACTAGATATGGACCTTGAAGAAGGCTGGGTGACTTGTCACCAATTTTGATAGGATAACTAGTGGTAGATAGCATTCCTAGCCCTTCAGGGTACACGGCTTATGTATTTGCATTTCAGTATTCAGGACAGGTAGTGATGTATTATAATCAGGCATGTATGAACTCAGCTAGTTGTTTTATCTCCCAGATATAAGTGGGAGACCTTATGAAATATATATCTAGCAGTTATTAAGAAATTGATGTCCATATTATTGCACTTATAAAAACATGCTAGATAATAGATGACATGCTTACATATGAATAAATTAATCCAATTATAAAATATTGCAACTATATTGACAAATCTTTATTATCAGAACAATGCCACCCCGTAGAAGAGGGACCAGGCACAGCCCGCAGAATCAGTTAACCAACAACGGAATGAACCTGACCCAGTAGTAAATGAAGAAAGTGAAGAGGACTTAGACTATAATGAATATGATTAGGAAGAATATGTAGAATAAGAGGCTGAGGATACCCATCAGGGAGGGAACCCCATGAATGAATTTATGGAACTATTTAGAGCAAACCTGAACCAACAGCCTATTCCACCACAACCATATGCTGCCCAACAGCCTGCAGTCACTGCCTTTAGGGCCTTCAAATCTCTCAAACCCCCAGAGTTTCAAGAATCTGCCGACCCCGTTGAAGCACGGGCCTGGCTCAAAGAGATAGAAAAGTCCTTCAAGATACTAGGTGTTGAGGAACGACACAAGACCATTTTTGCTTCTTACATGCTGAAAGGAGAAGCTAACTACTGGTAGGAGTCCCAACGAAACCTAGAGACTGATGTTGTGATCCCATGGGATAGATTTACCCGACTATTCTTAGACAAGTATTTCCCTAGGTTTATGGAGACCCAGATGGAGATTAAGTTTCTGGAATTAAAACAGGATAAGATGACTGTGGCAGAATATGAGGCCAAGTTTACTGAGTTGTCGAGATTTGTGCCTGAGTTTGTGAATACCGAAGAGAAGAAAGCGCGAAGGTTTCAGCTTGGTCTGAAACAGTGGATACAAAACCGAGTGGCGGTATTAGAGCTGACATACTATGCCACCTTAATGCAGAAAGCCTCAATTGTTGAAGCTGGATGTGAGCAGAGTGTGAAGGAAAAGGAAAATAGGAAGAGAAAGATGGGAAGCCAAGGAATAGGAACTGTGAACAGGAGCCTTCCAAGCAGGTTCATCAGGGGAGTGGTGTCCCAACCTGCACGAGGCCCCGGATTCAAAAAGGCCTCGAGTGAGAGTGTTGGCCAGGGCGGCGGACAATCTAGGGCCACATTTCATAGCCAACCCCGCGCCCCAATACCGGAGTGTCAAACCTGTAGGAGAAGACACCTTGGAGTGTGTACCCATGCGAGAGCCCCTCTAAAATGTTACAGGTGTGACCAAGTCGGATACCTTGCCAACAAATGCACCCGACCCAATATAACGTGTTTCCAATATGGGAAGGTAGGACACATGAGAAAGGATTGCCCGATATTGAAGCCCCCAGCCTCAAGGATGAGCAGAGCTGCATCCAACTGACCCCCAGCTGCTAGGACCTTCAACATGATTGTTCAGGATGCTGTCTGAAACACTGACGTGATAGCAGGTACCCTTCTGTTAAATTCTGAACATGCAAATGTCCTATTTGATTCTGGAGCAACCAAGCCATTTATATCTCAAGATTTTGCTAAAAAGTTAAAACTTAATGCCATACCCCTACGTGAGATATTACAAGTGGAAATAACAAACAAAGAAATAATTCCTGTAAATTAAGTACACCATAAGTGCAAGTTGAAATTAGAAGGGAAGGTCTTCGAGGTTGACCTAATCCCATTTGCGTTAGGAGAATTTGATGTAATCTTAGGAATGGATTGGTTATCCAGTAACGGAGCGCAAATGGATTGTGAATGGAAGAGGGTAAAGATAAGAGTGCAGAATGAAAAAGAAGTAGTGTTTAAAGGTCAATGACAGAACCAGAAATTTCTGACCATGCTACAAGCAAAAAGATTGTTAAGGAAGGGAAATGAAGTCTATTTGGCTTATATAATAGATACCAAGAAGGGAGTCCCTAATATACAGGACATACCCGTAATGAACGAATTTGAGGATGTATTTCCAGAGAACTTACCAGGGTTGCCACCTGACAGGGAAATAGAATTCGCTATAGAATTATCACCAGGAACGACACCAGTATCCAAGGCCCCATATAGGCTAGCCCCAGTTGAGATGAAAGAACTAGCTTCTCAACTGCAAGAGTTATTATATAATGGAATGATAAGACCCAGTATGTCGCCATGGGGAGTGCCAATACTATTTGTAAAGAAAAAGGACGGCAGTATGAGATTATGCATAGACTATCGAGAATTGAATAAACTGACTATTAAGAATATGTACCCTCTCCCCAGGATTGACGACCTATTCGACCAACTCAAAGGAGTTGTACATTTTTCCAAAATAGATTTGAGAACATAATATCACCAGTTGAAAATCAAACTGGAAGATATACCAAAGACTGCTTTTCGCACTAGGTATGGACACTATGAGTTCTTAGTCATGTTGTTTGGGCTAACCAATGCACCCGCAACCTTTATGGATTTGATGAACAGAGTGTTCAAAAAGTACCTAGATATATGTGTGATAGTTTTTATAGATGATATTCTGATCTACTCAAAGATAGAGCAAGAACATGCAGAACATTTGAGGATAGTCTTAGAAATCTTGAGAAATGAGAAATTGTATGCCAAGTTCTCGAAGTGCGAGTTTTGGTTAAGAGAAGTTCAGTTTTTAGGACATGTGGTGAGTAGAAAAGGAGTTTTAGTTGACCCTGCCAAAATAGAGGCGGTATCCAACTGGGAAAGACCAACTACCCCGACAGAAGTTAGAAGTTTTGTGGGTTTAGCAGGATATTACCGAAGATTTGTGCAAGATTTTGCTAAGATAGCCGGTCCACTGACTTGACTTACCCGGAAGACAGAAAAGTTCGTATGGACAGAGAAATATGAGGAAAGCTTTCAGGAACTGAAAAGGAGGATGGTGTCAGCACCAGTGCTCGCTCTTCCTGATGGAAAGGGAGAGTTTGTGATATACAGCAACGCATCGCTTAAAGGATTAGGATGTATACTGATGCATCACGGCAAAGTTATAACGTATGCCTCTCGGCAATTGAAGGAGTATGCGAGCAGATACCCGACGCATGATTTAGAATTAGCGGCCATAGTTTTTGCCCTAAAAATTTGGAAACACTAACTATACGGTGAGAAATGCGAGATTTACACAGACCATAAGAGCCTCAAATATATTTTTACTCAGAAGGAACTGAACATAAGATAAAGGAGATGGTTAGAGTTGATTAAGGACTACGACTGTGAAATTTTGTATCACCCGGGTAAAGCCAATGTGGTGGTTGACGCCCTTATTAAGAAGGAAAGACTCAAGATGATAATGACATCAGAGGAGTTAATTAAAGAATTTGAGAAAATGGAAATCGATGTGAGAATGACCGGAAGGAACGGAAGGATTATTTGAGAATAAGCTAGTGCCAGAACTAACTGAAAAGATACGAGTATGTCAGGAAAAGAAGATGAGCGAAGAAAGAGGAACATTGACCGGTGAAGAAGTGATATACGTGAAGGACGAGAAAGGGATCATGAGGTATGCGTCCCGAATTTGGATTCCAAATGTGCAAGAGTTAAAGGATGAGCTGCTGCACGAAGGGCACAGCTCCGGATATTTAATCCACCCAGGAAGTACGAAAATGTACCATGACCTTAAGGAATATTATTGGTGGCCTAACATGAAGAGAAAAGTAGCAAAGTGGGTCAGCAAGTGCTTGACATGCCAGAGAGTGAAGGCGGAACATCAGCGACCTAGTGGACTATTACGGCCCCTGGAAATTCCGGAATGGAAATGGGAGCATATAGCCATGGATTTTATGACAGGCCTACCAAGGACAAAGACCAATCATGACACCATATGGGTTATCATAGATAGATTGACCAAGTCCGCACACTTCTTACCAATCAATGAAAGATACACCGTAGATAAGTTGGTGGATATTTACTTGAAGGAAATTGTAGCAAGATACGGCGTTCCTATAGCCATAGTTTCAGATAGAGACCCAAGGTTTAATTCCCGATTTTAGAGAAGCTTCCAGGAATGCGTAGGCACCAGACTAAACATGAGTACCGCTTACCACCCCCAGACTGATGGACAAAGCGAAAGGACTATTCAGACCCTAGAAGATATGCTACGAGTGTGTGCCATTGATTTCAAAGGAAATTGGGATGACCACTTACCCCTGATCGAATTTGCTTACAACAATAGCTATCACGCTAGTATAGGAATGCCTCCATATGAAGCTCTTTACGGAAGAAGATGTCGTTCTCCCCTATGTTGGAATGAAGTTGGAGAACACAAGATATTAGGGCCAGAGTTAGTCCAACAGACCAGGGAAATGGTGAGACTCATCAGGAAAAGACTGGTAGCAGCTCAGAATAGACAAAAGAAGTACGCCAACCAGACTAAGAAGGATAGGGAATATGAAGTAGGAAATTCTGTGCTATTGAAGGTATCTCCGTGGAAAGGAGTGATGAGGTTTGGGAAGAAAGGGAAGCTGAGTCCCAGATTCATAGGACCCTTTGAAATTTTGAGGAGAATAGGACCTCTAGCTTACGAGCTCGCCTTGCCTCCTAATCTGCAATAAGTGCACAATGTGTTCCACGTGTCCATGTTAAGGAAGTACCATGTAGATGCCCGACATGTAATAGAATACGAGCAGGTAGATTTACAACCAGACCTGACCTACATCGAGTAGCCAGTAAGGATAATGGCCAAAAAGAACAAGTGCTGAGAAGTAAGACTGTGAAGCTGGTTAGAATCTTATGGAGGAATCAAAATGTCGAGGAGTCAACTTGGGAACTTGAAGACGTAATGAGGAATAGATATCCCCACTTATTCACTAATTGATTTTGGGACGGAATCCTTGTTAGAGGGGAAGACTGTAATAACTCGAATTTTTGAGACCTTGTAAAACATTTAATGAATAGTAACCCTGACGAACGGGAAAAACTTTTGAGCCCACACTATGTAGTGCATGAGAAAATGAGTTTCGGAGTTGATATTATGATTATACGTACCAAATGAGTGTATGTAAACGCTATTAGTTTTCGAAGAAAATGAACTTTGAAAAACGACCGTATTTATAACTCATCGAGGATTACGGGAATCACAATATAATTACAAGATTAAAACCCTACGGATTTATATCCAAGTACGATAATTTAAAATATAAGGAATAAATACGAAAGGAATTACGTCACGAACCATTTACGAGGAAGTATTACGAAAATGTTTAAACGACCGCGCGAACGCGTAAATGATTAAATAAATGTAACGCACTAACTAACCATGGTAAGAAAGTAATCATGGTTACTTTATCAAAAAGTGAGCTAGATGTAGGATGATCAAGCAAGGCTAACCAAATAGTGTGCTAATGAAGCTAGAACATATAGTTTAGCTTGTAAAGTAGGAAGCTACTTAAGATATGTCCATGAATTTGGCAACAAGGAATAAACCTAGCATTCTATACTAGGAAGAATATCAATCAATAAAAAGATATCACCCATCTCATTTCCTAGAAGCAACCAAAGGAAGCAAGCATAAACCCCCCATTCATTCTTCCATTCGGCCCTTCCTCCCCAAGCAAAGAATTCAAAATCAAATCTCAAAATCTAGCCATGGTAAAATCCTCCCATTAATTCTCAAGCTTCGTAACAACCAAAATAAGGTAAGAAAATTCTTTGATCTCTTTTTATCAAGGTTTGATTGGTGAAATAAAATCAAGAAAGTTACTAGTGAATAGTATGAATGGTAACTCTTCTTTGGTTTCTTGATTTCAATGGTGGTTTAGGTTCCAAAAATCATACCAAGCACTTCCAAGACTCAACCATCCTCAATAACACATCTCAAGATTTCAAGAAAGGTAAAAATCTTTGACCCAATTTTATTTAAGATTCATTTTCAAGATCCAGTTAGTATGTAGTTATAAACCTAGTTTTAGAGGTGATGTTGTTGAAATCTTGATGTTTAGCTAAGTAGATTTAAGTGTGTTGATGATGATATGATGATTGTTGGTGGTTGTATAAAGATTTAGGGCGTAAATGAAACTCCGATCGTAAACGTAATTCTGTTAAAACGAACAAATCATAACTTTAAGTTTCTGCAGAAAGTCCCGAAGATGTAAACTGTAGTTCTTGGAAAATAATACTTGATTATGATAGAAAATTTTATAAGGATCATTTAGGCACTTCAATCGCTTGATTTTGATTTATGGATCAAAAGTTATGGTCGTTTTACTAAAAGTGATTTACGCGACAAAAACTGCTACGAATTATGAACTTTGAAAATATAAAGGTTCAACTTAAAAGTGTTCATATATCATGAAATTTTTACAGAAAGTAGTATTATGAGTTTCCTAAGTGCGCTAAAAATTTCAAGTGCAAATAATGATTTTTCAATTTTATAAAAATATCGGAGCCAAGACCGCGCGATTAGAGACCGTAGAATCCATAAGCGGAGCCAACGGCAAAAATGAAAATGAACCTAAGATACTTAGGAAAATGAAGCGACCATGATGTGAATGAGAACTTAAAGGAATAATAAGGGTAATATAAGTTGAGAGGGTGCATAATAAGTAGCACATGAGTGCGAGTCGCCGTAAATTAGAACGGGACCTAACAAAACGAATTGTGTTTATGATTATAGATTTCCGAACGGAATCTAGAGCATCCTCCACCTCGAGATACCCAGGCAAGTTTACGAACCCAACTCCATTTTATTGTTGTGTTGTGAAAGAATTATTTTATTATCATTGCATAAATACCATGTTTACCATGATACGTAGTAATTAAACTTTTTCGCATAATGTAGCAATGTTGTACGATAAATATATATCGTAAAATATTTAATTCCGCTTTAAGCGTGACATATGATTAATAAGACCGAGATTCGGTCGGGATTTTAAGATAAAAACCCGGGAATCATTCCGGTGATATTATAGGACGATTACAAGTCTATAATAGTACGTTTTAAAGGGACTTAACGTCCACTTACGAAACATTAAAATACCTCGAACTTTTATTAAAACGATTTCCCAACGATCATATTCCCTCAACTATATTTTATTGTTTGAATAATAAATACTATATACCTACTCCTTTATTACGGGAGAAGTATACTCCAATGACTATTTATTTCAAACCTGATTAAACATTAAAGATTATTAATTACGTAGACATAAACTAGTTGAGGAATATTTTTTTAAATATTCTTTTAGAGAGTAAAATCATTCGAGGTTTAATTATTTATCGATTATCTTTTAATTATTTATTATTCATTAAAGGGTTTATTATTGATTTAAAAATCATAGATCTTGATTTAAAAATATACTTTTTGATTTCGGAAAATCATTCGAATAATTTCAGATCGTTGGAAATTATTATCCCGAGTCATTTAATATAGTTTCAAGGAGAAACTTTTCCCCCTTATTAAATTATCTATTGACAACGGTCAACTCACATCCTTAGTACTTCCTCCGAAAATCTCGGAAGTACGTATATACATATATACATTTATTTTTTAGTAAGATAAACTGTTTCTATCAACAAGCAAAATGCTTGGGGAACTTCGATGTGGTTCGAGTTCTCGAGATTGATAGAATTCTTTTTAAAGGACAAGGGAGGGGTTGACTCTGGTACTATGTGTGCTTGATGGACTACCAAAGGTACCGCAGGCGAAGGTACTCTGTGTACTTAGGAACCTGTGAAGTATGTGTATACCCAAAAATGGGACACGTAGCCCGAATGTGGAAAGGGTGATAATCGGGATACGAAGGTGTCGTCCTTCTACTAGTAGAAAAAGTTACTATTATCGTATTACGACTGATCATCGTATACGGTGGCTCCAACGGGTGTCCTAATTCTTCCAATTAAAATTGTGATGCAATACCGTAACCCAAGCCTAGGTGATGGTTTTACTATTAAGGTATTCGCAGGATAATAAAATCCCCTAAAGAACTGTTTTCATAAGAAGATGGGTATCACCAAGGAAAACTAATTTCGAATAAAACATAACTATCATATGTGATGTTTTACGTAAGTTATCATACAGTCATTTTCATACTGTACATTATTATGCTGGGCATTATAGCTCACCCTTGTTTTCTTAAAGTGACACAACACAATAGTGAATCAAGATGCCTACCATGAGAACCACAGCCAGGAAACGGGTAGAAAATGGCCAGCTGTTCCGTAGATTGTTTGGTGCTGTACTACAGGTAGTCCGAATAAGCTGGGTTGGTTTTTAGTTGTTTTTAGTTTGGCTTATTTGTAATGTTAGGTCACACACACTGTAGAAGGGGGTTGAATACAGTGTATAGCACAATCAAATCGAATTTTAATAACACAAGTAACAGAAAACAGACTTTATTCAAAGCAATAAACTCTGTTACAATATGGAACTGTCCTCTCTCAGTGATGAACAAATATCACGAGAGCTGCTAGGATTACTATGAATAATATTCTCGATAATGATAACACATATAGTGTAAACCCTATGTCTGTGTTTAAATACTACACAGTTACAAGATAATCGCTAATTGATATGGAATATAATTTTGCTTCCTAAAATATATCAATCAGATATCTTTTCTTCCAAGTATTCTATTCTTCATAGAATTCCTTCTTAATGCAAATCTCTTCTTACGTTTGTCTCGATCTTTTCTTCAATCAATCAGCCGCCTTCCTTATCTGAACGTTTCCTTTAAGTCCTGATATGATCTTTTGATAAATATCTCCCGAACCTTAAGTACTGACGACTTAAGTTCTGACTTCAGTATAAGTGCTGATTTCAGTTAAGTACTGATTTGTCCTGTTTAAGTAAGATCTGAAAACTAAACATAAATCATATTAGTCATGACATTATCAAATATATCTAACAATCTCCCCCAACTTGTAAATTAGCATAATATACAAGTTTAACAGATATTTGATGATGTCAAAAACATTAAGTACTAATGCATGAGAAATTGACTAGATAACTACAACTTACAGTCCTTAAAGTTTTACCAAATTTAACTTCTGATAACAACTTCAGTCTATATACATATCAGAATTTGAGCAGTTGTAGATCTTGACTTGGCTTCACTTTCTGATCTCTTTGATGTCAGGAGTTGTTCTGAGATAGTTCTTTAACAAACATCTCTCAGCATATCTGAGTTCATCAATCATCCTCCTTTTAGCATCTTTAAGCTCTGCATAATCTTCACCAGTTTGGAAGATAGCAGCCCTGAGATCATTTATTCTAGCTTTCCTTATGTCCTGATCCAGTCTGATCAAATACGCCTTGTCAGACTCAAGATTGAATTCTACAGCCTTATAACCCAGAAAGGTAGTTATAATCTTAGCAGAGTTAGGCTTCATCTCAACAATATCACCCTTGTGATCTCTGTACTTTGGAAGATATGTGTTGTCAGACTTTACAGAATAAAGCCTTTTCTGTCTCTGAATTTGAGTCTTTAAATAGTTTGCAGCACTTTCTGTTATTCTGTCATTCACTTGAAGTAAAAATAAAACATGTTCCAGTTCTTCAAAATACTTTAGTGGAATAACATTTTTCCTTATGTGGTAAACCCTACCATCTGTCATGAAGTATAATAAGATATGTTCTTTCAAGTAGGTATGGTAAACCATCTGTACAGATTCTAGTTGATTCAATCTTTCAGGAGTTGCTCCAACACCTGGTTCACTTATGGAAGTTGGATCATTGGTTGTGTTCTGTACTCTTCTTTCATCAGCACTACCCAATCCAGATTTATCTCTTGCTTCCTTTCCAGTAACCACTCTTGCTTCAAAACCACTTGCAGCAGTCTTCAAAGGTTGAGTTTGTTTGGCTTTGGTGAAACCTGGTAGGAGTATCTTTGAAGGTTTAACATGAGCAATGTCAGAGGTTTTCTTTTTCTTATTTTCTGATATCAAGTCAACTTGAGCTATGTCAGAGGTTACTTGCTTCTTTGTAATATCAAAACTAACTATATCTTGACTCTGAACAACTTGAGCCATGTCAGAGGTTGTCTTAGAAATCTTTCTTGAAGTCAGAGTAAGATCAGCATCTTCAATAGTAATTTCTTCATCCACAGGAGGCACATAAATCTTTATAGGTTCACCAACTTTTTCTTTGCATTTGGACCTTAGATCTATCTGCAATTATGATTTAGCCTTGGTTGCCTCAAGATTTGTTCTTTCTCTTATCACAATGCCTTTGGCCTTAGGAAGTTTCTTTTTACCAACAGAAGCTTCAGATTTAGAATTGACTTTTTCTGACTTAAGTCTAGCTTCTTCTTCCATCAGACTCTCAAAGTCCATTCCTAGATTTTCCTTAAGAAATAACTGTCTTGATAATTCTTCATCAAGATCCAAAAGTTCATCAGAACTTATTCTTTTACCAGTATCAGAACTTGTTCTATGACTTGTAGTTCCAGCTTTTCTTGATGAGAGACTTCTACGTTGACCATGACCTCCACCCATTCCAGAGTTTCCCTGGTCATCTTTTCATCATCCTTCCTCTTCAGTGTCTTAACAGTTTTGTATTTGGACTTAAGTACCTTCTCCCCCTTTTTGGCATCAACAGGTAAGAGAAGAGAGACAAGCAATTCCACTGAGGATTGGATTTCATCGAGTTGAGATTGCTGAGAAGCTTGATTTTTCAAAATTTCATCAATCTGAGATTGTTGTTTCTCTTGGGTCTTCTCAATGTAAGCAACTCTGTCAAAGGTAGGTTTGAAAAAGTTTTTCTTGTCCAGCTTGACAAGTGTATCTTGCTGCATTAAGAGTTCTTGAACCCTGTTCAACTTATCTTGAGTGACAGACTGTTGACCTTGAAGGTGCCTTGTCATTAGTGCAGTAACTCTTAGCTGTGTCTTGAAATCATCATTAATTAACATCTTATCAGCTTTTTCCAAGTGCTCAGCAAGAATTTTTTCAGATGGAACAAAGGTAACTGTGTTCCACTCCTTAGTCCACTCCTGTCCTCTAGGAGTTTCACTCTAAGGTACTGGTGCTTCCCCTGTAACAAACTTCTTGACTATCTCACTTTTGTGAACAGTTTGTTGAGGTGCATGTCCTGATGGACCAGCTACAGTAGCATCTTCATTTATAGCAGCATCACCAGTAGTATCAGCATTTACAACATCAGAACTTACAGAGTCAGCATCTTCTGAAAAAAGAATATTATGAGAAGCAATTGAGGCTTCAATATCATCCTCTAAGTGCTGATCTGCTTCCAAGTTCTGATCAACAGCCATATTCTGATGCTCACCTATAGTCTGATCTTCAATGTTTAGATGCAGAGAAGGTGTTGTAGACAGTTCTGGAGTTTCATTAACATCAGTAATTGGTGTTGTTGATGGATTAATTTGAGCTGGTGGAGCTTCTAAGTAGAGAACCTCAGGCACAACCAAGTTGTGAATATCAATTTCAGCACTTGTGGCTGGATCTGCAGTAGATACTGGTTCATGTACAGGAGATACAGGTGGTGTAGATGCTTTATCTGTAGCAGTAGCTTCAGCAAATTCTGGCTCTTGTGAGATCAGAGATTCTTGATCTCCTTCCTTAGTTGCTGCTTCCTCATCATCTGAAACTGGCCTGTGAGCTCTCTGTTTCTTGTATCTCTTTGAAGAAGAAGATTCCTTGGGAGTTTCAGCATAAGACATTCTTCTAAGCCTTTTGAGAAGCTTAGATCCCCCAATTCCAGTATCCTTCTGAGAAGGGACCTTCTCAGCTTCTTTAACAACAGGTTCTGATGCAGGAACCTGTTCCTCACTGTCTGACTCATCTCTCAGAACAATCCTCCTTCTCTTCTGTGGTGTCTGAGGTACATTCTTTGTCCTCTTGGGCTTGAAAGATGAAGGCTTCACAGTATGTGTTGATGATGAAGGTTGAGGTATCTGTGAAGGTTTAAGATGTGTTCTGACAGAGGGTTGAGTAGGTTGAGATGTATGTGTGGTATGTTATGATGGTTGTTGTGGTGTCTGGGATATGGTGGTGGGTTGAACATCAGGGTAAACAGATCTGTAGGTTAGAGGATCAACATTTACCAAGATCTGTTTTACAGATTGAGGTATCTGTAAGGGTCTAACCACCGTTTTCTTAAGGTCGGCATTTACCAAATCATTAAATGCCCGTTTTGCAAGTTTAAAAGGTGGAAATAAAGAACTGGCTAGTTGAGGTTCATCAGCACAACAAAAGTTATATATGAGCTGACAGAATCTAGCAAAGTATACCACAATTTTATCCTCTGTCATCCTATCCCCTATAAAGCCTAGCACAGCACTTGCAAAATCAAAATGAGTTTGGTGAATAATAGCATACCCGATGTGCTGACTCATAATAGGAATGGCATCAAAGTTGGAACACTTATTGCCGAATGCTTTAGTGATGCAGTCAAAGAAAAAGCTCCATTCCTTTCTGATATGTGCTCTTTTCAACTGTCCAAACTTGGCCAAACTCTTCTCATACCCCAAATTGGCCATGAGCTGCTGTAGAACGGGTTCCTCCGGTGTTGAGAAAACGCAGCCTTCTGGTAAGTGTAGAGCTTTACGAACTGCTCCAGGAGTTACCACATGCTCAACATCATTTACTTCGAAAATAATGCTTGGAGTACCAGTAGCACCACCATTATCAAAATGCCCAGTCCGCCAAAACGTCAGGACTTGTTGGCTGGAAATGACTTGAGGCTGGGTCAATGCATACCCAATCTCACTGTGTGCTAGAAGATCTTGCACAAAGTGCAAATCAGATGGAACTTCATCATGGTTTAAGATTGCAGCATAGTTGTTGGGTACAAACTTGGCTCCATCTATTATAAAATCCTTAGGTGCCATGATAAAAATTGAGAAATAAGTTTGCCTGTAAGGTGTTTGACAAAATGTCTGTATGAAAAAAAATGTCAGGAGATGAGAGAGAATAGAAGAAAAGAAAGAGAGATAAAGTGTGAAAATAAATAAAAGATTTTACAATCGTCTCTCTCTTTTACTTATACACGGTAGAAAAAGTAACCGTTGGACACCTGTCAGACATGCAGCAGTAAAGAATAATTAATGGGCACGGGAAAACAGTAATCATTACATATCACATGCAGTTTTTCAAGGAAAAACCGTTCCACTTACCAATTAATCCCATTAATTAAGGTAGTTCAGTTTTAATTTAAAATTTAAACTGTTCCCACTTAAAAAATTATTTTTACAGCACAAAATTACAAGATTGTCCTAAGCTACAACTCATATTTCTTCTTCCTACTTTCAACAAAAAGAACAGCGAGACGAATGATTCATTCCTACTGTCGAAGAGCTTCCAACCGTTCTTCTTCCAGTCGCTCAACATGGCGATGGTAATCCATATAAAAGAACAAGAGGTCCGTTAGAACCTCTTGGGGAACTGAGTCCCAAACCTCATCAGCAGTAACATGCCATTCCTGCTGCCATCTGGACAGCTCATGGTGAGAGAGAAAGTATCATAGTTCAGGGCTAAGTTGTAATTAACCATGATTTTGATGAGTGAAAAAGAAATGAGTTTGAGAGTTTGAGTGTAAATGAGAGATGTACTGGTTGGAATGAAGTGCTGGTTTATATAGGCAATAGAATTCCAGGAGACGCAAGGGAAATTTAATGCTGACAGGTAGAAATAATTCTACCTCGTCTCCCTAGACTGAGGAGAATAAGAACAGCCATTGGAAGTGTAAAATAGGGTTTAATGCGCACAAGAAACAAGTAAAGATTACTTGGCATGGACGTGTACCACTAACCCTAATTGTATTGACTGTTAATATCTCACCAAAACATATTTTGATTTAAAATAAGACTGTTTCAGATTTTAACCACAAATAAGTCAAGTAAAGGATCAAAAATTTAATATCAGCACTTAGACTTATATCAGAACTTAACAGTCATCAGAACATGATTTCTTAACTCGAAAAGTGAATGCCTATCTCTGTAATTCTTCACATAAATTCTGATTTCGGTTCTTCAGAACTTAATCATCAGAACTTTCATCAGAACCTGTCCTCAGAATGTATGCAATCTGACACAAAAACTGTTCATCTAAAACAACATTGATCACCACAGTAATTTTCATCATTCATATGGAGTGAAAGTGTGTGCATTAAGCTAAATATCAGACAAAGAGTAAAGTCTGATTCACTTCAGTACATCTTAGAAATAAGGCATAACTAAGAACTTTACTTAAAATCTGTCATTATTCTGAAGCCTACTATTGAATGAGTTCATGCATGAGTCCACCTCAACTGTTTAGTGCTTATTTTATGCATCTTTTGAAATTCTATTGTACAGTGGCTTCTCAGTGTAAGTGAGTCACGACTGCTTATCAGAATTTATGCTATTATCAGAGTATTTCTCCAGTAATCATAGAGTGTGAAAAGTCACCAAGAAAAATAATTATTTACTTTCCTGATGCATATTACTTAATACCAGCAATGCACTTGGGTCGTCCCTTCCACAATTTTACTCTAGATCTCAAAGGAGTACCTGATTTTTATTCCTTGTTCTTTTCCTTTTCCTTTTTCTTTTGATAAGTGAGGTTTATCAGCACTTAGTACATTTTCCAGATTTACTAACATCAGAACTTAACATATGAGAAGCATTATTCTAGTTTTTGACTTAGTAATAAGATAGACAAAGTAAACTTAACTAGGCTCAATATCAGAATTTGCTTGTTTCAATAGATTTCCACATAAATAATTACTTCTAACATGGGATCTCTAGTATATTAAAGACTAATAGGTCAGCATCTAGCACAGTTATCCTCATAGGAGTGAATAGTCACAAAAACATTCATATCACTATCAGAGTTTAGAAATTCACATCAGACAACAATCAGTACTTAAGCAATTTTCAATTAAGCACAGAATACACAAAAATAGTAATATCTGTAAATACTGATCATAAAGTCTGATGCAGCAGAACAAAAGCTAAGCAGATTTAGAAAAAGAACCTGAAACCATTCCAAGTTCATTTACCAATCTTGTAAAAGTAGCTTCACACAGTGGTTTTATGAAGATATTTGCTAGTTGTTGATCTGTTGGAACAAAATGCAATTCCACTGTACCTTCCATCACATGTTCCCTTATAAAGTGGTACCTAATGCTGATGTGCTTTGTCATTGAGTGTTGAACTGGATTACCTGTCATACAAATAGCACTTTGATTATCACAGTAAATAGGGATTTTAAAATATGTTAACCCATAATCCAGTAACTGATTCTTCATCCAAAGAATCTGTGCACAACAGCTTCCTGCAGTAATGTACTCTGCTTCTGCAGTTGATATGGAAATTGACTTTTGTTTCTTGCTAAACCAAGAAATCAATCTGCCTCCAATAAATTGGCAGCTTCCACTTGTGCTTTTCCTGTCAATTTTGCAACCTGCAAAATCTGCATCTGAGTAACCTATTAGTTTAAAATCTGATTCTCTGGGATACCACAATCCCAGATCAGCTGTTCCCTTAAGATACTTGAAGATTCTTTTCACAGTTGTTAAGTGAGGTTCTCTTGGATCTGCTTGAAATCTTGCACAAAGACAGGTAGCATACATGATACCAGGTCTACTAGCAGTTAAATAGAGTAAAGAGCCAATCATACCTCTGTAATCAGTAATATCTACTGATTTACCAGTATCCTTATCCAGTTTTGTTGCAGTGGCCATGGGAGTGGATGCACTTGAACAATCTTGCATTCCAAATTTCTTCAGCAAGTTTGTGGTGTACTTGGTTTGACAAATAAAAGTACCTTCTTCATTCTGCTTCACTTGAAGGCCCAGAAAATAGCTAAGTTCCCCCATCATACTCATTTGATATCTTGACTGCATCAGTTTGGCAAACTTCTTACAAAGTCTGTCATTTGTAGAACCAAAGATGATATCATCAACATATATCTGAACCAGAAGTAAGTCCTTTCCATGGTTAAGGTAGAACAGTGTTTTGTTTATAGTTCCTCTGTTAAATCCACTTTCCAGAAGAAACTGAGCTAAAGTCTCATACCATGCACTAGGAGCTTGCTTAAGGCCATAAAGTGCTTTATCAAGCCTGTAGACATGATTTAGATATTTAGGATCTACAAAGCCTGGAGGTTGTTCAACATACATTTCCTCCTCTAATTCTCCATTGAGAAAAGCACTTTTCACATCCATTTGAAAGACGGTAAACTTTTTGTGAGCAGCATAAGCCAAAAATATCCCTATGGCTTCCAATCTAGCAACTGGTGCAAATGTTTCATCATAATCAATTCCCTCCTGTTGAGAATATCCTTTTACAACCAACCTTGCTTTATTTCTTATAATTATGCCATCACTATCAGTTTTGTTTCTGAACACCCACTTTGTACCAACAACAAATCTGTTCTTTGGTCTTGGCACTAGGGTCCAGACTTTGTTTCTTTCAAATTCATTTAACTCTTCCTGCATTGCTTGCACCCAATCAGCATCTTGAAGAGCTTCTTCCACTTTCTTTGGTTTAGTCTGAGAAAGAAAAGAATTGTAAAGACATTCACTTGAAGTAGCTGTTCTAGTTCCGACATCTGCATCAGGATTTCCAATTATCAAATCAGGTGTATGTGTTTGAATCCACTTTCTTGCAGATGGGAGGTTTTCTCTAGAACTGGATGCTCCCCCATGATCCATGCCATCTTTATCAACATCTTCTGATGCTCCCCCTGAAAGTATGCTCTCCGAATTGGATTCTTCAGAATTTAAATTTTCAGAATTATCAGAACTTGGCTTATCAGAACTTGATAAATCAGAACTTGAATAGCCAGTTGTATGTTCTGATGCTTCTTGAGATGTGGTTGTATCTTCAGTCTGCTCCCCCTGCACAGGTGCATTCTCCTTTGACGTAGTCACCACAGTTTCAATGACATCAGAGTTTAATCCATCAGAGTTTACAGTATCAGGACTTAGACTGTCAGGGTTTTCAATATCAGAATTTAATTCTTCATTTTCGAATCTCAGCTGACCCTGATCATTGAAATCTTCAAGTCCAGTAATCTTCTTATCCTCAAAAGAGACATTGATAGATTCCATGACCACCCTTGTTCTCAAGTTGTAGACTCTTAAGGCTTTTGTGGAAAGTGGATATCCAACAAAGATTCCTTCATCAGCTTTTAGATCAAATTTGGATAGCTGCTCAGGATGAGTCTTAAGAACAAAACACTTGCATCCAAATACATGAAAATACTTCATATTTGGCTTCTTTTTCTTCACCATCTCATATGGTGTATTTTCATGCTTGTTAATGAGTGTTGCATTCTGAGTAAAACAAGCAGTCTGCACAGCTTCAGCCCAGAAATAGGTTGGAAGCTTTGCTTCATCAAGCATAGTTCGTGCAACTTCAATGAGAGTTCTATTCTTTCTTTCAACAACTCCATTTTGCTGTGGAGTTCCAGGAGCAGAAAATTCCTGCTTGATTCCATGGTTTTTGCAGAACTCTTCCATTGTCAAATTCTTGAATTCAGTGCCATTATCACTTCTTATTATTTTCACAGATCTTTAACTAATTTATCTAGTTGCTTGACATGATCAATCAAGATAGATGCAGTTTCACTTTTTGTGTGCAAGAAATACACCCATGTGTATCTGGTGAACTCATCCACTATGACCATAGCATATTTCTTCTTTGCAATAGACATGACATTTACTAGACCAAATAGATCAACATGTAGTAGGTGATAAGGCTCAAGAATTGATGATTCAGTCTTGCTCTTGAATGAAGATTTCCTTTGTTTAGCCTTCTAACAAAAATCACAAAGACCATCAGGAGCAAATACTGACTTTGGTAGTCCTCTCACAAGATCTTTCTTGACTAATTCATTTATATTGTTGAAATTTAAATGAGAGAGTTTCTTGTGCCAGTTCCAGCTTTCTTCAATTGATGCTCTACTCATCAGACAGATTGCAGAACCATCAGTATTTGTTGAAAGCTTGGCTTCATAAATGTTACCATATATGTATCCTTTTAGAACAACTTTGCCTGTAGATTTGCTTACAATTTCACAGTGTTCTTCAAAGAAATCCACATGATAACCTATATCACAGATTTGACTAACACTCAGCAGATTGTGTTTAAGTCCTGAGACCAGAGCTACTTCTTTAATAATGACATTCCCAAGATTGATATTGCAATATCCCAATGTTTTTCCAATGTTGCCGTCTCCGTACGAAACACTTGGGCCAACCTTCTCCACAAAATCTGATAGCATGGCTTTATTTCCAGTCATATGTCCTGAACATCCACTGTCCAGAACTATGATGTTTTTCATGTTGCCCTGCAATCACAAAGACCATTAATGATTAGTTTTAAGGACCCAGACTTGCTTGGATCCTGTGGCCTTATTAAGTTTGTTAACATTTGCAGCGGATTTAGCATCAGAGTTTATGTTAACATTTTTCTTATCAGAATTTACACTATCAGACTTTGAATCAGAACTTACACTAGAAGGAACAATGCTAACTTTCTTTAAAGAAGGTTTTATTTGATAATAATCATAGTACAAACTATGATATTCCTTACAAGTATAAATGGAATGCCATAAACTACCATAATGAAAACAAGGATTTTATGGCTTATATCTAACAGACGGACTCTTAACTCCTGACTTTGAAGGTAAGGAGTTTATGTTCTTATTCTTCCTGTAAAAAGAAGCCAGATGGTTAAAACTTCCACAGTTATGACATGTTTTTCTAGGAGCATTAGGAACAGGTTTATAATCATTGCTTTTATTCACACCTTCCTTTCCATTCCTATTTTTCCTAGGTGATTTTACCTTGTTTTCATTCTTAACATCTTTCAGCTTATGCTTAAGCTGCTTCTTTGTCATTAAGCCTATGTTAACTTCAGTTGTCTTTTCCTATTTTAGTTTGTCAGAAGTTAATTCCTCTTTAACTTCTGATTTCTCAGTTTCAGACTTTACAGCTACAAACTTAATAGGTTTTAACTTTGGCTTTTGTTTAACAACTATAGGCTTAATATCTACAGTTCCTTTATCATTCTTATCATCTCCATACCCTAAGCCCTCTTTCCAGTTTCCACTACTTAACAAATTCTGAGTTGTTCTGTCAGAGTTAGTCCAAGTCCTTATAATCTCTCTTTCCTTTTCTAACTCAGCTTTTAGAGATTCATTCATTTTAAGTACTTCATCCCTAACATAGAAAGCATCATCTCTATCTTTCTGAGTTTGATGGAACATGACTAACTCTTTTTCTAAATAATCATTCCTCTTCTTACAAGAAAGATTTTCAGAAGTTAATCGTTCACATGTTAAAGTTTGATCTCTATAGCTAATGAACATGATTTTAAGATATCTTCTCAACTCATTAATATCATCAGTATGAAAGGCATAAGGAGTTTGAGGTACCTTTAACTCAGCAGCTTCAATACTGCTTTCAGCATTTGCCATCAAGGCATAGTTCTCCTCACTTTCAGAATCTGAGGTGTCTGTCCAGCTTTTCTTCTTTGTGATAAGAGCCTTGCCTTTGTCACTCTTCACTTTCTTGCAATAAGGAGATATGTGGCCTTTCTCACCACAGTTGTAGCATCTGACATTTGTGTAATCTCCTTTGTCAGACTTCCCTCCTTTGCCTTCAGATTTTCTGAAATTCTTCTTATCAGAACTTGCACCTTTCCTGGAAAACTTCTTTCCCTTCCTGAATTTCCTGTATGCAATCTTTGTGATTCCTTTCACCATAAGAGCACACAGCTTCATCATCTCTTCATCAGCATCGATCTCAGGAGAGCTTTCAGTTTCTGAGTCACCATCACTATCAGAACTTGATGACTCAGTATGAGACTTTGTGAAGAGCGCTTTACCCTTGCCTTTCCTTGAGGTGGCTGCCTTGGGAGATTCTTCTTCAGCCTTAAGAGCAACTGTCCTTGACTTTCCTCCTTTTCTCTTGCTTCTTTGTTCCATCTCAAGTTCATGAGTCTTGAGCATCCCATAAATTTCATCAAGAGTTGTTTCTTCAAGATTATAGTTGTCTCTTACAGTTGTTGCCTTCAAATCCCAGCTTTCAGGAAGAGCTAACAGGAATTTAAGGTATGAATCTTCAAGATCATACTCCTTATCAACCAGTGACAAATCATTCAAGAGTTTGACAAATCTGTCATATAAATCAGTCAATGACTGATTTGGCTTTGAGTCAAAGTGTTCATACTCTTGAGTGAGTATTGTCTTCCTGTTCTTCTTAATCGAATCAGTTCCCTGACATCTTATTTCCAAGGCATCCCATAACTCCTTTGCAGTTTTACAGTTTATTTTTCTGTTTGACATTACATTATCAATGGCACTATGCAGTAAGTGTCGTACCTTAGCATCCTTAGCAATTGATGCGATATCTTCAGCAGTGTAATCACTCTTCTCTTTTGGTACTGACTTTGCTGCTTCACCTGCAACTGTAACAGCGAGTTTTGTTGGATTGTGAGGTCCATCCTTGATTTTATCAAGATATTCTGGATCTGTAGCTTCCAGAAATATAGTCATCCTCACCTTCCATATGGGATATTCAGACGGTTTCAATATGGGAACTCTAATAGCCTCATATCGACTATGGATTTGTGTCTTTGGAGGTTCTTCAGTTTTGGTGGGCTTAGTTAGAGTTTCTACTTCAGACATGATTGTTTTTGGATCTTAAACTGTTTGTGTGTTAACAGATAGGCTCTGATACCACTTGTTAGGTCACACACACTGTAGAAGGGGGTTGAATACAGTGTATAGCACAATCAAATCGAATTCTAATAACACAAGTAACAGAAAACAGACTTTATTTAAAGCAATAAACTCTGTTACAATATGGAACTGTCCTCTCTCAGTGATGAACAAATATCACGAGAGCTGCTAGGGTTACTATGAATAATATTCTCGATAATGATAACACATATAGTGTAAACCCTATGTCTGTGTTTATATACTACACAGTTACAAGATAATCGCTAATTGATATGGAATAGAATTCTGCTTCCTAAAATATATCAATCAGATATCTTTTCTTCCAAGTATTCTATTCTTCATATAATTCCTTCTTCATGCAAATCTCTTCTTACGTTTGTCTCGATCTTTTCTTCAATCAATCAGCCACCTTCCTTATCTGAACGTTTCCTTTAAGTCCTGATATTATCTTCTGATAAATATCTCCTGAACCTTAAGTACTGATGACTTAAGTTCTGACTTCAGTATAAGTGCTGATTTCAGTTAAGTACTGATTTATCCTGTTTAAGTAAGATCTGAAAACTAAACATAAATCATATTAGTCATGACATTATCAAATATATCTAACATGTAAGTATGACTTATGTAAGGTAATAAACAAGAAACTTATATTTGACCGACGGACTAGCCTTACTTAAAGGTTACTCCCCGGTAAGATTTAATTACTTTTGGGTTGTAATAATTATCACTCTATGATTGAATTACTCTAGCTATGAATGGTTCATTTCCAAGACAATAACCTGTAAGTATGTGTGTGTGTTAAGTGTGGGGTCGTAAAGCATGAGTATTTTTATATTGTAGTGTGAGTTACGTGGTTGTAGTAGTTTAGATGGCGTGGCCTCCGGGATTCCTGACCCCGGGTTTTGGGGCGCCACACATTAACATTGGCTACTATCCTCTTTTCCAAAAAATTTAAACATTTACTATCACCACTCTTAGAAAATTGATGTTATTGGCCAAAGCTCTCTTGTAAGTGATGTAGTTGTTGTGAAGAGACACTCTTAGTACTGTAAATAGCTCATTGAACTCCTTGTCTTGACAGGGTCCTTCTTCAATTTTCTGGAGTCTGTCTTTTCCAACATCTTGAGAGATTTTTAATTGTGTAGAACTTTGACCAGAGTGGGATGTAGTTTTGCCAGCCTCCTTTGATTGAGTAGATTTTCCAGCTTCCTTTTATTGTTGAATTCTAACTTCTATGTCCCCCTTAGTCTTGGTAGCAGGCAAGAGTAGTGGAGTTTGAATTTCTGGCCTCACAGCTTCAGGTAGTGCATGTAAAGGAACATTCAAGACACCCATAATAGCTCCTAATGAGATATAATTCTGCATTTGGAGATGTTTGTGAGAGTCTACTAGGGTTCTGATGTCATTTTGTTGACTCTACACTAGTGTAGTGATAGCTGTGACCTGAGTTGTGAGTGAGTCATTGGAGGCTTGCAGATTGGAAAATTGTTGTTGAAGAGATTGAATTTGGAGGTTTGTTGATGTGGAGATTGGTTGTTGTGAGCTTGTGGAGATAGAAGCACCAAATATGGGTTGAATAGACTCCTTGATTCCCTCCATCAAAAGAGCTGAAGGTTCATACCTAGCTTGATGTAGTTGATCCAGTTTGACCCTTGTGTCATTGTTTCTTCTGATGTAATTCTGGACAACTTTATGCAGAGCCAGAAAGGATTGCTTTAGATTTTTGATGCTCTATTCCATACTGGTGACATTAAACCTTGCTAGTTGCTCAGCAAATTTGTTGAATTTACTCTTGATTTCCACCTTAGTTGGCACAAGGTCATCCAGTTTGTCTTTTACCAATCTCCTGATCCTGTCTTGATGACTATTCAGAGTCTATTGTAGTGCTTTACCAATGAGGTGAAAAGCTTTGAGATGTGCCTTATAGACTTCTGTAGCATTATAAACCTCTTATAGACTGAGAGTTTTGGCATTGCTTCCTAGGATAGTTATATACTCTTTTATAAACCTAGCCAAAACCTCATCCATCTCTAAACTGAAGTCTTTGTCTAGCCAAGCATCAACATTTCCATCTTGCTCAGCTTCATTGACAATCTTTTGTTGCTTTTCTTCAACATCTGTTTTATAAGAAAGCAAGACAACCTGATAATCCTGATTGGACATATCAGTTGTGAGCAATTGTTGGGTAATATTGGCAAGGCCAGAGAGTTGGTCGACTAAAAGATAATTCATGGTTATTGGCTGAGTCTGAGCATCTTGCAGCCACTGTGAGATGAGGTGTGAGGGTTGTTATGTAGGGTTGGCGGTAGATGGTATATCTGTTTGGGTTGAGGTAAAGGGTTGTGAAGAGATAGGTAACCCTGTGATTGGAATCACAGTTGAACTCACAGTAGAAACTGTGATTATGAAAGTGTATTGTTCACCAAAAATGGGAACCTCCATTTGAATTGGATGGGATTTGACCAGGTTACTTTCATGTACCATGGCCTTAAACCCTTGTTCTTCTTGCAAAAAACTGGCACTTAAATGTGCTTGACTTGTCACCCCAATGGTTGGATCATTGATAATTGGATTCCTAGCTTCAGTTGACATAGAAATATCAGCCAGAGGAGAGTTGTCCCTATATGAGGAACCTCCAATTAAATTGGAGAGGATTTAGATAGCCCCCCAGGAGTACTGCCTTCAAACCTTTCAATCTGTGAAGATTGATTTGCACATAAAGGTGCATCTATTTCAACCACAGGGTCTTCAGTAAAAACTGATGAAACCCTTATGTTTTTTTGGTGTCATCAAGGTCTACCTGCAGAGTGTAGCCTCTCACCAACTAAATATGGTTCCTGGGTGGTGAGCACAGTTTTATGAACTATGTCAGTTGATGTTGGCACCACTTGTGAAGTGGATACAAGTTTTTCATTGTATGTAGAAGAAATTTGAGAAATTAGATTAGTGATTTGAGAATTGAGTGTTGGCAGCTCCCCCTGAGTAGATAAGGGAGCTTCAAATGATGTGCTCTCAGAGTATGTGTCATTCTTATTTCTTTTTTCATAAACTTTAATTTATTCAGGTTGTGGTGCAGACTCTTTACAAGATGAACTAGGGAGAGTGCTTTGTTCAATAGAGACACCCTATTGAGAGGATGCCCCTAGAGCCTGTTTTAAACTCTCCAACTACATTCTTTTGGGAGGATGCAGAGGTAGCTAATTGAGTGGTCACTCAGATTCTTTACCTTCTTTGGTTTCTTGACCAGGTTAGACTCTATTTATATTTGGTCCTCACCACTCTCATTTATAACAATCAATGGTGCCTGCTTTCTCTTTTTTTTACTCACTTCACCCTTTTAAGAGGATGAAGTGGTTGGTTTCCTAGCTTCTAATGGTAAATAATGAAGGGTCTCAGTTTGGGAAAGCCCCTATTGGTGTTCCTATGTTTGTTCTTCCACAGGGACAGGAGCCATAACTTTACTAATTTGGACATTTGACCTCATGTCAGGCATAGGGTAAGGGTAAGTCCTGAATCTCTCCAACATAAATGGAGTGATTCTAAGACTTACATGTACCTTATTTTTTGTAATAAGTGAGTCAAATAGAATTTTGGACACCTATTTATAATTTCCTATTTGTGTTCTATCTATACCATTAAGTAAATGACTGTCTTGAACTTTATGGTTTAAAGTAGACATTATAAACCTAGAAAAGAAAATTTCCTTACCTCTTGTAGCCAAAGGCATTGTGAGCCTTGTGCTAAGTTGATGCAGAATCAAAAGCCCCATATATTTATGTGTCTGTTGTGAGCCATGGAGAACACCATCTTCTGGACCACACTTGAGATGTTGTCATACCCTGTCTTTCTGCAGGTGAAAGCCCTCATAATTGAGTCAAACATAAATGACCATTACCTCCTCAAATGCTTCTTGTTCAAGCTAGACAGGTTTATCTTTTCACTGTAGTTGATAAAATCCATGAAATCAGCTAGCTCTTCTTGAGTTGGGACCTCCATCATGTTGTTAGTAGGAATTCCCAAAGCCAGGTTGACATTAGTCTCAGTAAATTCTACTTGTTGGCCTTGAATAGAGCAGTTAACCACCATGGTTAATTCTCATGCACCACTGTCCTAATCAAAACCGAGTTCTAGAAGTCATTGAGAACATCCAGATACAGAATTGGATTTGCAGTTAGAGCACCTGCAAAGAATGTCTCAGAAAGAAATTTAATAAAGCCCTAGAAGCTATCAGGAGCTTGGTTAACATCTGTGAATGCAAGGTAGTTGGTGCCCTCCTTTAGGATAAAAGATCTAACAATGTTTGGTGCCATTTGAAGTGTTTGAAGTTTAGTGGGTAAGAAATTTGAGAGAGAAAGAGTTTGAATTGAGAGAGAATGATTGAGATTTGCAAAAATTAGGTCATTTGAGATCTCAAAAGCGTAAAGAGGGGTTATGTCGAGATGTCGGGGTACTTATAGAAAAAGATAAGTGACTTGTCGAGAAGTAGAAATAAATGTTTGGGATTTGCTTATCAAGAAGTCACGTGTGAGAATAGATACATATCGAAATGTCACTTTCCTGACTCTTATCCAGAACTACAAAGTGACTTGTCGAGATGTCAAATAAATACCCAGTTTGTCCTAAATGGAATGAATTTTTCCAATTTTTATTTGAATAAATCAAAATTAAATTAGAATGATTTTATATCAAAAGTATTTTATTGAAATAATTTATTAATTTAATTTATTTCAATTCTAAGTTATCGAGAAGTCTAAAGTATATATACTTGTAGAGAACTCTATGAGTTAACATATAACGAGAAGTCAAAATAAGGCTTGTCAAGAAATCCTTCGAGAAGTCAGGAAAATGACTTATAGAGAACTCCATCGAGAAGTATTGTGCAAGACATGCATGTATTATAACAAGACTAAGTCAAATTGACAACCCTAAGTAAGTTGTATTGTAAACTAAGTTTGCATTTTGTATTGTAACATTTAAGTCTGTAAAAATGTAAATAGACTAGACTGGAGTATTTTTTTGTAAACAGTCTCAAGCCTAAGAATAAGCTCTAGAAGAAGATCATGAAGATCATGCCTCAGAGGAAGTGTGAAGAAGCTTGGAGTTGAATAAATCTATTTTGTAAAAAATATTTTAAGTCAAGAAGTTTACAAGTCATAGATTAAGTGTTATAGAGAAGTCATTCGAGAACTCCAGAATGACTTATCGAGAAGTCAGAAAAAGCTACTAGAGAACTCAGAGAAATCGACAAGCCAAATTGAAGACATGAAGATTGGAGATATCGACAAGTCATTTCTTTACTAGAGAACTCTAAGATATCCACAAGTCAAAATATCACTAGAGATCTCTGAGATATCTATAAGTTAAAATATCAATAGAGATCTCTGAGATATCAATAAGTCAATTTGTCACTAGAGAACTCTGAGATATTGATAAGCCAAAGTGAAGATATGAAGATGAGAGATCTCGATAAGCCAAATTCTCTTATAGAGAACTCAGAGACTTCGATAAGTCAAACAACTATAGAGTTATTAGAGATCTCGATAAGTCATTATACTTATCGAGATGTCGAGTTCTCTATATGACTAACTGGAGATTTCGATGTAAAAGTTCAAGTACAGAATGCAGATCAGTTTAATATCCAAGATTATCAATCAACAAACAAATCAATCACTGATTTGAAAAGTCTACAAAAGTAGCTTGAAGAGTACAAGATCAAAGGCCAAGATTAATTGGCAAAGTAAAGTCACATGCGTGCAAGATTAGAGAAGATACACTAAGCCAGAAATACAAAGATTTGGTTATCCAAAAGTAGGGTTTAGTACATGTTGTTGCATGTTGTGTAAAAACCGGTGTTTACTGTTCTATAAAGTAAACACTGGATGCTTTATTTTAGTAGTAACAAACAGATCTAAAATTTCTTGTAACTCTCAAGAGAGAAGCTGAGTTCTTAACATGCTTGTTAGTCCCTATCAATGCAACTAGAATTACAGAAGGGGGGGGGGTTGAATGGAATTCTTGAAACTTTTTCTCAAGTATTAAGTGTTCTAACTTAAAATATATATGTCAGTGTTTTGATTTGCAAAGTGCGGAATGACAAGTTAAATACGAATCAAAACACAAAGTAATAAAAACATAAGTCTTTAAAATTTTTTGGTGGATTTGAATGTATCCCCCAGATATATATATATATATATATATATATATATATATCAAGAGAACCCTGTGAAGCTTGAATAGCTCACAACTGCTTACAAATAAGAACAACTAAACTTACAGAGAAATGCTAAGGATACAACTTACAATTGTTTCTCTGAGAAAATGTATTGCTTACTCTTATTGTTGTTCTATTTGCTACTCATGGTTTATATATCACCAAGATTACACAGTAATAAGACAAGATAATAAAACAAAACCTATCAAGTCTAATACTATGCTGCTTCACTACTCTATTCTAGCATCTTTGAATATCTTTATAATAGCATGGAAATGGCAATGCTTCTTTGTTCTCAAAAACCCAGTTGAATAGGCTTCCACATTCCTTTTGCATACACTCAACGCATGTGACTATGTTGTCACTGTCAATAGATGTTTGAATTTATAATCCGTCGGGTACATGATCATCCGTCGGGTTGTCTTGTTGATCATCCGTCGGGTAGCTTTGTTGATCATCCGTCGGGTAGCTATTTGGAACTTGACTTCATTTCATTTATGCAGAATTATAAGACATCATCTATGTACAATTAATCAACCTATTCTGCATATCTAATTAAAGTCAACATGACTTATATGCTACTACAGACTCTATACAAAGGTGTTTGCAGAAATATGCTACATGACTGATTATTACACAAGCTACTCACTCGATGGATATCAAATTATCATCCGTCGGGACTATATTGAGTCATCCTTCGGGACTATATTCCTTATCCGTCAGGTGCTACATATTTCACTAAGTTAAATCTACTAAGGTATTTTGTTAATGAAATCATCAAGTTCACAATATATTCACAACAATCTCCCCCAATTTATGTCTACTAGAATTGTAGCCATAAATTTAGAGAAACTTGATGATAACAAAACACCCTAAAAATACATATTTAAATGGAAGTAGATAAAACTGTAAAGTGCTGCAATTAACAAAATGTACAAAGATTTGCTCACAGTCATTTTCAAGGTGCTCCTCTAGCCTGAGCAGATTAATCTATACCCTTGAAGATCTGGATCTCTTTCCAAGCGTTCTGTTGTTTTCTTCTATCTAATTTTGGAGCTGTCTGTGGAATTCTAGTTCATCAGATTTTGAGAGATTTAGCATTCCTTGCATTTCCAAAAGAGTCTCATTGCTAGAGATGCTCAATTGGTCTTCTAATCTGAAGAATCTTCTAACTCCTTTACCATCCATGAATTCCATCAGCCAGTAGGGCCTTAGATGCACTCTACTCCCTGTGTAAGGAATAATTAGAGTCTTTGGGAGTGCATCTTTGGCTCTAATACTCCTCAGTTCTTCAATCTTCTTTAGAACAAGTCTTCTATCTGTCACATTGAATCCAAAGTTCTTCTTGAAGGATGAATAAACCTTTATCAGCACATATTGGCTCTCTTGAAGGATCCGGTGAAATGGCCATTGTATCTCTTTTCCTCCCTTGTACTTGAATACTAACATTTCAGGTAGATTCCTGTAAGCATCAATCCCTCTGACTTCTTCCAGTTCATCTAGATAGAGGTTTAGATATGAGAATTCCTTGATGTCACAGATGTACATGATGTCTCCCTTGTTGATTTTGGTTTGAGCTTTGGTTAGGGACTTGGATCTGAGAGTTGAGGGCTTCACTTTCTTGACTGCTCTGGTCTTTGTCATCTTTGGCTTCATGAAGTGAGGTAGATTGAGTTCAGGTATTGGTAGACTATCCCATTCTATTGGCTCATTCTTTGGAATGATAGGTTCACCATGAAAATTCTTGGATGGATCTATCTTGAATTCTTCATATGCCACAGAGGACATGGATGTTTGAGTTGTTGCAGATGTAGAATTTTTGGGAAACTGATCTTCCAATTCCTTTTTATCAAAATCCACTTTTCTCTTTGCATGAAGTTTGTATCTAAAACTTTTTCTCTGCTGTTATTCTTCTTGCATTTTTAGTTCCTTAGATTCAGTGGTTTCAGATGATTGTTCAGGAATTTGTTGTATAGGTTTTACAGCTTGCAGCTTGGCCAAGATAGCAGCTTGCTCCTTCTTTTATTTGACCTTTTTAGCGTCTAGAGCAGCTTGCTTCTTTTCTTGCTTCAATCTTGCCTTTTCCTCTCTTTTTTCTTCAACAAATTGAGAGTGTCCATCCACCACACAAATTTCCTTACCATTCCTGAAAACCTTAGCAAATCTTCTTTTCAATGCTGAATCACTTGGATCCTTATAGAATGCAATAGATCTTGACAGCAGTTTCTTCTCATCAGGCTTTGGTGTCTCATACATTATGTCCAAAGGATTCTTTAGAGAAGATTTAGGATAGTTCACCCTTGGCTTCAAAATTAGCTCAGCCTTGTAGATTTGATGCAGGATGGTTGTCCTCTTTCTAGATTATTCATGCTCATATCATTCACAGAGATTTTTCTGACTTGAGACTGATGAATGGCTGATTTTTCTGGCTTCTTTCCTAGCCCAAACCTCTTTTGAATTTCCTCATCAATTTTCTCCCAGTTGATTGGGCTCAACTGCTTCTTTTCAGCTGCTCTCAATGTGGCTGCTGCTTTATTAATTAGATCAATGATGTCTTTAGTTGGTGGCTTAGTGAAAGCAATTGTGGGCACAATTACTTTGCTAACTTGAATGTTAAGTTAATTCTCCCCTTACTTGAGCCTTTCTCCCCCTTTTTGTTATCATCAAGTTATGTGGGAGGGAGTTGAGCAGCCACCAACTGTTGGAGTAGTGCAGTCTAAGCTTCTTGATTGTTAAGTATCTTGGCCATTGACTTCTCGACAACAGATAGTCTTGAGTCCATGGCCTCAACTTTCCTATTGAGATCAACATCCTTCCTTAGCTTTTGAGCAATTTCAGTCATGGTGGTTGCAGGGAGTCTAGCATCCATCCTTTCTATAACATCTTGCTTGACTTCAGAAATTTCTTGCTTGATTGCATCCACACTTTGACTGTGTTGGAGGGCTTAAATTTTATGCAGCTGGGGTGCTTCAAGATGTGCTGTGAGTAGCTTCTTTGTGCTAGCATTGGAAGATGCCTGAATGGCTTCTTGGGTGTCATGAATTAGCTTGAATAGTGTTGATTGGAGATGTGAGTATGAGCATTCTTTTGTTAGAATCCAGGTAGGAACATCTGCATCCCCCCTATGTCCATGCTATCTTCCTCATCATCCCCATCAACATCCCCAAAAGAAGTGTCATCCAGTTTAAAATCACTGCCAATGTTGGAAGGCATAGCAGTGATTACATCCTTTACTCTCTGTAAAGATTGTGTTGTATGCACCAAGTTCAGCAATCTTTCAGCTTCCTCATTGCCCTGTACAGCTAGAGTTTGATAAGCTGTAATAGGGTGAGTAAATGTCTCAGCATCTAGGGAAATAGAATCTATAACAGCTTGATATTCTTGCTGAAATAGCCCTTTCCTTTCTGCATCACTGACATTCATTGACTCACTTGCAATGGTTTCCATCCTTATCACTCGTGTACCTGCATTTCTCTCGTGATCTCTCTTTTGTTGCATCAAGGTCTCACCTTGGCTCCCCACCCTAACACCCTCACCTTCACCATCTAAGGTGGGACTCCTCACACTCACTTTTGCCAGTCCTGAAGAAATGGACTGCATTGGTTCACTCTTTTCCTCTCCTTTTTCCTGGGAGCAACCCAGACTCTCACTCATTTCACTCCCTTCCCTCAATCCTAGGAGTGATTGCACTACTACTAAGTCTTCTACACTTGTAATAATTGATGAAATTTGAAGTTGTGCAGATATACTCGACAGATAAGGAATATCCATCGGGTTAGCAGTTTGACTATCCGACGGATAACTGCTGTTAAGCTTATCCGTCGGGATACAATTATTACTCGACGGATGAACAATATCCATCGAGTGAGTAGAAATGAATGAGTTTGGAGTGGAAACTATTATGGACTCTGTGCAGATTGATGAAAATTTTGGCACAGATGTCTCAATAGTTTCAGAAAGAAATGGCAAGTGAGCCAACAAATCATCTAGAAGATGATGCTCACTTGCTTGGATTTTTGGCTTTTCCAAGAGAGTTAAAGATGGAGAATTTGGAATTGGTGTGTTTATCATGTCAACATCCAAAGAGTGTGTGGGAGAATTTGGTGTTTCAGGTGCTTCTATTATTAAAGATTTTGGCTGAGACTCCACATTTATTGGAGCCACATCAACCTGACTTTGAGAAGGTGCAGTGACTGTGTCTTTAGCACCAGTTTGCACAGTGTGTGAACCCTGTGCATCCCCAAGGGTCTTTGATTTCTTCTTTCTAGTGTAAGTTTGGGGTGAGCTTGTGTCCCTTAACCTTTTGGCCTGTGCTCTTGGTTGAGAGCTATGTTCAATAGTCACATCCTTTTGGGAGGATGCAACTAGTAATTAGCTTATATCCTTATTAAGCACTGCAGTTTGTTGGGAAACTGCAGTGTGGCTAGGTTGGGAAACACTCACCTCTCCAACCCTATCCTTAGGGTTTCTTTGATGTTCACCCTGTCCCTCACCTTTCTTACCTACCTTCACACTCCCCTCTTTTGGTTTGGTGGATTTTACAACTGGAATCTTTTGGGAGACACTAGAGGGGGCTTTCTTTGTCTTTGTTTTTAAAATTTTGGATTTGGTAGCTTGGGTAGGCAACTGTTGGGTCAATGACACAGTTTCTATAACTACACTAGAATGCAAAGAAATTTGTGAGGCTGGAAGAGTAGAGACAGTTGAAATTACCTCACTTACCTGATGTGCCTCCATAACTGGAAAATAGAAGAGTGGCACCTCTTTGTGATGGTTTGCCCTGTTCAAATCTGCAATGATTCTCCTTTCTTGAACCCAACAATCTAATTTGTTGGTTGGGTTCTCAAGAACAATATCCTCTGAGAGGTGATTAGCAAGCATCATTAAAAATCTAGCAAAGTAAACATTTTTACCCCTCTTATTTAGCTCCCCTAACTTAAACCCCAACTCAAATATGACAAGATCACTAAAGTTGAAAATTTTATCAGTTACTAGCATGTAAAGCATGTTGAACATAGAGATATTAACTGAATCAAAATTGCTAATTTTACCAGAAAATACCTTAGTAACTACATCACACAGATAACTCCATTCCTTCCTAAGACCCAACCTCCTCATTTCACTTAATTTAGAAGTAGAGAGTATATAGCCCATGGAGTTAAGCATATTAACAATGTCAGTGTCTGTGTGTGGAGAAGTTACAGTATTATCAGGAATTTTGAAACATACTTTAACAATATCAATATTACCACATAATTCCTTACCTTTAATAGTGAAAGTGATAGCCTTATCAGTTGAGTTGTATGTTGCAGTCGTCCACATTTCTTCAACAACCTCACAGTAAATGGCGGGTGATTCCAGCATGACATAGTTGAGTTTGCAGTTCTTCACAAAATTCATCATTTTGTGGTAGTCTCCAGACTGCTGAATCCCCTTGTTCACTAGAGCAGTGAAGTTGTTCTTCTAATAGATAAATCAAGTTTAAGACATGATCTTAATGACTGGTGCCATTGTTAGAGAGTGAAAATTGTAGAGAGAGAGATGATAATTGCTTTTGAGAAAGAGAGAAGTTAGAGCAGATGATTTCAGAATGATAAAAGAAAAGCAATGAGAATGAATTATGCTTTTATACTATCTCAAAAATAACTGTCAAAAATAATAAAGTAAAATAAAGTAACCAATAAGAATTGCCCAAAATAGCCGTTTAAAAATAAACTGTAAAAATTCCATCAATTATCCGTCGTGTTATGCTTACAAACTGTAAGTGTACTCGATGGATAATGTTCAGAGAATCAACGGCTAAGAATAAGATAATTCGACGGATGATGATAAATCAGTTATCCGTCATGACATAAAATATTCCAGAGAAATAATTGATTTTATTAACAAATAGTATACCGACGGATGATCAAACTCGATGGATAATGATCATCCGTCGAGATGTAAATTTTGACTTAGCCAAAATTTTATCCATGACTGAAAACTCAATTAAATTTCTGGCTGCATTACAACTTGCAAATTATCTATAAAGATTCTAGAGTAATTAAGCATACCTAACTCACTTACCAACCTCGAAAAGGTGGATTCATCCAGTGGCTTGGTAAATATATCTGCAAGCTATTTTTCACTTGAAACAAAATGTAGTTCCACAGTACCATTCATTACATGTTTTCTTATGAAGTGGTACTTGATGTCTATGTGCTTTGTTCTTGAATGCTGTACTGGATTTTCAGTGATGACAATTGCATTTGTGTTATCACAGAAAATAGGAATCCTTTCCACTTGCAGACCATAGTCTAGCAATTGGTTTTTCATCCACAAAATTCGTGCACGACAACTGCCAGCAACAATATATTCAGCTTCAGCTGTAGAAGTAGAAACTGAATTTTGCTTTTTACTGAACTAGGACATTAGCTTGTTTCCTAGAAATTGAGAGGTTCCTGTTGTACTTTTTCTATCAATTCTGCAACCTGCAAAATCTGCATCTGAATAATCAGTTAGATCAAAACCAAAATCTCTAGGGTACCAAATGCCAAGTTTTGGTGTTCCCTTGAGATATCTGAAAATTCTTTTAATAGCTACTAAGTGAGATTCTCTAGGATCAGCCTGAAATCTAACACACAGACATGTAGCAAACATTATATCTTGCCTACTAGCTGTTAAGTACAGAAGTGATCTAACCATGCCCCTATAACTTGAAATATCCACAGACTTTTCAGCAGTGTTTAATTCAAGCTTAGTTGCAGTGGCCATAGGAGTTTTTGTAGATGTGCAATCGATTAGATCAAACTTCTTTAAAAGATCATAAATGTATTTAGTTTGACTAATGAATATTCCATCACTAACTTGCTTAACTTGCAAACTATGAAAGTAAGTTAGTTCTCCCATCATACTCATTTCATACTTACTTTGCATCAATTTGGAAAACTTTTTGCAAAGTTTTTCATCTGTAGAACCAAAAATAATGTCATCTACATAAATTTGAACAACTATGCTAGAGCCATTAACATTTCTAAAGAATAAAGTTTTGTCTACAGTACCTCTAGTAAAGTGATTCTCTAAAAGAAACTTTGACAAAGTGTCATCCCAGGCTCTAGGTGCTTGCTTCAGTCCATAAAGTGCTTTCAAAAGATAGTAGACATATTCTGGAAAATTTGGATCTTCAAAACCAGGAGGCTGATTGATATAGACTTCCTCCTCCAAATCTCCATTCATAAAGGCACTTTTGACATCCATTTTATAGACCTTAAAATTGGCATGGGCTGCATAGGCTAAGAAGATTCTGATGGCTTCAAGTCTTGTAACAGGAGCAAATGTTTCATCAAAATCTATTCCTTCTTGTTGACAATAGCCCTTAACAACCAATCTAGCTTTGTTTCTGACTACTATGCCATTTTCATCCATCTTGTTTCTGAATACCCATTTGGTGTCTATTGGATTCTTTCCTTTAGGCTTGGGTCCCAGCTTTCATACTTTATTCCTTTCAAATTGGTTTAGCTCCTCCTGCATGGCTAAAATCCAATCAGGATCCAACAAAGCTTCTTCTACCTTCTTTGGTTCTTCCTTAGATAGGAAACTGCTATATAGACATTCTTCCTGAGTTGCTCTCCTTGTTTGAACTCTAGAAGATACATCACCAATGATGAGCTCAAAGGGGTGATCATTTGTCCATTTCCTTTATTGAGGTAGATTAGCTCTAGATGAAGATGCCTCATTGTTGTCTTGATGTGTGATTGAGTTTTGATTATTAGAAACTCCCTCTGAGTTTATGGATCTTTGATTTGAGGAAGGGGAACTTTTTGAAAGTGATCTATTATGACTTCCAGCTTCTTTTGATGACCCGACGGATGGTAAATTTTGAGTACCGATGGATGAAGCTAGTTGTCTCCGGACGGATAAAGCATATTATCTCCCAACGGATGAAGTATTTTGCAACTCGACAGATGTTGAATTTTGTGCTTCATTGGTAGTAGATTTTTCTGCATTATCTTTTGATACTATTTCTTGATCACTTTCATCATCACTGTCATCACCGACCATCTCCACATTGTCAAATTTGAGGCTTTCATGGTAATCTCTATCTTGTAATACTTCAATCTTTTTATCATCAAACACAACATGTATTGATTCCACAACAATGTTGGTTCTCAGATTGTAGACTCTGTATGCTTTACCAACAACATATCCAACAAAAATTCCTTCATCTGCTTTAGCATCAAACTTCCCATTCTGATCAGTTTGATTTTCAAGATATAACATTTGCAGCCAAAGACATGGAGAAAATTTAGAGTTGGTTTCTTGTTCATGAAAAATTGATAGGGATTCATGCATTTTGCTTGATTAACTATAGAAATATTCTGAGTGTAGCATGCATTATTTACAGCTTCAGCCCAGAAATATGCTGGTAACTTAGATTCTTCAAGCTTTGTCCTTGCAGCTTCAATAAGTGATCTGTTCTTTCTTTCTACTACTCCATTTTGTTGTGGAGTTCTTGCTGCAGAAAACTCATGCAAAATCCCATTTTCTTCACAAAATGCTCTCATGACAGAATTCTTGAACTCAGTTCCATTGTCACTCCTGATTCTTCTAACTGTGAAATCAGGATGATTATTAACTTGCCTTATGTGATTGATGATGATTTCACTAGCCTCATCTTTGGACTTAAGGAAATATGTCCAAGAGAACTTTGAGAAATCATCTACAATTACTAGGCAAAATCTTTTCCTTGAGATGGACAACACATTGATTGGTCCAAACAAATCCATGTGTAGAAGTTGCAAAGGTTCTTTAATTGTTGAATCAAGCTTCTTTCTGAATGATGCTTTAATCTGCTTTCCCTTTTGGCAAGCATCACACAGTCCATCCTTAGAAAACTCCACTTGAGGAATGCCTCTAACCAGTTCTTTCTTTACGAGTTCATTCATGGTCTTGAAGTTTATATGGGATAGCTTCTTGTGCCATAGCCAACTTTCATCTTGACTTGCTTTACTGAGAAGACAAGTAACAGATTCTGCATTTGATGAGTTGAAGTCAGCTAAGTACACATTTCCTTTTCTCACTCCAGTGAGAACCACTTTGTTGCTCCTCTTGTTTGTCACAACACAGGCTTCTGAGTTGAAGGTTACTGAATTGCCTTTATCACACAGCTGGCTGATACTCAACAAATTGTGCTTGAGACCATCCACCAAGGCAACCTCCTTAATGATGATATTGTCTTTTGAAATCAAGCCATATCCCATAGTATAACCCTTGCTGTCATCTCCAAAAGTAATACTTGGGCCAGCTCTCTCCTTGAACTCTGTGAGCAGGTTAGAATCACCAATCATGTGTCTTGAACAACTACTATCCAAGTACCATAGATTCTTTCTGTTTCCCTACACACATTAAAATCAAATCAAGTTGATTTTGGTACCCAAGTTTCCTTGGGTCCTGCCTTGTTAGCTTTCTTCTTCTGTTTCTTAGGTTTGATCTCATTTGACTTGGGGATATCAAATTTATCCTTAGTCATCTGAGCTGGACCTTTGAAACCATTTATTAAAACAGAATTATCATGCACATTTTAATTAACAATAAATGGCATGCTATTAGCAAACATGTTATTCCAGTAGGGCATGCTAAATGGCATTTGAGGCATACTAAATGCAGCATAATAAGGATTAGGTGTAAATGGCATGTTAGCAAATTGTGCATTCATATTTTGTGTAGACATAGCATTTATAGGCATAGAAGGCATGGCATTCATGTTGGGAAAAGGAGGTGGCACAGATATGGAAGTAGGCATGGCAATTTTGCAATTAACAGACAGATGATTTACACTACCACACTTAACACATATTTTTCTTGGAGCATACTTATCAGGTGTGTAGTTGTTATGTTTGTTAATCCCTACTTTACCATTTCTATTATTTTTCATTTTAGCCTCTGTTTTAACCTCAATCTTTTCTAGTCTTTCATTCAATTTCTTGACAGACAGATGACCAACATTCACTTTCTTCTCCTTCCTCACTTAACTAGATTCTCCTGAAATGAAGTTTTTGGAAACTGATCCATATTTTTCATTTAACTTGGCAAGTTTGGTTTTACTCACAGGTTTGCTCACAGCCGACAAATGGGGATTTATGTCACTCGATGAATAATCCTTTTGATTATCCGACGGATGATTTTCATCATCCGTCGAGTCCACATCTCTTAGCAATCCTTCAACCAAATTGGATTCCAGCTTCTCCTTATTCTTCTCCAAGGCTGCATCACAAAAGGACTCAATATCTTGAACTTTGGTGATTTGAGCATGAACATCTCTAGATGTTTTCCATGCCTTAATCACCTCATGTTCTCGTTCAAGCTGCTTCTTCAAAATCTCTTCTTTCTTCAAGGACTCAGTTAATCCATCCTTAGCAATCTTACACTCAATTCTCAGTTTTTTAAATTCAATAAACTGAGACTCTAGCACATTATTTCTCTCACTTAAAAACAAGTTATTTTCTTTGATTTTAGCATTTTCCTTAGTGAGGGGCTTAAGTGTAACACGTAAATGATATAAGTTTGTAGACATGTCATTTATTGCATCATTACACTCAACTTTAGATAAATGTGCAAGGTTAGTGGTGATTACCTGATTACTTGAAGAACTTATCTCTGTTTCATCAGACTTGGCCATTAGGGCTAGATTGACATAACCGACATCCTCATCCTCATCCAGACCATCTGCTGCCCAGTCATTTTCTTGTGTAATGAAAGCCCTTTCCTTTTGTTTGAGAAACTCAAAATATTTCTGTTTATAATCCATAGGCTCAAAATTTCTGACTTTCTACACTCACTGGCAAAGTGCCCTGCCAAGCCACATTTGAAACATTTGAATTTTGATTTATCCACCATGTTTCTATTTGGCTTAGCTGCTCCAAAGTTCTTCTTGAACTTGAGCTTGGAAAATCTTCTGGAAAGAAATGCTAGATGTTCATCAATGTCATCCATATCATCTTGGCTCAAAGAATCTTCATTTTCTGCTACCAGCCCCTTGCCCTTGTTTTCACAGACCTTTGAAGTAGACTCAACAGCTTTTATCTTCATCTCCTTCTCTTTCTTTAACTCAGCAACCAGTGCAATGGACCCTCCTTTCTTTCTCCCTTTCTTCATTCTTTTATCTTGCTCTATTTCAAGCTCATAAGTCTTTAGAATGCCATACAATCTCTCTAGTGTAAACTCCTTGTATTCTTGTGAATTTCTCAAGGAGACTGTCATTGGTTTCCATTCTTTTAGAAGGGATCTCAGAAATTTGAGGTTAAAATCCTTGGTTTGGGAGACTCTTCTTTGCAGCTTCAGAGCATTTAGTAGCTTTTGAAATCTACTAAAGATATCAGTGAGTGTTTCACCTTCTTCAAAGTGGAAATGCTCATATTGCTGAATTAGTAACTGCATCTTGTTTTCTCTAACTTGTTCAGTGCCATCACAGATTATTTGAATGGTGTCCCAAACCTCTTTGGCTGTCTTGCAATTGATGATGTTGTCAAACATGTCACCATCAACTCAATTGAACAAAATATTCATGGCCTTCTTGTCTTTCCTGACTTGTTCAATATCAGGATCTGACCATTCATGCCTTGGCTTGGGAACTAATGGCTCATTTCCAGTTGCAGCTCTCATTGGTACATGAGGACCTCTCTCTATGCAATCCACATAGGCCTCATCTTGAGAAAGCAAATGAAGATTCATCTTTACCTTCCAGTGATGGTAATTATCTTTGTCCAGAAAAGGAATCTTGACTCCAACATCCTTCTTGTTCATCTTGCTGTTTGTTGTGATCTTTAAACTCTTTGTTCTTCAAGAGCTTGCTCTGATACCAATTGTTAGTCCCTAACAATGCAACAAGAATTACAGAAGGGGGGTTGAATAGAATTCTTGAAACTTTTTCTCAAATATAAAGTGTTCTAACTTAAAATATATGTGTCGGTGTTTTGATTTGTAAAGTGTGGAATGACAAGTTAAATATGAATCAAAACACAAAGTAATAAAAACACAAGTCTTTAAAACTTTTTGGTGGATTTGAATGTATCCACCAGTTATATATATATATATATATCAAGAGAACCCTGTGAAGCTTGAATAGCTCACAGCTGCTTACAAATAAGAACAACTAAACTTACAGAGAAATGTTAAGGATACAGCTTACAATTGTTTCTCTGAGAAAATGTATTGCTTACTCTTATTATTGTTCTATTTGCTACTCTTGGTTTATATATCACCAAGATTACACAGTAATAAGACAAGATAATAAAACAAAACTTATCAAGTCTAATACTATGCTGCTTCACTACTCTATTCCAGCATCTTTGAATATCTTTATAATAGCATGGAAATGGCAATGCTTCTTTGTTCTCAAAAACCCAGTTGAATAGGCTTCCACATTCGTTTTGCATACACTCGACGCATGTGACTGTGTTGTCACTGTCAATAGATGTTTGAATTTATCATCCGTCGGGTACATGATCATCCGTCGGGTTGTCTTGTTGATTATCCGTCCGGTAGCTTTGTTGATCATCCGTCGAGTAGCTATTTGGTACTTGACCTCATTTCATTTATGCAGAATTACAAGACATATCTATGTACAATTAGTCAACCTATTCCGCATATCTAATTAAAGTCAACATGACTTATATGCTACTACAGAATCTATACAAAGGTGTTTGCAGAAATGTGCTACATGACTTATTATTACACAAGCTACTCACTCGATGGATATCAAATCATCTTCCGTCAGGACTATGTTGAGTCATCCGTCGGGACTATATTCCTTATCCGTCGAGTGCTACATAATTCACTAAGTTAAATCTACTAAGGTGTTTTGTTAATGAAATCATCAAGTTCATAACATATTCACAATAATGCTAAAAACCCAGAAATTTTTAGCAAACACTAGCTTGATTTCAATATAAAATTTAGTGAGTTTTGAAAGATAATTGTGTTCATATGCATGTTTTAATTATTCTGTTAAAACATATTATCTCTACAATATAGATTACTTTGTTCACCATTATTAAAAGTTCAAAAAGACATTAAAATTGTTTAAAACATATTCACGCCCCCTATGTGTTGTATTCATTACCCAACAAGTGGTATCAGAGTAAAATCTGAAAGTAAACAGATTTAAGATCTTGGAAGAATGAATACATAGAAACTTAGCAGCATCAAAATCCCTACCTTTGACAGATCTAACTATACACTATGGAAAAAGAAAATGTTGCTATTCATCAGGATGACCAATCCATTATACATTCAGATCCTCAAGAATGGGTCTTTCACTCCTATGGTAAGAGTTGAGGAATCTACAGATGGGGACATGGTCATTCCAACATATTATGCTCCTAAAGATCCTTCAGAATACACTAAACCTGAAAAGGAAAAAGTCTCTCTGGACAGTGGATTGCAACTAATTTTGATTAAGTCGCTTGACAATGTAATGTACAATAACATTGTCAACTGTGACACATCCAAACAAATCTGGGAGAAAATAGAGATCTTGTGTGAAGGAATAGAGGAGGTTAGCTCAAACCAAAGGAGAATTCTTGTGTCTCAGTATGAGGGGTTTATGGCTAAAATAAAAGAAGGAATCACTGAAGTTTTTGAAAGGTTCAATAAATTGATAAGTGACTTGCAGCTATATGATAAATATTATGAGGCTGAGGAGGTTAACCTAAAGTTTTTTCTAGCTCTTCCTGACCATCTTGAATAGAAAATGTCAGCTATTTGAGAAGGAAGAGATTTGAGCAGAATAACTTTGGAAGTTCTATATGGAATCTTGAAAACTTATAAACTTGAAATGATGCAAAGAAAGTCATTGAAAGCACACCATGGTCATATTGTTGATGGTTCATGTGCTTTAATTATAAATGACAGAGAAGAAAGTGAAGATGAGCAAGATGATCAAGTCTTAGTTGTTCAAGATATAGAATAAAAGAAAAAAGGACCTCAGAAGCAAGTTGTGTTGGAACTGGAGGAATATAAGTATTATACCCTGGATAAGCTAGACGAGATGGACCAATCCATGGATTACTTGGCTAGGAAGTTCTCAAACATAAGAGTCAAGAAGCCAAGGTTCTTCAAAGGCAGGGGAAAATCCTCCAACAGCAACAACTGGAAACTAAAACTCAGTACATTTCAGTTAGCAAAGGTGGCTACAAAATAGGATCTGTGGACATATCAAAGATAAGGTGCTTCAACTGTGATGAGTTGGGTCACTTTGCTACCGAATGTAGAAAGCCTAAAAAGGTGAAGAAAGACAAGGCATATCTTGAATTGGAAGCAAAGTATGAAGCTTTCTTGAAGAAGCGGTTTGGAAAAGCTTATATTGTAGAAGGAAATAGTTGGGATGACACTGATGCTGATAATGAGGATGAAAAAGTTGGAAACTATGTACTAATGGCTCTTGATCATGGAGAAGCATCCACTTCAAAATCAAAGGGCAAAAAAGAAGAAAGTCATATGGATCATAGACAGTGGATGGTCAAGACATATGACAAGTGATATGGCCCTGCTATCACAGTTTGAGGAAAAGGCTGGCCCATTAGTAACTTTTGGAGACAACATCAAAGGTTTCAAAATGGGATATGGCAAGTTGATTTCTGGAAATATTGTCATTGAAGATGTAGCACTGGTAGCTGGTCTTGAAGTGAATCTTCTAAGTTTCAGCCAATTTGTAGACAAAGGTTTCAAGGTTTTATTCAACAAAGAAGAATGGACTTCTATCAACAAGAAAACTGGTGAAGTTGCTCTGAAAGGAGCATGGAAAGGAAGCTTATTTGTTGCACATTTGGACTCAAGAAATGAGAATGGAATTGTTGCTTCTATACCAAGGCATCTATGGAGCAAAGCAAACTATGGCATAAAAAGCTGTCTCATTTAAATTTCAAAGCAATCAATACTCTAGTTAAAAAGGAGTTGGTGAGAGACATGCCTAATCTGGAATTTGCTCAAGATGAAGTCTTTGATTCTTGTCAAAAGGGAAAAATGAAAAGATCAAGTCACAAGAGTAAAACTGTGAATTCTATAAGTGCACCTTTGTAACTTATTCACAAGGATTTATTTGGACAAGTTAATGTCCAGTCAATTTCAAGAAAAATATATGCACTTGTGATGGTGGATGACTACTCAAGGTACACATGGGTAGAATTTATGTACTCTAAAGATAAGACTCCACACATCATAATTGAGCACATCATGAAGATTGAGAAGCAGGCTGAAGATCAGAATTGTGTGAAAAGATTGAAGAGTGATAATGGAATAGAATTCAGGAATGCAACCTTAACTGAATTCTGCAAAGATAAATGCATTGTTCAAGAATTATCAGCAGCTAGGACACCTCAACAATATGTAGTAGTTGAGAGGAAAAATAGAATATTGGTGGAAACTGCTAGAACAATGCTGCAAGATGCAAAGTTGCCAACTAGTTTTTGGGAGAAAGTTGTGAACACTGCATGCTATACTCAAAACAGATATCTCATTAACAAAAATCTTGGCAAATCACCCTACTCAATCTTATCCAAGAGAAAGCCTACTATGAAGCATCTTCATGTGTTTGGAAGCAAGTGCTATGTGTTAAAGGACAACTCTGAATATGTGGGAAAATTTGACTCTAAATTTTTTGAGGCAATTTTTCTGGGATATTCATTGGAGAGAAATGTATATAAAGTCTATGTGATTGAACAGAAGAAAATTATGGAAAGCACAAATGTTATTTTTGATGATGACAAGTGCCCAGGCTTGGAATGCCTTGATGAAAATGAAGCTGAAGCCCTAAAGTTTGAAAACCTCAACATTGACAGTGATTCTGATGATGAAGCTGAAGTCAATAAAAATCCTAGAACAAATAAAGAGCCAACTGAACAAGTGAATCATGAGAGTGGAAGCTCATCTCATAGAACTGAATTTGATAGCACAAACTCAGGGGGAGAAAGAGAAGAAAATTCTGTAAGTCATAACAGTAAAGAAGAAGATGCAGAAAACACAAGTCAACAAACTCACACAAGAAAGCGGGATAAAAGTCACACTAGAGAAGCAATTATTGGTGATCCAACTGCTGAAGTGAGAACTAGAAGTGCAACTGCAAATGAATGCCTTCATGCATGTATTCTGTCATAAGTTGAGCCAAAGAAAACCGAGGAAGCCCTTCTTGATCCTGATTGGATATCTGCTATGATAGAAGAGTTAAATCAGTTTGAGAGAAACAAAGTTTGGAAATTGGTTCGTGCACCAAAGAACAGAAGTATCATTGGAACAAAGTGGGTGTTCAGGAACAAGATAGATGAAAATGGAATTGTTACCAGAAACAAAGAAGGTTGGTTGCAAAAGGCTACTCACAGGAGGAAGGAATTCGTAAGAACCCAAATTTTTGACATCGGTAAAAGACCTTTATGAATAGTAACCTTTGCGGTTTAATAAAAAATTTGCGACCACACCATATACAAGGTTTTAATTTAAGATTCCGAGTTGATATTGTGATTATACGTACCAAATGAGTGTATGTAAACGCTATTAGATTTTGAAGAAAACGAACTTTTAAAAACGACCGTATCTATGAACTATCAAGGATTACGAGAATCACAATATAATTACAAATTTAAAATCCTACAAAGTCAAATCCAAGTACGATACTTCAAAACATAAATAACATATAAGAAAGGATTTCACCGCGAACCGTTTACGAGAATTTATTACGAAAATGAATAAACGACCAAGCGAACGCGTAAGTGAATAAATAAACGTATCGAACCAAGCTAACTAAACTAGCTAACTATGGTAAGAAACTAACCATGGTTAGGCTATCAAATAGTAACCTAAACTAGATAGCATGATGACCTAAAGGCTAGAATAGTAAACCTAGAATCTAAACTAGATAGATTAGCTTGTAAACCTAGTAAGCTAGCTAAGATATGCAAAGATATACTAGTACTAGGTTATATACTAAATCATATCTTCAAAATATTCCAAGAGAAGCATTCAAAAAAGCACAAAACTCTCTCTCTCTCTCTCTCTCTCTCTCTTTCTCTCTCCCTCTCTCTCTCTTTTCAAAACACAATGCTGATTTCAAGAACACCATGGAAAGAAAAATTCATATCTCATGTTCTACTCATTCAAAAATCACCAAATTTAACCAAAGCTTCCTCATATCATGTACAAGGTACGTTCAAAATTTCATGTCCATTAGATTAGTATAGCATAGTCAAATCCTTTCTCAAGATTGGTGGTGAATAGTAACTCCGAAAATCTCTTTTTGTTTTCTTGATTTTCATGGCATGATTTATGATCCTTAAGCATAACCAATCCCTCCCAAGGTTCAACCATAAAGAAGAGGACTTCCCAAGCTACCAATAAATGTATAAACCTATATCCAAACTTTGTTTAAGTTTTAAGTTTCAAGAAAAGTAAGGATCTTGGATATAAGTATGGTTTTGATGATTGATTTGATATTATCTTGGTGTTTAGTTAATTAGTTTTAAGGTTGATTATTGTCCACTTTTGAAGCATTATATACCTCAAAATTATTTAAAACGATTTCCAAAGATCGTATTTCCTCAACTATATTTGGTTACTCGAATAACGAATATTATTTCGGATATTCATTTAAATAGGAGAATTATTCTCCAATAATTATTTATTTCAAATTCGATTAATTATATTATTGAAGATTACTTTAATTATTTAAATATAAATTAGTTGGGGAATTTTATTTCAAATATTTCTTTAAAACATAATCATTCGATGTCTAATTATTTAATAATAATAATTATTTATTATTAATTTATTTATTATATAATTTAATATGATTTAAAAATCATAAAACCTATTAAAAAATACTCATGGATTTCAGAAAATCATACGGATACTTTCAGATCGTCGATGAATTTATCTCGACTTATTTTAAATATTTGAGCATAGTTTCAAAAGAAACTCCCCCTTATTTATTTATCTGTTGACAACGGTCAACTCACATCCTTATTACTTCCTCCAAAAATTCTCGGAAGTACATATATATATATATACATATGAGACGAGCTGTGCCTATCAACAAGCAAAATGCTTGGGGAACTTCGATATAGTTCGATGATTCCAAGTATATGATAGGATTCTTAAATGGACATAGGAGGGGTAGAGATCCAGTTTTCGTGGACTGGGGAGACTTCTATATAATTTTCCGTATGAGAAGGTACCATGTGTACTGAGGGACATATGAAGTATGCAAAACATACCCGGGATGAATGGGGAAGCATATATAGCCCAAAAATGGCTAGGGTGACAACCGGGCGTATGGAAGTTATCCATCTATATGTAGAAAAGTATACCGTTATACGACTGATCATCGTATCTCAGGGGCTCCGATGAAAGTCCTATTCTTCCAATTTCAATTGAGATGCAATACCTTAACCCAAGCCTAGGTGCTGGGTTTACCATTAAGGTATTTGAGGGATAATAAAAGTATTGTTTTGAAAAGAGGTGTGTATCACCGAGAAACTACTTTAAATAAATACATATCCTTATACGGATTAATATAATTTCTTTAACAGTCACTGTTGATTATTATGGTTGGGCATTATTGTTCACTCTTGATTTCTTTTAAATATCACAACACAATAGATAACCAGTATGCCGATGTAGGATTTAGTCGCTTGCAGTCATGGGGAGAATCCCTGGCAGCTTTATCTCAGGTGGGCCAGAGTATCACATAGGTATAAGATATCAGTCGTAATTATTGTAACTTCATGTATAGGTTATGAATAATTGTTTGAGATCCTGTAAAATACATTTGAGTTGTAATAACAGATGATACTTACTGTTTATCATTTTTCAAGGCTATAACTTGTGAGTGTGTGAGATTGGGGGTCTGTGATATGGAATTATTGGACTATTGAGTTAAATGCAGATTACACATGATTGAAGGATTGCGTGACGACCCAGATTCCCGACCCCGGATTTGGGGGCGTTACAGAAATGGTATCAGAGCATTAAGTTATAATACTCAGAGACGAGAGTGTTAGGAGTCTGTCTAGATGCGAGATTACGTCTGAGCTCATATAGAGTTTATCATTGGACTACCGGATGTAGCCCCAATGTGTAGGTTAGGATAAGTGTATATTTGAGGTATTAAAGCATGACCAATAGGACCATTGGAGATTATCAGAATGATGAGAAGAAAAATTAGAATCATATATGATTTGGAAAGTATGTGGATGTCGAACTTGGAGCTGAGTCTCCGGGGCATTTGGGGTAAAGATGGTATTACCAACACCATATGATGATTGGATAACACAAGCTTGGTTACTCGTAGTTCCCCATAAGTTGCCCATGAGGGGGCATCACAGGTGAAAACCATGAAGTCTTATTATTAGTATACAATTGAGGTTATTGACCCAAACTAGATGAAGGTGTCATTTTATTAATGAGTATTTGAATATCGTATTAATAACGAATTGAGCAGAGATAGTGTCCCATATACCCTTGAGGATTTTTATTTCCATTAAGGAAGATTTGAATATAATATACGAATGTTATTTTAAAAATAAGTACACTACATTATTAGTGCGCTTAATATGTAAGGTTATGATGGTTTAGCTCAAAGATCGAGTGCATCGAGAATTGATGGCATGTCTACAATTGAATGGCGTAAGATTACAACGAGCAATAGTTCGATCTTAGAACCTTCTAAAAGAATAGACCAATGAGTCTAGAGCGGAATTCTTTTGGTAGAAATAATGTTGGATACTATGTATATATACTCGTAGACCTCTAATATATACGGTAATGTATGTTCACTTACACACACATGCCACTGAACTTATGGACTACATTGAGATTCCTAAGAGATCTCTTTGATCTGTTCCCAGAGGGAATTGGCCATTTATAGTTAGTAACGGATGCATGTAGCAGGCCCCCATTGGCTTAACAAATGCTTTTGGAATAATTCTGAGAAAGGTCTTCGAGGTAAAACACCGGAATGACAAATATACTTATGAAAGTCAAGTTAGTAAGTGACTTTAAAATGATGATTGAGGGACACACTAGTTAAAATATGGAATTGCGAAAATGAAGAGATGGGATCATCCTCGGACGGATGATGATGAGGGTTAGGATAATCAGTGAATTATTTTGGCATCTACTCACTGTCACACTACTCCCTCCAAACTGTTTATCATTCACATTGCCCTGATAAGTCATATCAGGCAATCCTTTTACTTCCCTAATTTGAACTTCTGATGTGACCAACAACTTGAATAGTCTTTCTCCGCATCAGGATTTGTTCAATTTTTTTAGTTGATCCATGAACTCTCATTCATAGATTATGATCTTCTTGTTCGGCTCAGAGCTATTTACACTCTATTTCAATTATCGAAGGATTTATAATAAATTTTCCTCAATTCATTGATGAATATTCATAATGAGTATCTTCATTTAATTCTTTTTTCATACTTACTCTTCTTAGTCAAGATTGTAAATATTTAACAAACTATAGAAAACATGGATGATCTAATATCCATGGATTCCTCGGGAATCCTCTTCTTCGAATCATGATGAAATTGTATATTGAACTCTGAAATCATAATAAGGGTATCAATTTGATATTGGTATTCCGAATTCAATTCTATTTGAGAATCTGATAAAGTATGTGAACAAGGGCACCTCGGAGTGTACCCTTTTATTGGCAAAAAATATTTGATAAGTGGCTATCGATTATTCTGATGCTAAAACCACTCGATTCAGAGTTATAATTGTTTGTCTCAGCCCAAATTTAAAAACTCTTTATTTCAAAATCATCATCCAGGTAGCCACAAATTTCTTCAATGGTTACGATGTTCAGATTTTTTTACAAACAAACTGAAATATGCCTAGTTGCATATGTTCTCATGAATGACTAGTTAATTGTCCTAACTAGTCAAAATTTTAATTAATACGATAAAAGCCTAGCTAATCGTCCTTGCTAGTTGCTATGGGCCAAACCAATTGTGCTGGCCATTTTCTTAGCCGGTTGATAATATTGCTTGATATTGACTAGTTATTATTTTGCTAGTTCCACTTCCAATCAAATTTTTATTATTCCATAATGCATTATATATGCAAAATTTAATTGTTGATGAAATTTTTAAAGAACGATTTAATTGAGACCTAACTAGGTCGCCCACTCAAACGAGAATTCACATTCAATTTTATGAAATATTTTGTTCATGAAATGTTCTATTCTTTCGTTTATATAATGAATATCCATTTAAAATCATAAAATGATTGAAGAAAAACATACTTCCTTATTCGTTAATCACTGAATAAAATTCCTTATTTCAAAATAGCATCTTTTTGAAACCTCAATGGTTAACCTTTTGAGGATGTTATTCTGAATTTCTTTCATTACTCGAAAAAAAAAGTATTCTTTCAATGGGAAAATCTTATAAGTATTGTTCGTATGATGTTATTATCCAACAATCATTATTTTCAAGGGATATTCTCTATAACATCATAATATAAAATTCTAAGAACATGGAAGGATAATCCTTGTTGTACTCTTTCTTCCAGGATATAAATCTTTTGAGTGTTTGCGACTCTTTTATTCAGAGCTCATTATTTCTTCAGATATTAGATTTTGAAATCTTGTTAAGTTTGTCTAAATTATATCGATATCATGATAAGATGTTCTAATAATAATCTAGAATAATCGCGAAAAGGTTCACACTGGAAGGGATAAAGAGTTTAACTTATGACGAAATTTTGAATTTTTTTTCTCTTACACTGAACACGAGATATAGGCTATAGTCAAATTGATCAAGGGCTATGATTGAGAAATCTATTATCATCAAGGAAAGGCCAATATGGTGGCCGACACTTTAAGTAGGAGAAGATAGATTGAGGATAACAAATTTCAGAACAACTGATGAGAAGGATCACATGAATGAATTTTGGAGTTGAGATAATGTAAAGAGAACCCTTTATTACATAACCGGAAGAATTAATGATGCCTAGAAACTGAAGAGGATATTAGTCATGCCCGAATATGAAAATGGATGTCATTGACATGGTTGAAATTGAAAACGGAATGACGAGGATTAAAATTTTGGCGATTGCGGCCTATAAATGACCCAAATGGGAGTAAGAATTTATTATAATAAATTCTAGAAGAGGATTATCAAGAACCAAGTAAGCCGTCGTGCTATTTTAGGATTTTTAGTAATAGGTTAAATAAGACCGCTTATTTTATTATGCAAATAATAGATCTCCGCTCTATAAAATTGTTATGAACGCGGAACAGATAACTGGTGATAGAGAGACCACGTGATATCGCGCCACGCAAGGACCCGAGATATTTCGCGAGAAGGGACGAACAGAGGCACGACTTAGAGTTCTCAAATCGAAAAGTAAAATGGGAGGACTATCCAGACCAATGAAGATACGTCAATCGGCTTGCCTTTTATTTGGAACGGTTAAGAGAATCGCCTATCATTGACAGGAAAATTTATATAGATATACTTACCACGCGAGCATATGAAAAATAAATGCCGATATCCCTTACGAAGGAAAACGTGGAAGAATGAAGGATGTTATGGTTAAAACTGATTGAAGGCAAGAAAGATCGTATACGCCCTTTAAAGGGCACTAATAGTTGTTCCCAATTACCGTGAATACGTCTAATACGCTAGCAAGAATAATGAGTACGACCCGAAAGGTATCGTAGTACTATAAATATTATACGAGGAATGATTAAAGAAGTATGACCGATAGCGGAAGCTGAGCGTTCCATGATTCTAAAGCGTATGAATCAATTGTGTATGAAATGGTGCTTCCTTCAAGATGGCAACAGGACGACAATGTGCCTTACATTACTACAGGAAAAAATGTTAAATCTTCCTCTAAACGTGTAGCAGGAGACGAGCGTGTAAAAATGCAACGAGAACTTCTTACATAAAATAATCGACAGAGATGATGCGCCGAAATGAGCAAACGTTAAGGAACGAAACTCTAGCACTAGTAAGAGTGATGCAGGGGAAAACGAATAAGTTGAAGGAGCATTCCAAACACTAGAAGATGCACTAATATCCCATATTATAGATTTTTAAGGGAAATGAAGTGACCAGTTGATGTTAATCGAATTACCGATAATAACGAGTTATCACACGGGCATTGGAACGACTATAAAGCTTTGTACGGAAGAAAGAATCGTTCTCCCTTAGGTTGGGAAGAAGTTGGTAAGTGGAGGATACTTGGACCATAGTTGAGTCAACAGACCAAAGGAATTCCTAGAACTTATCAGAACCCGGCTAGTGGCAGCCCAGGAGGAACAATAGAGTTATGCGAACCAGAACTATAAAGACAGAAAGTACGACATAACAGACCAAGTATTGTTGGAAGTGCCTCCCGGTGAGGGAGTGATGAGATTCGAAAGGTAAGGAAATGTTGAAATCAAAATTTATTGGACCAGCTAAAATCTTTAAAAGACTAAGAAAGTTGGCTTATAAATTAGCACCATCGTCAAACCATCGCCAAGTTTATAACGACTACCAGGAATTGAGGTTAGGAAATTTAACCGTCAACACCAAATATATGATTAAAAATGAGCTAATAAACTTGCATCCAGACTTAGCGTATGTCGAGTAACGTGTAGAGGTCATAGGTCTACAAGAACGAGTACCCGAAAATATATTTGACGTATGGGTGGAAATTTTATGAAGAGATCCAATACTGTGAAGTCAACATGAGAACTCGGGATGGTCATGTGAGAAGCGTATGCTCGCCTATTTATAAACTGATTCTGGGAGGGAATCCTTTTAAGGGGGGAAGACTGTAAGAACCCAAACTTTTGACATCGGTAAAAGACTGTTAGGAATATATGTGAATTAGTTTGATGATAAGTTAAACAAAACACTTAAGTAGAAATCTAGTGTTTGTAGCCTCAACGGATAAGACCACTTTGGCTATCCGTTGATGGAGTAGCTTTACTTAGAAATAAGTTTAGTATTGTAGCACATTTCAGTCTTTGTAAATGAGTTATAATTCTTAGAAGTTGTAGGAAATAATGAGTCATGTTGACTACTAGTGGATATGCAAATAGGAGGGCTAATTGTAAATATTTCATGCCTTGTAATTTTATATAAATGAAGTAGTATCAACTGGTAAATTAAAGATCTTCAACGGATGAGAAACAAAGCCTCAACAGATGTCTCTAAAGCTTCAACGGATAACATCCATCAACGGATGTGTGCATCAATGGATAAAGCTTCAACTGTTGAAGCTTCAACGGATAAGAGCATCAACGGATAAAGCCTTCAACGGATGAAAGCTTCAATGGATGCTCAGTTCCATAGCAGTTGCTAGTGACAATTCAGAAGCTAACAGAGGCACATGGGTTGACAGAGATAATTGGAATGTGGTAGCCTCTTGGAGGAATCAAGAAAAAGCAGCATTTCCATTCTGGTGCAAACAAGGAAGTATTCAAAGATTCACGGATTATCTTAGATTGCATTGGATAGAGAAATGAAGAAGAAACATATGAAGGACTATTTTATAATTGTATTTTATCTTTGTCTTCACTTGAAAACTTGGTGATATATAAACCAAGTTGCAGCTAGTAATTAGGTGTGAATTTTCAAGAGCTGTTTAGAAAAATTCAGAGAGAAAATCATTTAGTTTGTACTAGGAAGCAGCTGTGAACAATTCTTTGTATCACAGATTTTCTGAAATACACATCTCTGGTGGAACAACAAATCCACCAGAAAAGTTTTTAAAGCCTTTGTGTTCTTTACATTTGTGTTTTGAATATACATATGTCTGCACTTGCTTAAAGCAATTCACACACATCTGTTCATCATACACTTAGCTTTTGAAACTGCTCAAAACTTGAAAAAGTTTTGAGATTACATTCAACCCCCTTCTGTAAATCTCATTGTTAGTTCCTTGAGAATAACATTTGGTATCAGAGCAAGCTCTTAACATACAAAGAGTTTAAAGATCTACTCTACTAACATAATGAGTAAGAAGGATATTGGAGTGAAGATTCCAATCCTGGAAAGAGATAATTATCATCACTGGAAAGTGAAGATGCATCTACATCTTCTCTCTCAAGATGAAAGCTACATAAACTTCATTGAGAATGGTTTACAAGTTAAACAAGTTAGTAGACCTGATATAATGTTTGCTACATGTCTTTGTGCTAGATTTCAAGCTGATCCTAGAGAATCTCACTTAGTTGCTATTAAAAGAATTTTCAGATATCTCAAAGGGACTCCAACTCTAGGAATTTGGTACCCTAGAGAGTCTGGTTTTGATCTAATTGGCTACTGAGATGCAGATTATACAGGTTGCAAAATAGACAGGAAAAGTACAACTGCCACCTGTCAATTTCTGGGGAATAAGCTTGTGTCATGGTTCAGTAAGAAGCAAAATTCTATTTCTACATCAACAGCTGAGGCTGAGTACATTACTGCTGGTAGTTGCTGTGCACAGATATTATGGATGAGGAATCAACTATTTGACTATGGGCTAAATGTTGATAAAATTCCAATATTCTGTGACAACACAAGTGCCATTGCCATTACTGAAAATCCACTGTAGCATTCAAGAACCAAGCACATTGACATCAAGTACCACTTCATAAGGGAACACATGATGAAGGGTACAGTGGAACTTCATTTTGTTCCAAGTGAAAAACAAATTGCAGACATATTTACCTAGCCACTTGATGAATCAACATTCACAAGATTGGTAAGTGAGCTAGGTATGCTTAATAATTCCTAAATTCATGTCCTAATTATAATTTGTTATGCAACCTGAAATGAATTTGTTACAGAAACAAAGTTGGCTTTAAGTAAAGTTTATTCTGTCAATGGATATTTTCTATCCGTTGAAAGCCAGAGTTGTTCCATCAACGGATGTTCATTATCCGTTGAAAGACAAATACATTTCTGGAAATTTTATCCTTTAACGGATAAAACTGTGTTAATCTTCAACGGATGACCGTTTATCTCATCCGTTGAACTGTCACATCAGTCGATTTGAGTGGATCACAGCCGTTGATTCTATTTTCTTAACCGTTGATACATATATATACAGTTGTATGTATTTCTATTAAAGGCAGTTTTTAGAATACATACAGTTTTTCTTTTATTCTCAAACGGCTGTAATTTACTTAAAATTATTGTTTAATCATTCTCTTTATGTTTTAATTTGAGAAAGTATAAAAGCCCCTTTGAATTCTTATTTTCACTTTACGCTTTCTTGAAATTTCAAAAGCTTTTACTCTCTTTCTCTCCCAAAACTCTCAACTTTTCTTTGCAACTTCTACCCACAATAATGGCACCAGTAGTAAAGATAATGTCCCAATCTGGGTTTGTCTATGAGAAAAACAATTTCGTAGCTTTTGTGGAAAAGAATGAAGCCCACTCAGATTATCACAAGATGATGGATTTCATCAAGAACTGCAAACTGAGCTATGCAATGCTGGAAGCCCCAATGATTTACTGTGAGGTAGTTGAGGAGATTTGGACAACTGCTGAGTTCAACCCCACTGATATGACCATCTCCTTCTCTCTCAAAGGTGAGGATTATTGTATTAACTCTGATGATATACATTCCTATTTTAAATTACCTGAAAACAATGCCATGACACCACACACTGATAATGATGTATCTAGCATGTTAAATTCCATAGGCTATTCCCTTGATTCTACTAGTTTAGGTAGTATTAAGAGAAAAGACCTTAGGAAAGAGTGGAGTTTTCTCAGTGATACCTTTATCAAGGTTTTCTCTGGGAAAATTAGTAATTTTGATGCAATAACTTCAGCTCTTGTTAATATGCTCTATATGCTGGTTTCTGATAGGTACTATAATTTTAGCAACTATGTTATGCTATAATTAGGTACTAGGTTAGGTAACAAGGCTAATAGAACTCATAACATCTATTATGTTAGATTCTTTATGTTATTGGCTAACCATGATGCTGAAGGTTTGGTCATAAATAATGAGAGTAATAAGCTCAAGTGCTGGGTACAAGAGAAGAGGGTCCTTGCAGACCTTTTCAGGATTGACCTCAACAGTAAGGTGTTATTGGTATACTTACCAATCATGGATGCACATCAGGTAAGTGAGGTAAATACTTCTTCAACTCCTAATACTTCCAACTCCAATATTTCTTTGCCTTCAAGTGTGGCCATGGGATCTGTGTCAATGCCCCAACAGATTCCTACCAAGGCCACCAAACCTAAAGTTTCAAAATCCAAGTCAAAGAAAGCCACCTCTGTTGTCTTTCAAAAGACAACAGTTGTAACAACTACCAAAAACCCTGAGGGGAGTGAACAGGGTGTTAGTGGTGAGGGGAGGGGTGAACATAAAGAAAACCCCCAGAATAAGGTAGGAGAGGTGAATGGTACCCAAGCTATCCAAGCCACAGTTTCTCAAAAGACTGTGGTGGTTGAAAAGGATTCAAACTCATCCCTAGTTGCACCCTCCCAAAAGGGTGTAGCTATTGAAAATAGTCCCCAACCAGGGGCACAGAACAAAAGAGGAAGGGACACTGAAGCCACACACTCACCTGTAAAAGCCTTCGCAAGAAGAAAGAAGGTTAAAACCCTAGTTTCAACACTGGGTGCACACACTGCATAGATACAATCACTTGTATCTATGCCTTCCCAAATTCAGCTTGATGTGACTCCAATAAATGTGGAGTCACAGCCCCATTCTCTCAAAATTGACACACACAAACCACCAAGTTCTCCATCACCATCTATGGATGTGGACATGATTTTCACATCAATTCCCGATTCTCCCTCTTTACAACTCAGGGAGGAGCCCCACTCAAGTACTGGTGATCAACATCTTTTAGATGATTTATTGGATCATCAGCCAATTCTTTCAGACTTAGTTGAAGCTGTGTCACTTAATTTAAAATCAATCCACATAGATTCAACAATTATGTCACTTTCAATTTCTACTTCTTTTCCTTCTTCAACGAATATCCCTCATCCGTTGACAAGTGGTTGTTCTTCAACGGATAAGCTTAACATCAGTTATCCGTTGATACCATCAGTTTTAACTTTAACGGATATTCTTTATCCGGTAATGGTCTCTACATAAACAACTGAATTGACTCCAAGTGTAGAAGACATGGTTACTGTACAATCACTTCTAGGGCTGAGGGAAGGGAGTGAAAACTTGAGTGAGAGGCTGGGTTGCTACCAGGCAAAAGGAGAGCTTGAGAGTATAAATATGCATGCTATTTCTTCCAGCATGGCAAAAGAAAGTGAGAGGAGTACCACCTTAGTAGGTCAAGGTGAGGGTGTGAGAAGTGTGAGCCAGGGGAGCCCCTGATGCAAGAAAAGAGAGAAATTGAGAGAAAAGCAGGTACAGGATATATAAGGGTGGATCCAGCCATTGCTAGTGAGTCAATAATTATGGATGATGCTGACAAGGAAAGACAATTTCAGCAACATTACAGAGCTGAAATTGATAACATTTCCTTGGATGCTGACACTTTTACTCATCCTGTGTCAGCCTATTGACTGTTGGCTACTCAGGGCAATGAGGAGGCAGAAAAGACTTTAAACCTAGTACATACTTCAGAATCTCTACAAAGGGATAAATCTGCTGTCAATATGCTGCCTTTTACAGCTGGAGAGCCATCTGAAGAATTTGGAGTAAATTCTAATGATGAATATTCTGGTTCTTTTGAAGGAAGCATGAGCTTAGGGGGGAGATGAAGGCCCAAGCTCTATTCCAGAGTTACCTGAATGGGCATTGACAAAGGAGTCTACACCAGGGCATTTCAATGTATCCTTAGTCAAACAAGTCATGGTTATCCAAAAGGCAATTCAGGAAACTTCCAATGCTGGTACCAAGGCCATTCTCCAAGCCCACTCAGATTCTCCACATCTCATGAAGCTACAACAATTAAGACATAATCTAAGTGTGGATGAACTCAAAAAGGATATAGCTGATTTAAAGTCCTACAATACTGAGAAGCTGGATGCAATCATGCCCTTTGGTACCATGCAAGAACTGTTACTGAGACTGAGAAGAGAATCAGATGCTGAAAAGAAGATGGCCAAATTAGAAGAAAGAGTTCAAGTTATTGAAAACTCTATGGTGACCATTCTTCAAAATCAACAGTCTCAGACTTGTCTTCTCGTGCAACTGGCTAAAGCACAGGGCTTGACCCCTCTCCTTGATGATAACAAAAAAGGGGAGAATAAAGGGGAAGGGGAGCCATCTACACACATCCAAATATCAAATGTGCTAATTCCTGCCATCACTACTTCTCCAACACTTCAAATCAAAGGAAAGCTTGATGGAATTGATCTAATCCATCTAGCAGCAGCTGAGATGAAGGTGAAAGAGCAAAGGAGGAAAACTGATGAAAGAATGTAACAAGTGTTTGGTTCTACAGCTGCAAAATCTCTATCTGTGAAACATAACATAAAAGTTGAGCCAATCATTATGGAGCACAAGCCAGTAAGGAGGAATAAGGTTGGAGAAACCTCTTCAAGGAACCTGAAGCCCATGGTACTTAGGCCAACCACTAGATTCAACAAGGCCTCTACAAAGAACCCTCTAACTCCTGCTCAGCTAAAAGAAGTGGATTTTCCTCTTCCAAAGCCTGATGAAGACAAAGTTTTGGGTGGTAATATCATAAAGCACAAAGAGATCAAGGATGTAGTGGAAAGAATGAATATGGCTATCATCTATAGAGAGGGAAAGAGTATCTGTGTGATTCAAGGACATCCCAAATTCTCAATAGCCAAGAGGGAAGAGACCATGAGGATAAAGGAAGAAGCTAAAAGGCTGACAAAAGAGCACAAGCAAAGCTTGAAAAATAGCTAAAGTCAAGTCTAATTGAAGAAAAGAAGAAGATTGAAGACAAGAGTGAAGGAAACAAGACTGAAAGCATAAATGTGGATATGGGGAATATGGTTGGTGAAAGTGTGGAAGAAGAAAATGAGGAAAGAAAGAAATGGCAGAAGGGTAACAGAAAGAAGGTTAGGGCAAAAAGGAAGAGTGAAGATGACACTGAAGTAATTAAATCAAAATCCAAACCACAACCATCTATTCCTGAACCTTTTGTTATTGATCCCAGTATAAATATCCATGGTGAACCAATCATCCCTAAAGAGGAACCTATTGATTGGGACACCATCAAATTGCCTACCTTCTTAACCACTTCTCCACCACCAAAGGAACTGAAAAGAAAATCCAAATCCATACCTCCCCCAACCTCAAGTAAATTCACTCAGAAACATAAACCTAAGCCTAAGCCACAAGCCTCAAAGGATGATTATGTTCACATTTGTAATATTAAAGAATATACAATAATTGAACTCTACCTGGATGAGCTGGAGGAAGTAAGGGGAATAAGTGCCTTTGGACAGCTACCAGAAAGGCTAGTGTTCAAGTATAAAGGAAGTGTGGAAAGGACTTGGCCTCTTCAAAAAATTCTAAATAAGGGCTATTCTACCTTGATTAGAGTCTACTCAGCTATAAAAAGGGACACTGGTTTTACCATGACTGCCAAGACTGAGATTCTCAACAAGATTGCCAGTATAAGGAATACTTGGTGGGAGTCAAATTCCTTGCCTAGAACATTACTCATCCCAGAGCATGGAACTACAATTCATAAATCACCTCATTGGTTGATGGAGTTTAGAGACAATAAAGAAGTTAGAAGATTTTTCAGACTTGAAGATCAGCTTAAGATTGCCAGTAATGAAACTCTCAAGGACATGCAATCTAAGTTGGATATCAGTGATGAAGATGAAGTTGAATTCTACAGACAACTCCAACTCCAAGTAGAGGAAAATGACAGGAGGCTAGGAAAGAAAACAAGGGAACAAAGGAAAAGAAAATTATTTGCTCAGGCTAAAGGAGCACCCTTGGAAACACTGTAAATCTTCAACTCTATCTCAGTACATACACTTTTGCAGCACTTTTGAATTTCTACTTAGTTTCAACTCAAATATTTGTTAAGTGTTTTGTTATCATCAAGATAATCATGAATTTATGCCTACAGTTCTAGTAGACATAGATAGGGGGAGATTGTTAGGAATATATGTGTATTAGTTTGATGATAAGTTAAACAAAATACTTAAGTAAAATCTAGTAATTGTAGCCTCAACGGATAAGACCACTTTGGCTATCCGTTGATGGAGTAGCTTTTCTTAGAAATAAGTTTAGTATTGTAGCACATTTTAGTATTTGTAATTGAGTTATAATTTTTAGAAGTTATAGGAAATTATGAGTCATGTTGACTACTAGTGGATATGCAAATTGGAGGGCTAATTGTAAATATTTCATGCCTTGTAATTTTGTATAAATGAAGTAGTATAACTGGTAAATTAAAGACCTTCAACGGATGAGAAACAAAGCCTCAACGGATGTCTCTAAAGCTTCAACAGATAACATCCATCAACGGATGAGTGCATCAACGGATAAAGCTTCAACTGCTAAAGCTTCAACGGATAAGTGCATCAACGGATAAAGCCTCCAACGGATGAAAGCTTCAATGGATGCTCAGTTCCATAGCAGTTGATAGTGACAATTCATAAGCTGACAGAGGCACATGGGTTGACAGAGACAATTGGAATGTGGTAGCCTCTTGGAGGAATCAATAAAAAGCAGCATTTCCATTCTGGTGCAAACAAGGAAGTATTCAAAGATTCACGGATTATCTTAGATTGCATTGGATAGAGAAATGAAGAAGAAACATGTGAAGGACTATTTTATAATTGTATTTTATCTTTGTCTTCACTTGAAAAACTTGGTGATATATAAACCAAGTTGCAGCTAGTAATTAGGTGTGAATTTTCAAGAGCTGTTTAGAAAAATTTAGAGAGAAAATTATCTAGTTTGTACTAGGAAGCAGCTGTTAATAATTCTTTGTATAATAGATTTTCTGAAATACACATCTCTGGTGGAACAACAAATCCACCAGAAAAGTTTTTAAAGCCTTTGTGTTCTTTACATTTGTGTTTTGAATATACATATGTCTGCACTTGCTTAAAGCAATTCACACACAACTGTTCATCATACACTTAGCTTTTGAAACTGCTCAAAACTTGAAAAAGTTTTGAGATTTACATTCAACCCCCCTTCTGTAATTCTCATTCTTAGTTCCTTGGGAATAACAATTGGTATCTGAGCAAACTCTTAACATACAAAGAGTTTAAAGATCTATTCTACTAACATCATGAGTAAGAAGGATATTGGAGTGAAGATTCCAATCCTGGAAAGAGATAATTATCATCACTGGAAAGTGAAGATGCATCTACATCTTCTCTCTCAAGATGAAAGCTACATAAACTGCATTGAGAATGGTCCTCACATCTACATTTTCATGGCATGATTTAGGATCCTTAAGCATAACCAATCCCTCCCAAGGTTCAACCATAAAGAAGATTACCTCCCAAGCTACCAATAAAGGTATAAACCTTCATCCAAACTTTGTTTAAATTTTAAGTTTGAAGAAAAGTAAAGATTTAGGATATAAGTATGGTTTTGATGATTGATTTGATATTATCTTGGTGTTTAGTTAATTAGTTTTAAGGTTGATGATTGTTGCCTCAAGAACATGATGTTCTTGAGAGGAGTTAGTGTTGATATGATGATTTGATGGTTGTTGATGGCGGTATAATGATTTAAAACATAAACAAAACTCGGATCGTAATCGTAACCTCGTTAAAACGAACAAAACTCAACTTACATTTCTGCAAAAGTTCCCGAATATATAAACTGTAGTTTCTCAAAAAATGAGACTTGATCATGATAGAAAATATTATGAGGATCGTTTAGGTGCGTGAATCGCTTGATTTCAATTTACGGATCAAAAGTTATGACCGTTTTAGTAAAAGTGATTTATGCGACAAAAACTGTTACAAATTACGAACTTTGTAAATAGAAATGATCAACTTAAAAATATATAAAAATAATGAAATTTTAACAGAGAGTAATAAATAGATTTTATTAACTCCCATAAATATTTCATATAAAAATATTCATTTTTCAATTTTATAAAAATATCGGAGTCGAGGTCGCGCGGAGTAAAAACACCCAACGCAACCCACTGTTAGAAAACTGTCACTTCGGGATTTTCACCTCTATTATAAGAAAACCATTTTCAAATAATATGTTACAAATTTTGTCTGGATTACGCACGTGAAAACGGTGCACCAATTGAGTTAACGGTTTGAGAGATATCGACATTTTAGTGAAAGCGGTTTGAATAGTAAAATTCCGTAGTTGACCGAACTTTTGAAATGCTTTTCACCTAATTAAATTTATTTTATCAAAATGAAAATGTTATGATAAATATTAAAAGCACTCAAGAAGCTCCTCGAGGTGGTTTTATATTAAAATATTAATTTTATAATTTATTAAAAATGATAAAGTGCGAGTTGCGTAATAGTAACATTCGGTAAAGTCAACTCTTGAAGACTACTTTGACCGTCCGTTTCGACCAATGATTGATACTTATTTTGAGTCGGTCGAATATTGAAAATTATGAAGTATTGAACTTATTAGAATATAAGTTGGTGATAAGAGTAGGAATACTTATTAAGATTATGATATTTGTTCATTAGAAAACCCGGAACGAGAGAAAGTCGGGAAACGTATCTTGGACTCCAGGCAAGTTTTCAAACCCTACCTTTTTAAAACTGTTGTGTTGTGTTTGTTTTCAAATAATGTCAATATATACATGATGTTATATTTAAGATGTTTTACGAATTATGTTATATAATATCATACGATATGATAATGATTTTGGTATATGAATATTACCGAACTTCAATCGATAATGCTAGAGAGTAGCGTTGTATATATGAGTAGTATATTTTAGATCGAGAATCGGTCAGTATTATTTGATGAAAACCCGGAAGTATTCTGGAGGTGTTTTATTTAAGAATATTAACGCTATAGTAGAGCGTGATGTATAAGTTGTTAGACTGAGAGTCGGTCAGTTTTTATAAAGTATAAACCCGGGAAACATCCCGGAGATGTTTTGGACGACTAAAAGTCCGCATTTGTTTTATTTCAAGGGACTCGATGTCCACTTGCGAAGTATTATATACCTCGAAATAACGAATATTATTTCGGATATTCATTTAAATAGGAGAATTATTCTCCAATAATTATTTATTTCAAATTCGATTAATTATATTATTAAAGATTACTTTAATTATTTAAATGTAAAATAGTTGGGGAATATTATTTTAAATATTTCTTTAAAACATAATCATTCGAGGTCTAATTATTTAATAATAATAATAATAATTTATTATTAATTTATTTATTAAATAATTTAATATAATTTAGAAATCATAAAACCTATTCAAAAATACTCCTGGATTTCAAAAAATCTTACGGATACTTTCAGATCGTCGATGAATTTATCTCGACTTATTTTAAATATTTGAGCATAGTTTTAAAAGAAACTCCCCCTTATTTATTTATCTGTTGACAACGGTCAACTCACATCCTTAGTATTTCTTCCGAAAATTCTCGGAAGTACATATATATATACACATATAAGTCGAGCTGTGCCTATCAACAAGTAAAACACTTGGGGAACTTCGATATAGTTCGATGATTCCAAGTATATGATAAGATTCTTAAATGGACATAGGAGGGGTAGAGATCCAGTACTTCATGGACTGAGGAGACTGTTATATAAATTTTCCGTATGAGAAGGTACCATGTGTATTGAGGGATATACAAAGTATGCAAAATATACCCGGGATGAATGAGGAAGCATATATAGCCCGAATGTGGCTAGGGTGACAACCGGGCGTATGGAAGTCATCCAACTACATATAGAAAAGTAGACCGTTATACGACTGATCATCGTATCTCGGGGGCTCCGATGAAAGTCCTATTCTTCCAAATGGAATTGAGATGTAATATCGTAACCCAAGCCTAGGTGTTGGGTTTAACATTAAGGTATTTGCGGGATAATAAAAGTATTATTTTGAAAAGAGGTGTGTATCACCGAGAAAACTACTTTGAATAAATACATATCCTTATACGGATTAATATAATTCCTTTAACAGTCTTTTCATACTGTTGATTATTATGGATGAGCATTATTACTCACTCTTGCTTTCTTTTAAATATCACAACACAACAAATAACCAGTATGCCGGTGTGGGATTTAGTCGCTTGTAGTCATGGGGAGAATCCCTGACAGCTTTGTCTCAGGTGGTCCAGAGTATCAGATATGTATAAGATATCAGTCGTAATTATTGTAACTTCATGTAGAGGTTACGAATAATTGTTTGAGATCCTGTAAAATACATTTGAGTTGTAATAATAAATGATACTTGTTGTATGTCATTTCTAAGTCTATAACTTGTGAGTGTGTGAGATTGGGGGTCTGTGATATAGAATTATTGGACTATTGAGTTAAATGCAGGTTACACATGATTGAAGGATTGCGTGATGACCCAGATTCCTGACCCCGAATTTGGGGCGCTACAGAATTGATTATGATGAAACTTTTTCTCCAGTTGCAAGACTTGAAGCAATAAGGATTTTCCTGGCATTTTCTGCACATTCAAATTTCAAGGTATATCAAATGGATGTGAAGAGTGCATTCCCTAATGGTGAGTTGGAAGAAGAGGTTTATGTGCAACAACCACCTAGCTTTGAAGATCCAGAATTTCCAAATTTTGTATACAAACTCTCAAGGCTCTCTATGGACTTAAACAAACACCTAGAGCTTAGTATGACACATTGACAGAATTTTTGATTAAGCATGGATTCACTTGAGGTACAATTGACAAAACTCTCTTTCACAAGAAGCATGGTGATGATATGATCCTAGTATAGATCTATGTGGATGATATTATATTTGGTTCTACTAATAAAAAACTGTGCCAAAGATTCTCTAAGCTTATGTAGAGTGAATATGAAATAAGTATGATGGGGGAATTAAGTTACTTTCTTGGACTTCAAAGTCAGTCAAATAAATGATGGAATCTTCATCAGCCAAACTAAGTATGTCAAGGACTTATTGAAAAAGTTTGGCATGATTAACTGTTCACCTGCATCTACACCTATGTCTACAACAACAAAGTTGGATGAAGATAAAAAAGGCAAGAGTGTGGAAATTTCAAGCTATAGAGGAATGATTGGATCATTGCTTTACTTGATTGCAAGTAGACCAAACATCATGTTTGTAACATGTCTGTGTGTAAGATTTCAAGTCAATCCAAAAGAATCACATTTGATGGCTGTAAAGAGGATTTTCAGATACTTGAAGGGGACTCCAAACTTAGGACTATGGTATCCTAAGGGAACTGGTTTTGAAGCTATTGGATGTACAGATGCAGATTTTGCTGGATGCAGGGTTGACAAAAAGAGTACTAGTGGAAGCTGTCAGTTTTTTGGACAAAGACTTGCATCCTGGTATAGCAAGAAACAACAATCTGTGTTAAATTCCACGGCTGAGGCAGAATACATAGCTGCTGGAAGTTGTTGTGCTCCAGTGCTTTGGATTAGAAATCAGCTAATGGACTATGGCATAGTGTTACACAAAATTCCAATTATGTTAGACAATACTAGTGCTATATCTATTATGGCTAATCCAGTTAATCACTCTAGAACAAAGCACATTGATGTAAGGTACCATTTTATTAGAGAACATGCTGCTAATGGTACCATTGAGCTCATTTTTGGTCCAACAGAAAAACAATTAGCTGACATTTTTACTAAACCTTTGGATGAAGCAACTTTCACCAGACTTGTAGGTGAAACTGGAATGTTAAATTCTTCATCCTAAGGCAAGAACTCAGCTAATGTGTTGCAGCAGATTAACTTCTAGTAAATCAAAATTAATTTAATTTAATTAAAAATTAACTGAAATATGAGTTATAAATATTTCAGAAATCTCTGCATATTTATTTTTCAAAATTCAAAAATTCAGCTTGGAATTTTTCAAATTCTAAGTAAACTGTCTGGATGTTGATTTACATTTTCAATATGTAAAATTAGCAAGGCAGAATCAAAGTAATAAAAATTATATAGAGAACTGAGTTCTCGATAAGTCTAATTGACTTATCGAGAAGCCATTTAAAACTTCTCGAGTGAGTTCTCGATAAGTCAATTTCCTGACTTATCGAGTGACTTCTCGATAAGCTTTATTATGACTTATCGATAAGTCATTGTAGATTTCTCTACAAGTGTTAACTCATAGAGTTCTCTACAAATATAATTTTAGATATTAAATAACTCAGAACTGAAATAATTTAATCCAATAAATTATTTTGGTAAAATACTTTTGGCAAAATTATTATGATTTTATTTTGATTTATTCAAATAAAAATTGGAAACAATTGAGTCCACTTTGGAAAACTGGGTATTTATTTGACATCTCGATAAGCTTACTTTTTAGTTCTCTAAAAGAATAAAATAAAATGACTTATCGATATGTTTTTCACTTTTCAAAATGACTTATCGATAGACAAATTCCAAACATCTATTTTTGAGTTCTCGATAAGTCATTTACTTTTACTATAAATACCCAGACATCTCGATACACATATATTTACGTCTTCGAGAACTCTAAGTGACCTAGCTTTTTCAATTCAAAACCGATTTCTCTCACATTTCAAATCCTTTCTCTCTAAATTCTTTTACCCATTAATCTTCACATTCACAACAATGGCAGCAAACATTATTTTACCCTTCATCCCAAAGGTGACCAACTTGTTTGCATTCTTAGATGTTAATCAAGCTCCTGAAGCTTTCAAAAGCTTTGTTAAGTTCTTATCTGAAACCTACTTTGTTAGAGCTCTTACAACTAACCCAGTTCTCTATCTGGATATATTGGGTGATTTCTGGAACATACCTGTAGCTAGGGCAGTTGTGCATGAAGACCAATCTTCAATCCTAGTGGTTAACTGTCAAATCAAAGGACAACAGGTTGAGATAACTGAAGATGATATGAACCTGGCCTTGAACATTCCAACTAACAAGTTAGTAGGGATTCCAACTCAGGAGGAGCTATATGAATTCTTGGATTTTATCAACTACTCTGAGAAGATTAACTTGGCTAGCTTGAACAAGAAAAATCTGAGAAGGGAGTGGTCCTTTCTATTTGATTCTCTGATAAGAGCTTTCACATGTAGGAAATCAGGATTTGACAACATTTCTAGTGTTGTTCAGAAGCTGGTCTACTCAATGTCTCACAACAAACAAATTAATGTAAAACACTACATTCTGGAGGAATTGAGCACCGGGCTCATCATGCCATTCACATCAAGAGGTAAATAAATTTTCCTTCCTAGATTCATTATATCTGCTTTAAATCATAAAGTAAATGACATACATATGGTTGAAGGTGTAGATTGGTCATTAATAGGCAACTGTAAGAAAGTGTCCAAAATTTTATTTGGATCACTTACTACTAAAAATAAGACACAGGTGTGTAATAACCCCAAAAATTTTGGACTTTTTGTAAACCTTATGAATAGTGATTTTGCTGATTATGCTGAATAAGAAAACTTTTTATGCCACACAATGTAGCAGTTCTTCTATTGATATTCTGAGGTCTTATTAGTATTCTATTGATATCCAAATTCGAACACTTTGATTTTTCCCAAAAATCCACCAGATACCGAAATAATTGAGTATAAGGTAACATGATTAAAATGATTTTAATTCAAGGATTTTAAGAGGGGATCATAAAAAGGAACATAAAATATTGAGAAGGGTTTAGGGGAAACCCAAGTAATAAGATCCCATGTATGATCCCTCAAATGATAAACGAGAACGAAAGTTAAGCGAATCGTATAACAGATAAGCGGTCATTAGCCAAGTAATTAGGGGTTAATCAAAGAGGTTAGTGGATGATGGTGTCATCATACCAACAAGAAGAAGACAAGTGTAAGAGGATGACATCAGAAAGATGACATAGGCAAGGTGACATAAGCATGACAAATGGAGGGATTGGTTGGTTGATTGTGAGCCACACAATTTTTACCATGGTAACAATCTAATTAACAACAAAAGGAAGTAACCAAGCTAAACACCACACAAATCATTTAATCAAACTAGAAACATTTTTACTTCACTTTTTCTTCCCTTGCTCTCGGCCAAAACCAGAGCAGCAACTTAAAACTACCATATCTCCTTCAATACTAACTAAAATGTTGTGTTCTATAGCTCGTTGGAAAGGTATTGAGATGGCCTACAACTCTTGTTCACAAGTATCATCCAAATAAGCATGGTAAGACCCTCATTTTTACAGTTCTTTAAATCGGACTTTTAGAAACTTCAAAACCTAACTTTGTGTTCTTGATTTCTTTGGAAAGATCAAGCTTGTAGGAGGTTAGATTAAGGCTCCCTAAGGCTTCCTAGCAACTTAACACCTACCAAAGAAGGTATCAACTTCAAACCCTAGCTTTAATTTAATGATTCCATTAAGTTTTATTGAAGCATTGTTAGTATTAAGGCTTGATCTTTGATTATAAGTAGTTTTGGTGGATTTGTATTGGTTTTGAATATTGGGTCTTTGATTGGTTGGATAAATTGGTAAAACATGGATTTGGGGACTGAGTTTGTAGTATGATGGTTGAATATTGTTGTATTGGTGGTTGTGAGTGAATTCATGATAATTTAGAGTGTTAATTAAATTGGAAATCGCGTAAACATAAACGTCATAATGCCCGATTTTTCTTAACTATTATGTTCTTAACTTTATGACCCGTGACCTCACTGAAAGATTTTAACCTTTGCCATGTTTAGATATTTCATGTTACGAGCTTCATTTTGATATGTGGTTCTCTTGAATCCGATGTACGGTTTAGAAGAAACGACTGTTTTAAGTAACGACGTTTCGCGAACGAACCATTACCCCTCGCCTTACTTTGAAACCTTGGTTAAGGCCCTTAAATGACTAATTGGAGTAGGAAACAATTATGTAAAGTGGACTAGGCAGTTGGTAGGGTATTCGCGAAAGCGTCGCCTTAAAATTCGTAACGGTTAATTTATTAAAAATGGTGGAGCCGAGGGTACTCGAATGACTTATGTGATTTGTTAAGCGTGGAAATGACCATAAGCAAACGTTAGGGTTCAATTGGTTAAAGTCTAGTTTCTTAAGCGACCGTGACTTAATTCTGGCTTATGTTGTTGTTCATAGGTTACCGGACCCACTCTAAGCTTAAGTCTACCCCGGAGCACTCGGGCAAGTTTTCTACCCATTATACTGTTGTTGTGATGTATTTATGTATATGCATTATCTTGTGATAAGTGCATTATTGTTATTAGCAAATCTTGCGATATATTGGAGCATGTTGATATGATATATATGCATGCCTGTTTCGTAATCTTATTATCTAATTGTTGATTCAAATGCTTATAAGTTGCATAATACCTATGCTAGAGATAAGCACTAGTTGCGTATACCCTTAGTATAGGGGACCCAAAGGTGAAAATTTTCTAAACCGGGAGTCGATGTTCCCGAGTATAATATATATATATATTTATATATATATAGATATAGTTTTTAAAACTATTAATCGAATAAGGTTTATTCGATAACTTTATTTTATTTAATGAATATTATTTTGAATATTCATTCGAGAACTTATGACTCCGCTTATTTTATTAAATGAATATTATTTTGAATATTCATTCGAGGACTTATGACTCCGCTTCTTTTATTAAATAATATTCTTTATTTTATTAAAGAGTAATGTTTCGATAATCAAACTTATTTTCGATTATTCAAATAAAGATCGTACTTTTGTATAAGTATATCTTTGGTTATTTATTATTCATTTCAAGTATGAGTCTTAAAACTTCTACTTCAATTATTTTTATAAGGATTACCCTTATGGGAATATTATTTAAATAATAATATTCAGATATTTTCTGATATATTGGGACTGATTTATTTTATTAAATCAGCATTACTCCAAACATTCTTAAAAATATTTTCGAGTCTTCAAAATGATTTTAAAAGTTAGAGCGGATCCCAAAACTCGTTTTCAAATTTAAGATTTTCCTTTCGAAGGGGATTTAAATACTCGCTTAAAAATTGAGGGATCCGGCTCTGTGGTGTATTTGATATTCGCAACGAGGTTGCTGTTTTGATAAATGAATTGATTACTTACCCAACGTTCGGGAAGTAAGTCCATCTAATTGAGTCGGCATAAGCGACAGGCCGGGGTACGGTCTATCAAAGTGTAAGTGGCTGGGTGGCAGCCCGTCAACGCGTAAGAGGCCGGGTGGCGGTCCAGCACAAGGTCCTAAGGAGGCCAGGGTGATGACCGGTGGGGGATTCATCCATCTACTAGTAGAAAAGGTTACTTATTGGTATCTTTGCCTGATCAGCAAGATCTCAGGTTTATGCCAAGGTTTTCTCCTTTCCAAATTCATTGGATATTGTAACTCTGTTTATAATTCTCATAACAGAGGTTTTCAAGGAGTGTATGAAATGTATATATATAGGTGTATATATATATCGGGACTTAATGAAGTATCTCGTAACTTCATTATTTATAATGATATTTCAAAGATTGAATCTATCCAAGTCTTTTCTTGTAGTCTCATCTATGTGATGAACTTTTGAAACTGATTATACCTTGAACGGTGGTAGTTCAAGTAGTATTCGGAAAAGATATAAGTATATTGGAGTATCTTGTAATTTCATCTTTTCAACTTATATCTAGTTAATGATTATCTTATGAATGACAAAGGTTTTCAGAAAAACGTTGAGACAAGGTTAGATATATGAGATCACCTTGCAATGATATTTTTATACATTTATCAACTGGAACTCTGTTTATATTATGCCTGGCAGAGTATTTCAAAGATTTTGAAAAGTATATATGTATATACTGAATATTTTGCGACTTAGTCGCTTTAAGATATCAACTTGGTTCATTTTTACTTGACCAAGACTTTCATGAGTACTATGAGGATGCTCACATATTGTAAATCATTATACATATTATTTTGGTGGGCTTGTTGCTCACCCTTGCTTTCTTCTTTCATCACACAATATCAGATAGACAAGATGAACATGACCAAGCTCCCAATTCGCGAGTGGATAGGAAACGTTCCGTAGTTTCCTATAGGCGTTGATGTCGCTGTAGCTGAGGTAGGAACTACCAATAGGCTAGGCTTTCAACTTTTGATGTACCAGACTTATGTATCTATCTGAATTATAATAATGGCAACAAAATATAAATTTATTCGAAAACCCTTTTGAGGTGTAATGGTTTATAATTGTGGAATAAAACAACTTGGGTTATTTTTGGTATTCATCTCTGAGACTATAACTTGTGGTGTGTGTGTATATTGTGGGGTCACAGTACGCAGTAGTTGGTTGTTTATTAAGATTGTGTGTTATTAAGGGAAATGGAACTCGTGACAACCCGGATCCCCGACCCCGGATTTGGGGGTGTTACAGAAATGGTATCAGAGCTAAGCGTTATAAACCTAAGCGTTATAAACCTCAGAGATGATGTGACGTTAAGATAATAAGTTCACTAAGATAATAAGAACTCTTACCAAGTTCATAGTCAGACTACCTAACGTAGTACTGACAGTTAAAACCCTTAGGGGAACCCTTATAAATATCGTGATAGAAGCGTGGTTCGTTATCGTGTATGGTAGCGGGACTCCGAACCCTGAGGTTGAGGAGCAGTAACGCGATGATGTTTTATTACTTATTAGGAGATCAGATTGTGGATCCGATAGAGCGTCCTAGCGAGGGAACGGATAATGCTCATGTTGAGGATGTAGCCGTTGAGGAGGTTGTCCCAGAAGGGATCGTTGCTGAAGAGGATTATGTGGAGGATCCTGACAAAAACAAAGAAAGGACCGATGAGGAATGGATGACCTTGGTCAGGACGACTACCAGAGGTAGGATTGGCCGGTCACTACCGGAGGTTCGTTCAAGTTTGTAAAGATAGTAGCCCCTTTAACGCGGCTTACTCGTAAGACTGAGAAGTTCGAATGGACAGAGAAATGCGAGAACAGCTTTTAAGAACTGAAGCAAAGGTTGGTGACAGCCCCTATGATGGCGTTGCCGGATGGAAAAGGAGATTTTGTGATGTGTAGTGATGCTTCGCATAAGGAATTAGGGTGCTTCTTATACAGCACAACAAGGTAATCGCGTACGCGTCAAGACATCTAAGGGAATATAAAATTCAATATCCCCACCCATTAGCTTGGGCTCGTGGCAATAGTTTTGCCCTAAAGATTTGAGGAACTGCTTGTATAGAGAGAAGTGCGAGATTTACATAAGCCGTAAGTGGTCTAGTACATTTTCACGCAGAAAGAGCTCAAGATGAGCCAGAGGAGGTGGTTAGAGCTAATCAAGGATTACGATTATGAGAATCTTTATCATACAGGGAAACCTGTAGCTCTGATACCAACCTTTGACGACCTCAACCCCGGGGTCGGGAGTTGACATCACGAACAACAACAAACCACACATATAATACAACCAACTCATTCTTAGTTCAATATAAACACAACCCCTTAACAAGATATTTTCCAGTTTTAAGTATGATTTAGGTTACATAATTATTACAAACCAACTTATATAACCAAACCTGACACAACTAACTTTTTACAGCAACTCAATAAGTAACATTTGGTCTGACACAACTATCTCAGAGGAGCCGGGTACGGAAGGAACTGGAATGTGGCCCTGCCTATGACCAAAGGGTCTCCTAGGAATCTGCGTTATATGCAAAACATTTTCCAAGAATGAGCAATCAATTGATCAACAATACCAATATATGAATAACAAGTAAAACATTTTATAATAAACAGTTATAGGAACAGAATTCATAACTTGTTACAAAAACAAGTAAAACATGTATAAACTGGATATCAACAACTAGCATGCTCTATAAAACAATAACATCAGTCGTGTAATCTGTAAATACCAGAGTTCAATTTTAGCATGTTATTTTCATTTCCAAATCCACTATTCCATTACAGGAACCACAAAACCATCTGTACTGCCACAAAATCAAAATTAGATATATAGTGGATGTTATCTAGGGATGGCTGATCAGGTCTCCATAAAATTCATCTAGGATAGCTGGCCGGGCTATGACACAATTCGTCTAGGAAAGCTGATCGGGCTTTAACACAATTCGTATCGGATCCGCAGAGACTAGCTAGGTCTCTAATAAGTTATGCTGGACTAATTTATAAAAATGGGGCGCGTAACCGACTTAGCCACTAACAATCGTTATCCAATATCTGATTCATTTTATCCAGTTCTCAAAACCAATTTTACCTCTCTTTTTAAGACAATTCTATCACATCACACTTTTCAAAACCTTTTCCATATTAATCACAGTTTAGAGATAGGCATTTTCAGAAGTTACTTTTCCCCAAAACATAATTTAAACAAACATTTTCAAATACAGGAGATACGTAACTTCAAACGTTTTGTTCCCTATACAATTCAAATCAACAGTATTCATATACTACTGAACCGTAAAAGATTTGTTCAGGGGTACTTGCCTTAATACGCTTTAACAACTATCACTAGCTAGCTTTGAACCAACTTGTATGCTCGAGCTTTTGACTGGGACCTAGAGAACCGAAACATCCTAAATTAGACAACCGAATATACTTGACATATCCTCGCTAATATTTTACCCATGCATTATAAAAACCCGAATCGTAATTATACAAATTATTATAATACACATAAAAATTAGGGTTCACGTCCTCGAAATTCGGTTTGGTATTTATTCTCGAAAAATACATATACCCGTCATTTTTGGAAAATAGGGTAATCAATTATTTTACAGAATATCTTATCACGACACACAATTAGGTTTCATAAAATAATTATAAAAAAGTATATACTTATATATATTTGATCGGTATTTTCGATAATTACAGGATACGTTCCCGTATTCCCGAAAATAATTTTTTGGAAATCGGGTAGTGTCTCCTTTATTTATTGGACTACCCGTCGAAACATAATCTACGCAACCAACAACAATAATTCACATCCCCAATAATCGATAAAAATGTTAATTATTATCTTTTATTTTTTTATAAATTGTAGGACTCAGAAATATTGATCACCGTCCACCGTCGGCTCGCCGAGGCTCAACGCCGACGGCGGTAAAATTCGTCGGTACCAGATAAATTAGGGTTTCCATACGAATTCCACCGATTAATTAAACTTTTTTGCGCACGTAAATATTTCTATTTCGTGAATTCCAATCAAATAATTCCTGCAAAAAGGGATTAAAATTAATAAAAAATCGTAACCCACCAAGAAGCATGCGCAAACACGCGCCCCTAATCGGAAAACAACCGGAAAATAGGATAACTCGGATGGCCGGAAAAAGAAACAAGGAAACTACAGGTAACAACCAACACCACAGAACATCCAACTGTACATACATACGCGTGTATACACATGCACATATACACACAAATCGAAAAACTAGAAACAGGCGGCAACTATTACCGAAAAAAGAAGGCTGGGGTGGAGATGGAGGAAAGAGCAGGGGAAACGGAGCATAGGGGAAGAGAGGGGGAGTGAACAAGAGATTGAGAGATACATATTAGAGAGAAATCGAGAGAGATTAGAGAGCACAGAGAGATTGATCGAGAGAGACAAGAGAGGAGAATGGTGAAAGAGAGAGACTGAGGTGAGAGATCAGAGAGATTAAAAGGGATAAGGAATGAGATGTTTATCTGTTTTAATTATCCCGATATCCTGAATTCGCACCACAATAATCAATTTAACGAGCAACTTACAGGTAAAAATAACCCAAAATTTTACCAGAATAGTTTTAAAATTCCCAGGATAATAAAACTAAAAATATAAAAAATTTATAATTTTTAAATCATTTTTGAATCGCACAACAGACCCGTATTTTATGATTTAACGAACAAATGTGTTGGTGAATTTAATCCGAAATAATTTTAAAATTCTCGAAATGTTCCAAACTTAAGAGAATATGAGTTTCATGATTTTTAAAACGTTCTACAATTTACTACTGAATTTACACCAAAATACAATCAGAAAATCATTTAGGGATAAATAATTGATGAAATAATGTTTTCTAAATTCTATATATTCCCATAAATAATTATTAAAATTATAAAGCCACAAAAATAATTTTAGAGATAATACCAATATTTTTGAAATTAAATACTCCATTATATCACTTTTAAAAATAAAAATAAACCAATATGACTCCACAATTTATCACACAAACAATTTTTCGTATACCACGGAGCACATACAACTAATCTTAAATACAACACCTAAAAGACAGAACCATAACATATTTTATTTATTTAATAATTATACTTTAAAAATACAAATATATGAGTCGTTATAACCTTCCCCCCTTAAAAAAGATTATGTCCTCGGAATCTTAACTAACTGAACAAGTAAGGATATTTGTCAAGCATTTCTGACTCTAACTCCCAAGTGGACTCTTCCACTCGAGGATTTATCCAAAGTACTTTGACTATGGGAATCGACTTATTCCTAAAGACTCGCTCTTTGTGGTCTAGGATCTGTATTGGCTGCTCCACGTTGGACAAATCTGGCTGAAGCTCGATTGGCTCATACTCAATGACTTGATTCGAATCAGGAATATAACGCTTCAACATAGATACGTAGAACATGTTATGGATATTCAGCAGTTGCGACGGTAGCGCCAACTCATAGGCAACTTTACCCACTTTTCTCAATACCTCAAACGGTCCAATATACCCAGGACTCAGCTTACCTTTATGTCCAAATGTAATCAATCCTTTCCAAGGTAACACTTTCAACAATACCAATGATCCTATTTCTATATCCATGTCCTTTCGATGCAAGTACACATTTTTTCTCTGTCTATCCTGAGCTGCTTCCAATCTTTTTCGAATCAATACCACCGCGTCCTTGGTTTGCTGAACTAACTCATGACCTAACAACTTATTTTCTCCCACTTCATCGCAATAAAGTAGGGACGTACATTTACATCCATACAAAGCTTTATAGGGTGGCATTCCTATACTGGCATGATAACTATTATTATAGGAGAACTCAATCAACGACAGGTGATCATCATAGTTTCCTTTAAAATCCAAAGCACATACTCTCAACATATCTTCAATCATCTGAATCGTTCTTTCACTTTGACCATCCTTCTGGGGATGATAGGAGGTACTCATATTCAACTTAGTGCCTAAACATTCCTGAAATTTTGTCCAAAACCTCGAGTTAAACCTTGGATCTCGATCAGACACAATTAAAACAGGGACTCCATGCTTGGTCACAATTTCATCCAAATACATCTTAACGAATTTATCCAAAAAATATCTTTCGTTGATTTAGAGGAAATGTGCAGTCAATCTATCAACAATTACCCAAATAGCATCATGATTCGATTTCGTCCTTGGTAGTCCTACTACAAAATCCATTGTAATTTCTTCCCATTTCCACTGTGGAATTTCTAAGGGTTGTAGCAATCCACTTGGCCTTTGATGTTCCGCTTTTACTGTTTGGAAAGTGTAACATTTACTCACTCAATCGGCTATTTCTTTTTTATTCCTGGCCACCAAAATTTCTGCTTCAAATCCTGGTACATCATAGTTCTTCCAGGGTGGATAGAAAACCTAGAATTATGGGCTTCTTGAAAAATCTCATTCTTCAGCTTAATCAAATTGAGGATACATATCCTAGAAGAAAATCTAAACATACCTTTGCTGTCTTTTTTAGTACAAATTTCTTCTCCAGTTAAACAATCTAGTCCTTGATTCATGACCTCTCCTTGACACTTTTTAATTCTTTCCATCAATTCTGGTTGAAAAGTAATCTCATACAATTGTTCCTTGTTACCTCCTCGCATTCGAACTTCAGTTTCCAACTTTTCCAATTCCTTTGCTTACTCCTCAACAACCTTAATCACATTCAATCTTTCCTTCCTGCTCAAGGCATTTGCCACTACATTGGCTTTGCCTGAGTGGTAATTAATTGAGCAATCATAATCCTTAATTAGTTCCAACCATCTCATTTGTCTCATATTTATATCATTCTGGGTGAATATGTACTTCAAACTCTTATGGTCCATGTAAATCTCGCACTTTTCTCCATACAAATAATGTCTCCACAGCTTCAACATGAACACTATTGCTTCCAACTATAAGTCATGAACTGAATACTTCTGCTCATGAGGTTTTAACTATCTGGATGCGTAGGCAATAACTTTATCATGTTGCATCAACACACAGTCCAAACCCTTCAAAGAAGCATCACCATAGATTACAAAGTCTCATGTTTCATCTGGCAATGCTAGCACTGGAGCTGTCACTAATCTCTTCTTCAATTCTTGGAAGATTTCTTCACATTTCTCTGTTCAGATAAACTTCTCATTCTTCCTGGTCAGCTTGGTCAATAGAGTCGCAATCTTGGTAAAGTCTTTTTACAAATCTTCGATTATAACCTGCTAATCCAAGAAAACTCCTAACTTCTATCAGAGTCTTGGGTTGTTCCCACTTGGATACAGCCTCAATCTTTATAGGATCTACCTTGATACCATCCTTACCCACTACATGACCCAAAAACTGAACTTCATCCAACCAAAACTCGCAATTTAAAAACTTAGTGTATAGCTGCTTCTCTCTTAGCCTTTGTAGGGAAATCCTTAGATATTTTGCATGATATTCTTTAGTCTTTGAGTAGATGAGGATGTCATCAATAAATACAGATACAAACTTATCCAAGTACTCCTTATACATCCTATTCATTAAATCCATGAAAGCTGTTGGTGCATTGGTCAATCCAAATGACATCACTAGGAATTCATAATGTCCATATCTAGTTTTGGATGCAGTCTTTGGTATATCTTCAGGATTAATATTCAACTGATGGTAGCCCGACCTTAAGTTAATCTTCGAGAAACAACACGCTCCCTTAAACTGGTCAAACAAGTCATCGATTCTTGGTAGGGGATACTTATTCTTAATGGTCAACTTATTTAACTCCCAATAATCAATACACAATCTCATGCTTCCATCCTTCTTCTTTCCAAACAACACTGGTGCACCCCGCGGGATACACCGGGCCTAATCACTCCCTTATCCAGTAGTTCCTGAAGTTTCTTAGCTAATTCATTCATCTCTACTGGGGCCATTCGATATGGAGCCTTTGAGTTTCTGCTCCGGGAACGAGGTCAATAGAAAACTCGATCTCGCGATTAGGGGAAATCCCGGCAACTCATCCGGAAAGATGTCTGAAATTCCCTTACTATTGGAATCTCGTCCAGATTAGGTGCCTCTTTCTCAGTGTCTACTATATAAGCTAAGTAAGCCTCACATCCTTATCTTATCAGTTTCTTTGCTTTTAATATCGAGAGAAATTTCTTTTCTTGCTTTTGTCCTTGATAATTTACCCTAAGAGTATCCTCTGTAAATATCATAACCTTCTTCTTCTTACTGTCAATATTTTCCTTATGTTGGGACAACCAATTCATTCCTAAAATCACATCAAACTCTCCTAGCTCGAAGGGTATTAGGTCAGCCAAAAAGAATGCCCGAGAATTTCTAGTTGACACTTAGGACAAAATTGACTCACTGAGACTTTATCCTGATTAGCCACTTCTATAATCAAAGGTTCAGCTAAGTATTCCAACATTAAATCCATTTTATTCACACATTTCTTCGATATAAAAGACTTAGATACTCTTGAATCAAATAAAACTTTAACAGGTACGGAGTTGAGAGAAAGTGTACCTGCAACTACATCCGAGTTCTGAGCATTTGACCTCTTGGTCATCTTGAAGGTTCTGGCTCTAGCTGTGCTGGATGCTGGTCCTTGGAATGCAGTACCTTGAGTAGCCGTTCAATAGTTCCTTACAATATGTCCAACCTTCCCACAATTATAACAAGTAACTCCTGGGTTTTCTGACTTGCATTCTGACGCATAATGACCCTTATGACCACATTTGAAATATTGAATATTCCCTTTACACTGGCCACTATGTCTTCTGCCACACAACTTACAATCCACCGCCAATTTGACTGACTGGGATGGAGTGGAAGCAACTGAGGTAGCACTAGGCCTAGCCTGAGAGAAACTCTATCTTCTGAATCTTTTATTCCTATTTCGGCCAAATCGCTTCTGAAACTTCTGACTGGATCCTCCTTGATCCGTCACATCGGTAGCACCCTCAAACTTTCTCTTCTTGTCACCCTTTTCTTTGGCGGCCAACTTCTGATCACTTTCGATTACTAGAGTGACCTGAACTATAGAGGGATATGTCTTGAGTTGCAAGGCTACAACTCCGCTGTAAATTTATGGCTTCAATCCTTGCTGAAACCTCTTTGCCTTCTGGGCTTCAGTACTTACATTATGGGGTACCAATTGGGCCAATTCCGTAAATTTGGCCTCATATTCCGCCACACTATTTTCACCTTATTTCAATTCCAGAAACTCAACCTCCAACTGATTTTGCAAATAATCCAGAAAATACTTTTCCAAAAACAACTCTGTAAACCTGGTCCAAGAAACAGGACTTTCTCCTTCTAAAGCACGAGTGGACTCCCACCAATAATTTTCCTCACCCTTAAGAAAATAACTCGTATAGTCTGATTTAAGATTATCACTTACTTGAGTGAGGGTAAAAGCTTTTTCCATCTCCTTTAGCCAAATTCTGGCAGCAACAGGGTCCACTTCGCCCTTAAACTCTAGGGGTTTCACAGATTGAAAGGATTTAAAGCTAACAGTTTGGTTCAGCTCTCTTTGCTGAGGTTGTTGCTGAAGCTGCAGCTATTTTTGTTGGATTTTTGCTGCTGTTATTGTATGAATTGCTGTTGTTGTTGCTGCTGTTGCAGAAATTGTTGTTGCTCCTAAAATTGTGCTTGTTGTTGAGCCATCTGATTAGACTGTTGGCGTAGTAAATCTAACAACTCATCCATGGGCCCCCAACAGACTCTCTACTACAGAAATTGGACGGGTTATTCTTCTTTGGCGACATTCTCCTGAAACACAACAAATAATTTTATTTTCAAAAAATTTCCCCCGGGTAGCAACATTTTTATGTGTCAAGAGAATGCTGCCACAATGAAATATTCCCATCCTCATTTAATTTGGGTCCATCCATAATGAATGGCTAAATTTAAAAAAATCAGCAACAAACATAATAATAAAAATAACAACAATAATAACAGCGCAAAAGTTTTAAAGAGACTGAACAACATCTTTTATAGAAAGGAAATATGGTACAACAACAGTGCTGAATGTCCAACTAAAACAACTATAGTACAACACTAACAACATAAGTCGAGTACACATCCAAATTTGGCTTTCATAGCAGCTACCAACTACTATCGTAACATACTAACTAAACTCACATGATCAGACTCATTCTCGCGAGAGGGATAACTAGAAACCTCTATCGTCCATTGCCAACAGTACATAAACAGTAGGGAGACACACTAAAGATCAGGGCAGTTCCAAGAAAACCTCAATAGATGCCAGAGTTACGCCTTCAAACCCTCGACTGGACTCTTAAACTCACTCCTCTATATGAGTTGCTGACTCACACCTTTGAACACAATTTCTACAACTTGCTGACTCTACTCCTAACCTAAATCAGGGACTTAAACATGTAGCTCTGATACCAACCTGTGACGGCCTCAACCCCGGGGTCAGGAGTTGACATCACGAATAATAGTAAACCACAAATATAATACAACCAACTCATTCTTATTTCAATATAAACACAACTCCTTAACAAGATCTTTTCCAGGTTTAAGTATGATTTAGGTTACACATAGGGTTGAGCAAAACCGAACCGAAACCAAAAACCGAACCGTGCTAATTCGGTTCAGTTCGGTCCTAAATTTTTCAGAAATTCGGTCTATTCGGTCCGGACCAAATAGACCGAATTAAAATTCGGTTCAGTTTGGTTCTTTTCATAAATATTTCGGTCCGGACCGAATAGACCGAATAGACCAAATCATAAATACTATAATTTTGTATTATATATATTTTACATATATCTTAAAAATTATAATCAAAATTTTTAATTTGTAATTATATTTATGGAGTATTAGAACTCTACATATCACATTAATTTAATTATATTTTAAAATTTATAATTTGTGATTTAATTTATAATGTAATTTTATTTTTGAAAAAAATTTCGGTCTATTCGGTCCAGAACCGGACCGAACCGAATTATTTCGGTTCGGTTCGGTCCGGTCCATAATATAAATTCGGTCCGGTTCGGTCCAAGAAAAAATGACTATTCGGTTTTTCGGTCTATTCGGTTCGGTCCAAACGGACCGAACCGACCGAATGCTCAGCCCTAGTTACATAATTATTACAAACGAACTTATTTAAACAAACCTGACACAACCAACTTTTTACAGCAACTCAACATACCACACTTGGTTTGGCACGACTATCTCAGGGGAGCCGGGTACGGAAGGAACTGGAATCTGGCACTGCCTATGACAAAAGGGTCTCCTAGGAATCTGCGTTATATGTATATAAAAAACATTTTGCAAGAGTGAACAAGAACTATAGGAACTGTTATAATAAACAGTTATAGGAACATAAATCATAACTTATTACAAAAACAAGTAAAATAGGTATAAACTGGATATTAACAACTAGCATGCTCTGTAAAACAATAACATTAGTCGTGTGCTCTGTAAATACCAGAGTCCAATTTTAGCATGCTATTTTCATTTCCAAATTCACTGTTCCATTACATGAACCACAAAACCATCTGTTCCGTTACGGTAACCACAAAATCAAAATCAGATATATATATATATATATATTGGATGTTATATAGGGATGGCTGATCAGGCCTCCACATAATTTATCTAGGATAGGTGGTCGGGCTATCACACAATTCATCTAGAAAAGCTGATCGGGCTTTCACACAATTTGAACCGGATCCGGAGAGACTAGCTAGGTCTCTGATAAGTTACGCTGGACTAATCGGTGAAAATGGGGTGCGACAACGGACTTAGCCACTTACAATTGTTATCCAATATCTGATTCGTTTTATCCAGTTCTCAAAACCACTTTTACCTATCTCTTTTAAAGATAATTCTATCACAGCACACTTTCCAAAACCTTTTTCATATTAATCACAGTTTAGAGATAGGCATTTTCAGAAGTTACTTTTCCCCAAAACATAATTTAAACAAACATTTTCAAATACAGGAGATACGTAACTTCAAACGTTCCGTTCCCTACACAATTCAAATCAAAAGTATTCATATACTACTGAACCGTAAAAGATTTGTTCAGGGGTACTTGCCTTAATACGCTTTAACAACTATCACTAGCTAGCTTTGAACCGACTTGTATGCTCGAGCTTTTGATTGGGACCTACAGAACCGAAATATCCTAAATTAGACAACCGAATATGCTTGACATATCCTCGATAATATTCTATCCGTGCGTTATCAAACCCGACTCATAATTATATGAATTATTATAATACACATAACAATTAGGGTTCACGTCCTCGAAATTCGGTTCGGTATATATTCTCGAAAATACATATAACCGTCATTTTTGGAAAATAGGGTAATTAATTATTTTACAGAATATTTTATCACGACACGCAATTAGGTTTCCTAAAATAATTATAAAAAAATATAATTATATATATTTGATCGGTATTTCCGATAATTACAGGATACGTTCCCGTATTCCCAAAAATAATTTCCAAAAATCGGGCAGTGTCTCCTTTATTTATCGGACTACCCGTCGAAACATAATCGACGCAACCAACAACAATAATTCACATCCCCAATTATCGATACAAATATTAATTATTATCTTTTATTTTTTTATAAATTGTAGGACTCAGAAATATTCATCACCGTCCACCGTCGGCTCGCCGAGGCTCATCGCCAACGGCGGTAAAATTCATCGGTGCCCGATAAATTCGGGTTTCTATACGAATTCCACCGATTAATTAAAAATTTTCCCGCACATAACTATTTCTATTTCACGAATTCCAATCAAATAATTCCCGCAGAAAGGGATTAAAATTAATAAAAATCGTAACCCAACAAGAAGCATGCGCAAACACGGGCCCCTAATCGGAAAACAGCCGGAAAATAGGACAACTCGGGTGGCCGGAAAAAGAAATAAGGCAACTACAGGTAACAACCAATACCACAGAACATCCAATTGTACATACATACGCGTGTATACACACGCACATATACACACAAATCGAAAAACAAGAAACAGGCGGCAACTATTACCGAAAAAAGAAGGCTGGGGCGGAGATGGAGGAAAGAGCAGGGGAAACAGAGCACAGGGGAAGAGAGGGGGAGTGAACAAGAGATTGAGAGATACAGATTAGAGAGAAATCGAGAGAGATTAGAGAGCACAGAGAGATTGATCGAGAGAGACAAGAGAGGAGAGTGGTGAAAGAGAAAGACTGAGGTGAGAGATCAGAGAGATTAAAAGGGATAAGGAATGAGATGTTTATCTGTTTTAATTATCCCGATAGCTTAAATTCGCACCGCAATAATCAATTTTACGAGCAACTTACGGGTAAAAAATAACCCGAAAATTTACCAGAATAGTCTTAAAATTCCTAGGATAATTAAACTAATAATATAAATTTACATAATTTTTAAATCATTTTTGAATCGCACAACATACCCGCATTTTATGATTTAACGAACAAATATGCTGGTGAATTTTGTCCGAAAAAATTCAGAAATAATTTTAAAATTCTCGAAATGTTCCAAACTTAAGAAAATATGAGTTTCATGATTTTTGAAACCTTCTGCAATTTACTACTGAATTTACATCAAAATACAATCAAAAAATCATTTAGGGATAAATAATTGATGAAATAATATTTTCTAAATTCTATAAATTCCCATAAATAATTATTGAAATTATAAAGCCACAAAAATAATTTTTGAGATAATAACAATATTTTTGAAAATAAATACTCCATAAAATCACTTTTAAAAGTAAAAATAAACCAATACGACTCCACAATTTATCACACAAACAATTTTTCTTATACCACGGAGCACATACAACTAATTTCAAATACAACACCCAGCTGATAGAACCATAACATATTTTATTTATTTAATAATTACACTTTAATAATACAAATATATGAGTCATTATACGATAAGTCATTCTGGAGTTCTCGAATGACTTTTCTATATTGCTTGATATGTGACTTGTCGATATCTAGATTTAGAACATTTTTTATAAAACAATTGATTCAACTCCAAGCTTCTTCACTTTTCTCTGAGGCATGATCATGGCTTGATCTTCTTCAAGAGTTTATTCCTTAGCTTGAATCTATTTACAGAAAAATACTCCAGTATAATCTTTTAACCATTTTACAGACTCAGGTAATACAATACAAAATAGAAAGTTGATTATCAAACAACTAAATCTTAGGGTTGTCAATGTGACTTAGTCGTGTTATTATACAGTGTTAGGTCACACTCACTGTAGAGGGGGTGAATACAGTGTATAATACAATCAAATCGAACTTTAATATCGTAAGTAACAGAAAACAAACTTTATTGAAACAATAAACTCTGTTACAGTATGGAACTGCTACCTCTCAGTGATGAACAAATATCACGAGAGCTGCTAGGGTTATAATGAATAATCTTCTCGAATAATGATAACACTTGTAGTGTAAACCCTATGTCTGTGTTTATATACTACACAGTTACAAGATATTCGCTAATTGATATGGAATATAATTCTGCTTCCTAAAATATATCAATCAGATATCTTTTCTTCCAAGTATTCCATTCTTCATAGAACTCCTTCTTCATGCATATCTCTTCTTATGTTTATCTCGATCTTCTTTCCTTTAATCAGCTACTTCCCTTATCTAATCGTCCTTCCGCACTTAAGTTCTGATATCCAACTTCTGATGATTATCTCCTGATAATATAAGTATTGATATCCTTAAGTCCTGACTTCCAGTATAAGTACTGATTCCCAGTTAAGTACTGATTTGTCCTGTTAAGTAAGATCTGAAAACTAAACATAAAACATATTAGCCATGACATTATCAAATATATCTAACAATCTCCCCCAACTTGTAAATTAGCATAATATACAAGTTTAACAGATATTTGATGATGTCAAAAATATTAAGTACGAATGCATAAGAATTAGACTAGATAACTACAACTTACAGTTCTTAAAGCTTTACCAATATTTAACTTCTGATAACAACTTCAGTCTGTACAAATATCAGAATTTAAGCAGTTGTAGATCTTTGACTTGGCTTCATTTTCTGATCTCTCTGATGTCAGGATTTGTTCTGAGATACTTCTTCAACAAACATCTCTCAGCATATCTAAGTTCACCAATCATTCTCCTTTTGGCATCTTTAAGCTCTGCAGTATCTTCACCAATTTGAAAGATTGCAGCCCTGAGATCATTAATCTTTGCTTTTCTTATATCCTGATCCAGTCTGATCAAATAAGCTTTATCAGACTCAAGATTGAATTCCACAGGCCTGTACCCTAGAAAGTGTTAGAAAATGGAGTTATTAAGTTCATAATTTTATTATGTTCTTGTTGTTAATTCCATAATCTAATGATTGGAAGTTGGTTCTAGATATCGGGACTTAAACTTTCATGTATGGGCTTAAGAATTTTCTTAATGAAATCCATAAGAGAAATGAAGTTGAAGTTAGTAGCTTGGAAAAGCTTGTTTTGAGAATGTGTTTGTCCCACATAGAAAGAAATAAAAGGGGTGTTGGCTTTATATAGTATAACACACATGGGTAGTGCATAACTACTAAGGTGTGTTATGGTGCGTGGTGTTCTCACGAGCCCACGCGCGCGCCGCCGCCGCCGCCCCGCCCCGCCACGCCTCGGCTCGGCTCGGCTCGGCACGTCACGTCACGTCACGGGACGGGTCGGGTCGGGTCGAAGGGCGATTTGGGCGAATGTCTCGGCGTCTCGCGTACGCGAGGTGACCTGGGCGGGGAATTTTATTTCGTATCGATTTAATATAATATTTTAATTAGAATTTATTTATCAGTTGGGCTGGGTTGTGTCTGTTGGGCTCAATTGGACTGGGTCGGATTGCATAATTGGGCTAAGTCAGATACAATGAACCTGGACTTGTAACTGATGATATATATTCAGAAATTAAAGTATATCTATATAAAACGGATGGTTTAATGTGTGGATTAATATATATCAGCTGTTACATTATAATAAATCAGCTGTTACGATTTATTTTAAATGTGCAGTTTAAATTCATATATTAAATTTGGGGTGGTCAGTTACACTTAGCCTCTAGTATAAATAAAGGACTAAGCTGCTGAGTTTTACACACCACACCCTACATTCTCTTCTTCTCTTCCTCTCTGCTCTCTCTCCCAAACACAAGTCAGTCAGTAGTTGGTTTTCCGGCGAGTGAGGAGCTAGTCGTGGTTGAGCTTCGAAGGTGCTGTAATTCAAAGCTCTGAGCTGTTTTATCCTGGAGGAGGTGTTGCAAGCATCCCCAGTGCAGCAGGTGGGGGCAATAATCTCTTCAAGAGCAGTCTGGTCTTCGTATAAGGCCTGACGACTCAGCTGTTCTTGTAATTTTCTTGTTGTACATGTTTTTGCCTCAAGCTATGGCTACTGGTACAACTTCGTTCCTTCCTCTAGTTTTACAGTCACTGACATGCATGTATTTTACCTTCACGTTTTGTTTCAACTTGCTTGGCCTTGGCTTGTTTAATATGATATATAACTGCCTCTATGTTGCTATAATAATCAGTATTTCCAACATTCTTGAAGAGATTATTTGTTATATAATATTTAGCATAATGTCGAGCGAAACTGAGGTTCCCGTTGTTGGTGGTGGTAGTGGTTCTGGTGCATCTGTTGTGGCCATTGATTGGACCACTTACAGTTTTCCACAAGCCGTTGAATTAACTGGCTTGCCAGAGAAGTTCAATGGTGGTGTAGGCTTTTCTCGCTGGCAGAAAAGAATGAAATTGTGGTTGACTGTAAAGGGTCTATGGCCTGTTGTGGAGTATGAGAAACCAGTGGTGGATCAAGAGAAGGCTGAAACTGTTAAGGGTTTTGCGAAGTGGGCTGAGAAGGATGGTGTGGCCAGGGCGGCCATTCTGGCTGCTCTCACTAACACATTGTTTGATGTGTATTCTTCTGATGCCTACTCTGCAAAACTCTTATGGGAGAAGCTGGACCAGACACATAATACTGACTCTCAGGGTCTTGAGAAGTATTCTGTGGCTAAGTTCCTTGAATTCAAGCTGGTGGACAACAAGTCCATGACTGAGCAAGTGCATGAATTCGAGATGATAGTGCATGCTTTGAAGGAGTCCGGAATGGACCTCCCTGAAAAGTTCAAGGTTATGAGTGTGATTGAAAAGCTTCCGAAGTCTTGGGAGGAGTTCTCTCTATCCCTGAAAAGACAGAAAGGAGAGATCACCTGGACCAACCTTATGCTGGACATCTCGGTTCAAGAACAACACAAGTCCAAACAAGGACATGTGATGCCAACTGAGGCCGGGAGCTCGAAGGTAAATGTAGCAACTGTAGGACAGAAAAGGAAGGGTGTGGCTAAGAAAGTTAGCGCTAATAAACCTAAGAGTGACAAGGACAAGGCCAAGAAACCCAAGGCAAACAAACCGTGTTGGTCTTGTGGGCAGGTTGGGCACTGGAGTAAGGACTGCCCTACAAAGAAGGCGAAGAAGGCTGAGGTGGTAGCACAAGCGAATGCTGTGCTTGCAACTACAAGTGGGCCCGTAGTGAACATGGTTGTTGGTGAGGCCACGGCTTCTGAAACCAACGCAGACCGGTATGTTTCCTACAACCCTGTATTATTTTCTACCTATCTGTCAAATGAATGGTTGATAGATACTGGAGCTAATGTGCATATTTGTGCTGATATTAGTCTATTTGTATCTTATCAACAGAGTCATAGCTTGACAGTGACGATGGGGAATGCTAGTGCTGCTCAAGTACATGGAATAGGAAACGTAGACCTGAAGTTCCCTTCTGGACGTATTCTATCCCTAACTAGAGTGCATTATGTTCCCGACATGCGTAGAAATATAATAAGTGGAAGCTGTTTAGTTTCCAATGGCTTTGAAATTTCCTTCAAATGTAATAAAGTAGTTCTTATTCACACTGGTACATTTTTTGGCAAGGGTTACTTGTCAAATGGTTTATTTGTAATTAATGCTGAACCCGTTTTGGGTACATTAAATAATGTTATTCTTCCTTCTGTGAATTGTGTTGAATCCTCAAGTTTATGGCATGCTAGACTAGGTCACTTAAACTTTGGTGCTCTTAAGAATATGATGAACTTAGAGTTGATTCCAAAACATACCATAGAAAAGAATTCTAAATGTCAAGTATGTGTGTCAGCTAAACAAATAAGGAAACCTTTTCATAACATTGTTAGGGATTCAGACTTGTTAGATTTAGTACACACTGATATTTGTGAATTTGGTGGTGTGTTGACTAAGGACCAGTTTAGATACTTCATTACCTTTATAGATGATAGTAGTAGATATTGTTATGTTTATTTACTTAAACATAAGGATGAAGCACTTAGTAAATTCATTATATATAAAACTGAAGTAGAAAAACAAACTAGTAAGGTACTTAAACGTTTGAGATCTGACAGAGGTGGTGAGTATACAAGTAACTCCTTTAATGAATTTTGTGAAAACAATGGTATAGTTCATGAAGTTACTCCACCATACACACCTGAGTCTAATGGGGTCGCTGAGCGAAAGAACAGAACATTTAAAGATATGATTAATAGTATGCTTATTAACTCTGGGTTGCCTAAATACATGTGGGAGAGGCTCTAAATACGGCTTGCCATATTTTGAATAGAGTTCCTCTGAAACACATGGATAAGACACCTTTAGAGTTATGGAAAGGCAGGATGACTAGTCTTAAGTATCTTCGTGTGTGGGGGTGTCTTGCTAAGGTGCTTGTCCCTGAACACAAGAGAAAGAAACTAGGTCCAAAGACTGTTGATTGTATCTTTCTGGGCTATCTTGAGACCACTACAACTATGAGATTTTTAGTAATAAAATCTGACATAGATGGTATAGTGGCTAACACGATAGTTGAATTTCGTGATGCTACATTCTTTGAGGATGTCTACCCTATGAAGACTGGTATACCTCAAGAGACCTATGATAAGGATCCCACTCACACATCAAGTTCTATTCCCGATCATGTGGAAAAGATGACAAATGTGGGGGCGGAACCTGGTAGTAGCTCTACTCCTAATGAAGTAGAGGAACCAAGGAGAAGTAAGCGTGCAAAGGTAGTTAAGGATTTTGGAAGTGGTTTTATCACTTACAATGTCGAGGACGAACCTTTAACTTTCCGACAGGCTATGGACTCTTCGGAGTCTAGGCATTGGAAGGGTGCTGTAAAGAGTGAAATTGACTCTATTGTTTCTAATGGAACATGGGAGTTGGTTGATCTCCCTCCTGGGTGCTCTACTATTGGGTGCAAGTGGGTCTTCAAGAGGAAGTTGAACCCTGATGGCTCAATAGATAAGTACAAAGCTAGACTGGTGGCAAAAGGGTTTAAGCAAAAAGAAGGAATTGATTACTTTGACACATACTCTCCGGTTGCTAGGATGGTAACAATCCGTATGCTTATAGCATTGGCTTCGGTCCATGGTCTTATCATCCATCAGATGGATGTAAAGACGGCTTTTCTTCATGGTGAACTTGAAGAAGAGATTTATATGGATCAGCCTGAGGGATTTGTTGCATCTGGCAATGAAAGGAAAGTATGTAAGTTAATCAAGTCCATCTATGGCTTGAAACAAGCTCCCAGGGATTGGCATAAAAAGTTTGATGATACTGTATTGCCATTCAGTTATGTAGTTAATGAAAATGATAAGTGTGTTTACACCAAAGTTAAAGGTAGTGAGTATGTCATCTTATGCCTATATGTGGATGACATATTATTGTTTGGAACCAATATTGAGATTATTAACGAGACAAAAGCATTCTTAAAAAGGCACTTTGAAATGAAGGATATGGGGGAGGCTAGTGTGATTCTTGGAATCAAATTGATTCAGTCAACTGAAGGAATAACCTTGACTCAATCTCATTATATAGAGAAATCTATACTTGAGAAATATGGTTATTCACAGTGTAGAATCGCTAGTACACCCTATGATTCTAAAGTTGCCCTTGTCAAGAATACTTCTAGAGTTCCTGTGTCTCAGTTAAGGTATTCTCAGATTATTGGGAGCTTGCAGTATCTTGCTAACTGTACTAGACCAGATATCTCATATTCTGTGTCTAAGTTGGCTAGATATACAAGCTGTCCAAACAGAACTCATTGGGATGCTCTTGATAGAGTACTTAGATATCTGAAAGGCACAATGTACCTTAGTTTACACTACAGGAGGTTTCCTGGTGTACTTGAAGGGTACAGTGATGCAAGTTGGATAGCTAAGAAGTCTGGTTCCAATGGAGTGACTGGATATGTGTTTACCCTTGCGGGTGGAGCAGTATCCTGGAAGTCGACTAGACAGACTATTGTGACTCGGTCGACATTTGAGGCTGAGCTGTGTGCACTTGATGCCACTGGGACGGAGGCTGAATGGCTACATGGGCTTATGTCCACGTTACCTGTAGTAAGCAGACCGCTTCCTGCGATTGCTATTCATTGTGATAGTCGAACAACTATTGACAAGATTAGCAGTAAAAAGCATAATGCTAAAACAAAGAGACACATCCAAGTTAGACTTAAGTCTATAAGGGGGTTAGTGTCTGACAGGATTATAGCTATAGAGTTTATAGGAACTCAGAATAATATAGCTGATCCTTTGACTAAAGGACTGGAACCTGCAGTAGTCCTTAAGTCAAGGTTGGGGATGGGACTGTCAACCCATCATAATTCATCAACAGTGGGAACCCAATACACATGAGAGGAGATCCCTCGAAGTGTATTCAATGTGGTAATAACAAGCTGTAAGGGTGAATTGGTAGTACCTTTGCTACATAGATGATACTCATGTATCTGAGTCTATCCCCTGTAAACCTAGAAGGTACTGTGACTGCTAAGAAAGTAAGAGTGTTACAACTCTGAATGGGATCAAGTCGTTAGACGAGATATTAGCAGTATATCTCTGGAGATGCCCAGCTAAGCGAATGTAATTGTGTGGTCGCAATTAGAGGAAAGGGTTATTCCTTGAAGCATTCGACGAACAGGATCGAGACATGACCATTAATGTCTCAAAGCCGTAGATTGGCTCCATAGCCGTTGATTTGTTGTTGTCTATGGAAAGTGGTAACACCCAACGGATTAAGATTCAAGGTGCAATATTCCATCTGAATCCGGTAGCCATTGAAGTAGAGAACTTAGGAGGGTTCAAACCCGGAAGGGTACCGACTCTGAAAAAACAAGTCATGATGAGAAACCTGAAACGCATTTCTGTATGGATTTGTGGGGGATTGTTAGAAAATGGAGTTATTAAGTTCATAATTTTATTATGTTCTTGTTGTTAATTCCATAATCTAATGATTGGAAGTTGGTTCTAGATATCGGGACTTAAACTTTCATGTATGGGCTTAAGAATTTTCTTAATGAAATCCATAAGAGAAATGAAGTTGAAGTTAGTAGCTTGGAAAAGCTTGTTTTGAGAATGTGTTTGTCCCACATAGAAAGAAATAAAAGGGGTGTTGGCTTTATATAGTATAACACACATGGGTAGTGCATAACTACTAAGGTGTGTTATGGTGCGTGGTGTTCTCACGAGCCCACGCGCGCGCCGCCGCCGCCGCCCCGCCCCGCCACGCCTCGGCTCGGCTCGGCACGTCACGTCACGTCACGTCACGGGACGGGTCGGGTCGGGTCGGGTCGGGTCGAAGGGCGATTTGGGCGAATGTCTCGGCGTCTCGCGTACGCGAGGCGACCTGGGCGGGGAATTTTATTTCGTATCGATTTAATATAATATTTTAATTAGAATTTATTTATCAGTTGGGCTGGGTTGTGTCTGTTGGGCTCAATTGGACTGGGTCGGATTGCATAATTGGGCTAAGTCAGATACAATGAACCTGGACTTGTAACTGATGATATATATTCAGAAATTAAAGTATATCTATATAAAACGGATGGTTTAATGTGTGGATTAATATATATCAGCTGTTACATTATAATAAATCAGCTGTTACGATTTATTTTAAATGTGCAGTTTAAATTCATATATTAAATTTGGGGTGGTCAGTTACACTTAGCCTCTAGTATAAATAAAGGACTAAGCTGCTGAGTTTTACACACCACACCCTACATTCTCTTCTTCTCTTCCTCTCTGCTCTCTCTCCCAAACACAAGTCAGTCAGTAGTTGGTTTTCCGGCGAGTGAGGAGCTAGTCGTGGTTGAGCTTCGAAGGTGCTGTAATTCAAAGCTCTGAGCTGTTTTATCCTGGAGGAGGTGTTGCAAGCATCCCCAGTGCAGCAGGTGGGGGCAATAATCTCTTCAAGAGCAGTCTGGTCTTCGTATAAGGCCTGACGACTCAGCTGTTCTTGTAATTTTCTTGTTGTACATGTTTTTGCCTCAAGCTATGGCTACTGGTACAACTTCGTTCCTTCCTCTAGTTTTACAGTCACTGACATGCATGTATTTTACCTTCACGTTTTGTTTCAACTTGCTTGGCCTTGGCTTGTTTAATATGATATATAACTGCCTCTATGTTGCTATAATAATCAGTATTTCCAACAGAAAGTTAGTTATAATTTGAGCAGAATTGGGCTTCATTTCAACTATATCACCCTTGTGATCTCTGTACTTTGGAACATATATGCTGCCAGACTTAACAGAATAAAGCCTTTTCTATCTCTGAATCTGATCCTTCAAATAGTTTGCAGCAGTTCCTGTCAATCTGTCATCCACTTGAAGTAAGAATAGTACATGTTCCAGTTCTTCAAAATACTTCAATGGAATGGCATTTTGTCTTATATGATAAACCCTACCATCTGTCATGAAATACAACAAGATGTATTCATTCAAGTAGGTATGGTAAACCATTTGTACAGATTCTAGTTGATTCAATCTCTCAGGAGTTGCTCCAATACCTAGTTCACTCAAGGAAGTTGGATCATTGGTAGTGTTCTGTATTCTTCTTTCATCAGCACTTCCCAATCCAGTTTTATCTCTTGCTTCCTTTCCAGTAACTACTCTAGCTTCAAAACCACTTGCAGTAGACTTCAAAGGTTGAGTCTGTTTTGCTTTAGTGAATCCTGGTAGGAGTGTCTTTGGTCTATCTTCTGATATCAAGTTAACTTGAGCTATGTCAGAGGTTACTTGCTTCTTCAAAATATCAGAACTCACAGTTTCTTGACTCTGAACAACTTGAGCCATGTCAGAGGTTGTTTTAAGAACTTTTCTTGAAGTCAGAGCAAGATCATCCTTTTCATCAGTAATTTCTTCATCCTCAGGAGGCACATAAACCTTGATAGGTTCACCAACCTTTTCTTTACCCTTGGATCTGGGATCTATCTGTGGTTGTGATTTAGCCACATGTTGCTTCAGTATTTGTCCTTTCTTTGATCACAATGCCTTTGAGTTTTGGAAGTGGCTTTTTACCAGAAGCTTCAGATTTAGATGTGACTTTCTCTGATTTAAGCCTGGCTTCTTCCTCCATTAAACTCTCCAAGTCCATTCCTGGATTTTCCTGAAGAAATAACTGTCTTGACATTTCCTCATCAAGATCTAAAAGTTCATCAGAACTTATCCTTTTACCAGTAGCAGAACTTATTCTTTTCCCAGTATCAGAACTTGTCCTGTGACTTGTGATTTCAGCTTTTCTTGATGTGAATCCTCTACCTTGACTATGACCTCTACCCATTCCAGAGCTTCCTTGATCATCTTTTCCATCATCCTTCCCTTTCAGTGTCTTGTTAGTCTTTCATTTGTACTTAATTACTTTCTCCCCCTCTTTGGCATCAGCAGGTAATAGGAGAGAGACAAGCAATTCCACCGAGGATTGGATTTCAGTAAGTTGAGATTGTTGAGAAGCTTGATTTGTCAAAATATCATTAATCTGAGCTTGTTGTTTTTCTTGATTCTTCTCAATATTAGCAATCCTGTCATAGGTAGGTTGGAAGAACCTTTTCTTGTCAAGTTTCCAAACTTCTCCTTGCTTAATAAATTCTTCCTGAATCTTTTGTAGCTCTGCATGAGTAGTTGAATGAAGACCTTGTAGATGTCTAGTACTCAATGCAGTGCGCGAAGCTGGGTTTTGAAATCATCAGAATTTAACATTTCATCAGCTTTAGTCAAGTGCTCAGCAAGATGAATCTCATTTGGAACACAGGAAACTGAGTTCCATTCCTTAGTCCACTCCCGTCCTGCAGGAGTTTCACTCCAAGACACTGGTGCTTCTCTGGTAACAAACTTCTTAACCAGTTCAGACTTAAGAATAGTCTGTTGAGGAGCATGTCCTGAAGGACCTGCTTCATCAGCATCTGCAGCTGGAGCAACATCACCAGTATCTCCAGCATTTGCAGTATCCTCTGATAAAACAACAGTGTGAGTAGCAATGAAGGCTTCAGCATCCTCTAATTGCTGATATGGTTCTAAGTTCTGATCAACAGCCATATCCTGATGCTCACCTAAAGTCTGATCATCAGCATCTTGATGCAGAGAAGGTGTTGTAGATAACTCTGGAGTTTGAACAGCATCAGTAACAGGTGTTGTTGAAGGATTAGTTGCTGTTGGAGCTTCTAAGAGAATTACTTCAGGCACAACCAAGTTTTGAACATCAATATCAGCACTTGTGCCTGGATCAACAGGAGATACAGAGGATGTGTTGACCTTTTCAGAAACAGCTTCCTTAGATGGAGTTGATGGAGAAGAAGTGACTTTAGCAAATTCCTTTTCTTGTGAGATCAGAGATTCCTGATCCCCTTCCTTAGCTGCTTCCTCTTCATCATCTGAAACTGACCTATTTGCCCTCTGTTTCTTGTATCTTTTTAAAGATTTGGATTCCTTGGGAGTTTCAGAAACTGTCATTCTTCTAAGCCTCTTGAGAAGCCTAGATCCCCCAATTCCAGAATCCTTCTGAGAAGTCACTTTCTCAGCTTCTTTTACAACAGGTTCTAAAGAAGGAACCTGGTCCTCAGTATCAGATTCATCTCTCAAGGCAATCCTTCTTCTCTTTTGAGGTGTTTGAGGAACAGTCTTTGTCCTCTTAGGTTTGGAAGATGAAGACTTCACAGTAGATACTGAGGGATGAGGTTCTGATGGTTGAACATCAGGATAAAGTGCAGTGTACTTAACAGGGTCATAGGTAATTAATGCTTGTTTGACAGATAAAGGTATTAAGAGGGGTCTTAACACAGCCTTCTTATTATCAGTAAATAATAAATCAGTGAAAGCTCTTTTAGCTAGTCGAAAGGATGGAATTAAATCACCAAAACTTTGGGGCTGATTACAACAGAACCTATGAATAAGCTGACAAAATCTGGCAAAATATACAGTATTTCGATCTTCTGTCATCCTATCCCCAATAAAACCTAAGACAACACTTGCATAATCAAAATCAGTGTGATTTATAAGAGCATACCCGATTTGTTGGCTAAATATGGGAATTGCATCGAAATTTGAGCATTTGTTAGCAAAAGCCTTGGTAATGCAGTCAAAGAAGAAACTCCATTCCCTCCTTATGAAAGATCTCTTCAACTTGCCAAGCTTTGCCAATGTTCCCTCATATCCTAGACTGACCATCATGTTCTGAAGAACCAGTTCGTCAACAGTAGAATAAACACAATTCTCAGGTAGCTGCAGTGCTTGTCGAACCGTAGACAAAGTCACATCATATTCATTGTCCCCTGATGAAAAGATAATACTCAAGGACCCTTGAGCACCACCATCATCATATACTCCACTCCTCCAGAACTCCAGTACTTGAACTCCAGAGACTGATTTAGGCTCAGTTAGAGCGTACCTAATATCAGAACTAGTGAGAAAATCCTGAATGAAATGAAGTTCAGAGGGTGCCTCTGATGTGTGAAGTATAGCAGAGAAGTTATTAGGAATAAACTTTGCTCCATTAAGGATTATGTCCTTGGGTGCCATGTGAAAAGTTGAGATTGAAGAGTACCTGGTAGGTGTTTGATAAAATGTCTGTATGAAAAAAAAACGTGAGAAGAAGAGAGAGAGAGTAAAAGCAAGTAGAGAGAAAATGTATGAAAGGAAATAAAAGATTAAAAAATCCTCTCTCTGTCGTACTTATACTCTGAAAAAAAGTTACAGTTGGACACCTGTCAGACATGCAGTAATAACGGATAGTTACTGGGCGCGAGAAAACAGTAATCATTACTTACCCACTTGCAGTTTTTCAAGGAAAAACCGTTCCACTTACCCAGATTTTCCATTAATCAAGGTGAAACAGTTTTAATTCAAAATTGAAACCGTTCCCACTGATTTAATTATTTTTCACTGCATCATTAATATTCTGAAAATAAAACAAGTGAAAATGACCAAGATAAATCAGGTGAGTAAGTACTGAAAAAGGAAAATCAGAACTTAAATTAAAACAGAATTTATATGGTCATCAGAATATGAATCGTTATCAGGATTTATCAATGCATTACAAAATAACTTAGAGACAAAATCTTGAAATAAAAACAAATTTCATTAATATATCAAGTGAATACATTCATGAAATTGAAATTACATCAGAATTTATACAAGATTTCCCTAAGCTGCTAGACCTAACATCAACAGCCTTAGTCCTAGCTCAAGAAGCAGGGCAAGGCCGATGATGAAGAAAAACAGAAAGAAGAAAATAAATCATTTCTTCTTCCTACTCTCGACAAACAGAATGGCGAGTCGAATGATTCGCTCTTGCTGGCGGAGAGCTTCCAGCCTTTCCTCCTCCAATCGCTCCAGATAGCGATGGTAGTCCATATAGAAGAACAGGAGGTGGGTGAGTACCTCCTGTGGGACAGAGTCCCATATCTCATCAGGAATGGCAGTGACGTGCCATTCCTGCTGCCAATCGGCACAGCTGAGCTCCATATTGAAGGTTTCGTAGTTCAAAAACATGTTGTATCTGACCATGGTGTTTTTGATAGAAAAAGTATGAAGGTAAGTTGATGTTGAGAGAAAAGATTTGATGGAAAGGCTGATGTGAAGTGGTTGCTTATATAGGCAAGAGAATGCCAGGAGACACAAAGGAATTTAATGTTGACAGATAGAATTTATTCTACCTTATCTCCCCAGACTTGAAAAAAGAAAAACATTCATTGGAAAGAGAAAACATGGTTTAATGCGCACAAGAAGCAAGTAAAAGTTGACTGTTCAAGTATGAATACCATTAACCCTAACCATAGTGACTATTAATCTTCCACTTCAACATAAATATAGTTTGAACCGAGACTGTTATTAAATTTTATCCAAAGATAAGTCAAGTAAAGAATTAGACTGGAATATCAGAACTTAACAGTCATCAGAACATAATTTCTTAACTCGAAAAAGGAATGCCTATCTTAGTAAGTCCTCATACAAGTTCTAAGTTATATTTTTCAGAACTTAATCATCAGAACATGCAACCAGAACTTGTCCTCGGAATTTGTGCAAAGTGACACAATGACTGTTTATCTAAAACAACACAGACCACCACAGTAACTTTCATCATTCTTATGGAGTGATTAGTGTGTGCATTAAGCTAAATTTCAGACAAAGAATTAAGTCTGATTCACTTCAGTACATCTTAGAAATAAGGCATAATTAAAACTTTGCTAAAGAACTGTCATTATTTTGTAACCTACTGTTGAATGAGTTCATGCTAGAGTCCACCTCAACTATTTTGTGCTAATTTTATGCATCTTTTTGAATTCCATTTTACAGTGGCTTCTCAGTGTAAGTGAGTCACGACTGCTTATCAGAATTTATGTTATTATCAGAGTATTTCTCCAGTAATCATAGAGTGTAAAAAGTCACCAAGAAAATATTTTACTTTTCTAATGCATATTTACTTAATACCAGCAATGCACTTGGGTCGTCCCTTCCACATTTTTACTCTAGATCTCAAAGGAGTACCTGATTTTATTCTTTGATCCTTTTGCTTTTTCTTTTTGATAGGAGAGGTTTATTAGCACTTAGTGCATTCAGCAGAATTACTAGTATCAGAACTTAACAGATGAGTAGCATTATTCTAATTTGTGACTTAGTAATAAGATAAACAAAGTAAACTCAACTTAGCTCTATTATCAGAATTTGCTTGTGTCAATAGATTTCCATAGAAATAATTACTTCTTATATGGGATCATTTGTTTATTGAAGACTGCTAGGTCAGCATCTAGCACAGTTATCCTCATAGGATTGAATGGTTACTTAAACAGACATATCACTTATCAGAGTTTAGAAACATATATCAGACAACAGTCAGTACTTAAACACATTTATCAATTAATCACAGAATACATAAAGAGATTAAATTCTGTAAATACTGATCATAAAGTCTGATAACACAGAACAAGACTAAGCAGATTTAGAGAAAGAACCTGAAATCATTCAAGTTCATTTACCAATCTTGTAAAAGTGGCTTCACACAATGGTTTTGTGAAGATATCTGCTAGTTGTTGATCTGTTGGAACAAAGTGCAATTCCACTATACCTTCATCCACATGTTCCCTTATGAAGTGGTACCTGATGCTGATGTGCTTTGTCATAGAGTGTTGAACTGGATTACCTGTCATAGCAATAGCACTTTGATTATCACAGTAAATAGGGATTTTGAAATATGTTAACCCATAATCTAGTAGCTGATTCTTCATCCAAAGAATCTGTGCACAACAGCTTCCTGCAGCAATATACTCTGCTTCTGCAGTTGATGTGGAAATTGACTTTTGTTTCTTGCTGAACCAAGAAACCAATCTGCCTCCAAGAAATTGGCAGCTTCCACTTGTGCTTTTCCTGTCAATTTTGCAACCTGCAAAATCTGCATCTGAGTAACCTATTAGTTTAAAATCTGATTCTCTAGGATACCACAATCCCAGATCAGCTGTTCCTTTAAGATACTTAAAAATTCTTTTCACAGCTGTTAAGTGAGGTTCTCTTGGATCTGCTTGAAATCTTGTACAAAGACAGGTAGCATACATGATATCAGGTCTACTAGCAGTTAGATAGAGTAGAGAGCCAATCATACCTCTGTAATCAGTAATATCTACTGATTTACCAGTATTCTTATCCAGTTTTATTGCAGTGGCCATGGGAGTGGATGCACTTGAACAATCTTGCATTCCAAATTTCTTCAGCAAGTTTCTGGTGTACTTAGTTTGACAGATAAAAGTGCCTTCTTCATTCTGCTTGACTTGAAGGCCCAGAAAATAGCTAAGTTCCCCCATCATACTCATCTGATACCTTGACTGCATCAGTTTGGCAAACTTCTTGCAAAGTCTATCATTTGTAGACCCAAAAATGATATCATCAACATAAATCTGGACCAGAAGTAAGTCTTTTCCATGGTTGAGGTAGAACAGTGTTTTGTCTATTGTTCCTTTGTTGAATCCACTTTCTAGAAGAAACTGAGCTAAAGTCTCATACCATGCTCTAGGAGCTTGCTTAAGTCCATAAAGTGCTTTATCAAGCCTGTAGACATAATCTGGATGTTTGGAGTCTACAAAGCCTGGAGGTTGTTCAACATATACTTCCTCCTCCAATTCTCCATTGAGAAAAGCACTTTTCACATCCATTTGAAAGACAGTAAACTTTTTCTGAGCAGCATAAGCCAAAAATATCCTTATGGCTTCTAACCTAGCAACTGGTGCAAATGTTTCATCATAATCAATTCCCTCCTGTTGAGAATATCCTTTTGCAACCAGCCTTGCCTTATTCCTTGTAATTATGCCATCACTGTCAGTTTTGTTTCTGAATACCCACTTTGTACCAACAACAGATCTATTCTTTGGTCTTGGCACTAGGGTCCAGACTTTGTTTCTTTCAAATTCATTTAACTCTTCCTGCATTGCTTGCACCCAATCAGCATCTTGAAGAGCTTCTTCCACTTTCTTTGGCTCAGTCTGAGAGAGAAAAGAATTGTAAAGACATTAATTTGAAGTACCTGTTCTAGTTCTGACACCTGCATCAGGATTTCCAATTATCAAATCAGGTGTATGTGATTTTGTCCACTTCCTTGCAGATGGAAGGTTTTCTTTAGAACTGGATGCCACCCCATGATCCATACTGTCTTCATTTTCATTTTATGATGCTCCCCCTGAAACTATGCTTTCTGAGTTGAATTCTTCAGTATTTAGATTTTCAGCACTATCAGAACTTGGCTTATCAGAACTTGACGAATCAGAACTTGAAGAGCCAGATGTATGTTCTGATGTTTCTTGAGATGTGGTAAGATCTTGAGTATGCTCCCCCTGCATAGGTGCATTTTCCTTTGGCGTACTCACCACAATTTCAATAACATCAGAGTTTAATCCGTCAGAGTTTACAGTATCAGGACTTAGACTGTCAGGATTTTCAGTATCAGAATTTGAGTCTTCATTTTCAAATCTCAGCTGATCATGGTCAATAAAATCTTCAAGACCAGTAATCTTCTTGTCATCAAAAGAGACATTGATAGATTCTATGACCACTTTTGTTCTCAAATTATAGACTCTGAAGGCTTTTGTGGAAAGTGGATATCCAACAAAGATTCCTTCATCAGCTTTTAGATCAAACTTTGATAGCTGTTCAGGATGAGTCTTGAGAACAAAACACTTGCATCCAAATACATGAAAGTACTTCAGATTTGGCTTCTTTTTCTTCACCATCTCATATGGTGTTTTTCCATGCTTGTTAATGAGTGTTGCATTTTGAGTAAAACAAGCAGTCTACACAGCTTCAGCCCAGAAATAGGTTGGAAGCTTTGCTTCTTCAAGCATTGTACGTGCAGCTTCAATGAGAGTTCTATTCTTCCTTTCAACAACTCCATTTTGCTGTGGAGTTCCAGGAGCAGAAAATTCCTGCTTAATTCCATGGTTTTTGCAGAACTCTTCCATTATCAAATTCTTGAACTCAGTGCCATTATCACTCCTTAAGATTTTCACAGAATCTTTGACCAATTTATCCAGATGTTTGACATGATCAATCAAGATAGATGCAGTTTCACTTTTTGTGTGCAAGAAATACACCCATGTGTATCTAGTGAACTCATCCACTATGACCAATACATATTTCTTCTTTGCAATAGACATGACATTTACTGGACCAAATAGATCAACATATAGTAGATGATAAGGCTCAAGAATTGATGATTCAGTTTTGCTCTTGAATGTAGATTTTCTTTGTTTGGCCTTCTGACAATAATCACAAAGATCATCAGGAGCAAATACTGACTTTGGCAGTCCTCTCACAAGATCCTTTTTGACCAGTTCATTTATATTGTTGAAATTTAAATAAGAGAGTTTCTTGTGCCAATTCCAGCTTTCTTCAATTGATGCTCTACTTATCAGACAGATTGCAGAACCATCAGTACTTGTTGAAAGCTTAGCTTCATAAATGTTACCACGCCTGTATCCTTTCAGAACAACTTTGCCTTTAGATTTACTCACAATTTCACAGTGTTCTTCAAAGAAATCAACATGATAACCTCTGTCACAGATTTGACTTATACTCAGCAGATTATGTTTAAGTCCTGAGACCAGAGCTACTTCTTTAATGATGACATTCCCAAGATTGATATTGCCATATCCAAATGTTTTTCCAATGTTGCCATCTCCATAAGAAACACTTGGGCCAGCTTTCTCCACAAAGTCTGATAGCAGGGCCTTATTTCCAGTCATATGTCCTAAACATCCACTGTCCAGAACTAGAATATTTTTCCTGTTGCCCTGCAATCACAAAGACCACTAATTATTAGTTTTAAGGACCCAGACTTGCTTGGATCCTTTGGCCTTATTAAGTTTGTTAACATTTGCAGCGGATTTAGCATCAGAGTTTATGTTAACATTTTTCTTATCAGAACTTACACTACCAGACTTTGAATCAGAATTTACACTAGAAGGAATAATGGAAACTTTCTTCAAAGAAGGTTTTAATTGATAATAATCATAGTACAAACTATGATATTCCTTACAAGTATAAATGGAATGCCATAAACTACCACAATAAAAACAAGGATTTTGTGGTTTATATCTAACAGACTGACTCTTAACTCCTGATTTTGAAGGTAAGGAGTTAATGTTTTTATTCTTCCTGCAAAAAGAAGCCAGATGGTTAGAACTTCCACAGTTATGACATGTTTTCCTAAGAGCATCAACAGGTTTATAATCATTGGTTTTATTCACACCTTCCTTTCCATTCCTATTTTTCCTAGGTGATTTTACCTTGTTTGCATTCTTAACATCTTTCAGCTTATGCTTAAGCTGCTTCTTAGTCATTAAGCCTATGTTTACTTCAGCTGTCTTTTCCTGTTTTAGTTTGTCAGAAGTTAATTCCTCTTTAACTTCTGATTTCTCATTATCAGACTTTACAGTTACAAACTTAACAGGTTTTAACTTTGGCTTTTGCTTAACAACAGGCTTAATTTCTTCAGTTCCTTTATCATTCTTATCCTCTCCATAACCTAAGCCCTCTTTCCAATTTTCACTACTTAGCAAATTTTGAGTTGTTCTGCCAGAGTTAGTCCAAGTCCTGATTATCTCTCTTTCCTTTTCTAACTCAGTTTTTAGAGATTCATTCATTTTTAGCACTTCATCCCTAACATAAAAAGCATCATCTCTATCCTTCTGAGTTTGATGGAATATAACTAACTCTTTTTCTAAGAAATCATTTCTTTTCTTAAAAGCAAGATTTTCTGAAGTTAATCTTTCACATGTTAAGGTTTGATCTCTATAACTAACAAACATAGTTTTAAGATATCTTCTCAACTCATTAATATCATCAGTATGAAAAGCATAAGTAGTCTGAGGTACCTTTGTTTCAGCAGCTTCAGAACTGTTCTCAGCACTTTCTTTATCAGCATTTGTCATCAATGCATAGTTCTCCTCACTTTCAGAGCCTTGCCTTTGTCACCCTTCACTTTCTTGCAATCAGGAGATATGTGGCCTTTCTCACCACAGTTATAGCATTTAACATTGATATAATCTCCTCTGTCAGACTTTCCTCCTTTGCCTTCAGATCTTCTGAAATTCTTCTTATCAGAATTTGTGCCTTTCCTGGAAAACTTCTTTCCCTTCCTGAACTTTCTGTATGCAATCTTTGTGATTCCTTTCACCATAAGAGCACACAGCTTCATCATCTCCTCATCAGCATCAGTCTCAGGAAAGCTTTCAGAATCTGAGTCATCATCAGTTTCAGAACTTGATGACTCAGTATCAGACTTTGTAAAAAGAGCTTTACCCTTGTCTTTCCTTGAGGAAGCTGCTTTGGGGGATTCTTCTTCAGCCTTAAGAGCAACTGTTCTTGACTTTCCTCCTTTCCTCTTGCTTCTTTGTTCCATCTCAAGTTCATGAGTCTTGAGCATTCCATAGATTTCATCAAGAGTTGTTTCATCAAGACTGTAGTTGTCTCTTATTGTTGTTGCCTTCAAATCCCAACATTCAAGAAGAGCTAACAGGAATTTAAGGTTTGTATCTTCAAGATCATACTCCTTGTTAACCAGTGACAGATCATTCAAGAATTTGACAAATCTATCATATAAATCAGTCAATGATTCATTAGCCTTATTCTGGATCTGTAGCTTCCAGAAATATGGTCATCCTCACCTTCCATATGGCATATTCAGATGGTCTCAGTATGGGAACTCTGATGGTTTCATACCGACTTTGAATTTGTGTCTTTGGAGGTTCTTCAGTTTTGGTAGGTTTAGTTGGAGTTTCTGTGTCAGACATGATTGTGTTTGGATCTTTAACTGTATGTGTGTTAACAGATAGGCTCTGATACCACTTGTTAGGTCACACTCACTGTAGAGGGGGTGAATACAGTGTATAATATAATCAAATCGAACTTTAATATCGTAAGTAACAGAAAACAAACTTTATTGAAACAATAAACTCTGTTACAGTATGGAACTGTTACCTCTCAGTGATGAACAAATATCACGAGAGCTGCTAGGGTTACAATGAATAATCTTCTCGAATAATGATAACACTTGTAGTGTAAACCCTATGTCTGTGTTTATATACTACACAGTTACAAGATATTCGCTAATTGATATGGAATATAATTCTGCTTCCTAAAATATATCAATCAGATATCTTTTCTTCCAAGTATTCCATTCTTCATAGAACTCCTTCTTCATGCATATCTCTTCTTATGTTTATCTCGATCTTCTTTCCTTTAATCAGCTACTTCCCTTATCTAATCGTCCTTCAGCACTTAAGTTCTGATATCCAACTTCTGATGATTATCTCCTGATAATATAAGTACTGATATCCTTAAGTACTGATTCCCAGTTAAGTACTGATTCCCAGTTAAGTACTGATTTGTCTTGTTAAGTAAGATCTGAAAACTAAACATAAAACATATTAGCCATGACATTATCAAATATATCTAACATACAGGCATGTTTTGCACAACACTTCTTCATCCCCGTAATATCACATACAAAATAATACAGCTTAATAAAACTTAAGGAATCGACACCTTAATAAATATTGCATATTAAAAACATACTTTACAAAATCTTAACATAACAACTTAGTAAATCATGAAAACACCTTAATAATCTGGGTAATCATATTTAGAGTAGTTAATGGAAAACTTGGGTATCTTCAAACCATTTTTTAATAATCGGTCAAAGATGCTATAACCTCAGCAAAGAGTGGTTCGAATCTAATAAGCTAACGTCAACCCTTTGTATTATTGTATGTTCTTCAATATTCAATGAGTTAATATCATTCCTGCAAGATCAAAGAGTTCACGTTAATGTTCTCTTAAGTGTATAAATCTAATACAAGGCATAAATAAACTATATTAAAATTAAATTATGATAAGATGAAACTGTAGGTTATGATTATATACTAACATATAAAGCATCGAGAAGATTGATATACTCGTCTTTTGTTCTCTTAATGGGCATCTAGGTTACACTTAGGGTTTTTCAATTGGAGAGCCTGATTTTGTTTTACCAATGTATAATCATTATAACCAAAAAGAGAAAACAATTATAGCGTGATTTGTTCAGTCAAGTGTCATCATGAACGTCATATATCTAGGTTTCCATATTTATAAGATTCTAATATGTAATAGAATTTTTAATTAGGATCGTTTCCTTCTTTTAGAAGTATGTAGATGGTATTATACATTTTAATAGTTTATAATTGACCTTTAGTCTGCTAATTTATAAGAGTGTCATTATATATTGTATTTTTTATTTTTTAATCTTTTAAATAATCAACGGCTAGGATTTTGTCTCATATATCTCTTGGTAATAAAGGTCTCCATAGAACCTTATATATATATTGTAGCCCAGTAATAATATAATTGTTTAAGGGGGTTGGATATAATTGTATAGATGTTTCAAACAAGTATAAAAATATAACAGTTCTTTATATTTCTGATAAAAATTGTTACAAACTCTCTCAAGAAATACTGATGTTCTTGAGAGCTTCTAGGTCGCATGATACTCGAGTTAATCAATATGTGATGATCTAAACTGTGTTTATATAATACACAGCTGCTACAAATCAATCTAAGATATGCATTATCAATTACTAACAGAAAATGATACATATCTTTAACTGAATACATAAAGTCCTATCACTCAGAACGTAATAAATATCCATCCCTCAAAATAAGGAACATAATCAATCTTCATAACAGACCGCCTTCAGATGCTGATGACATGCAAATACTGATGATGCATCAAATCCTGACGACACATCAAATACTGATGACATCTAAAATCCAGTCAGATCCTGAGCTTCTTTCGATCATTGAGAATCAGCACGTAACAATCTCCCCCAATTTATGCTTTATGTAATGAAGCACAAATTACATTCTCAATGATGCCAAAGCCAATTACAAAATGTACAAGGAGTTAAGCTTTCTTCAGTATCCTAAGATAACTGACAGTTATTTCTAGAAAGTTATTCAACCTTCTTCCTCCTTGTCTTGTATGACTTTAACAAGCTTTTTCTTCAACTCTCTCTTCTCTTCAGTATCTTCTCCAAGCTAGTAGATGGCTGATCTCAGTTTAGAAATTGAGCTTTTATTCAATTCCAGATCACCAATCAGTATAAAGCTCAAACTGACATCTTCATGATCTAGACTGAAGGATAACTGAGGATTGTTGAGAAAAACTTTTAGGACTGTAGCTCTTTTTGCATCTTCATTTCTTGACCAATATAAGTTCTGTACATAGGAACATAATCACCATTGTATTTATCTTCTTTGTTCATGACTCTCCTTTTGATACTTTCAAGTATCATAGAAGACCAACTTCCGGTGACATTGTTCTCAACTCTAAGAAGATAGTGAATGTATTTCAACTCTGTCACAATCTTCATCAAGAGTTGTTGCAAATAAAACTCTTTACTTTACCATCTCTCAAAAATTACAGAATCTCCTATCTGACATCATCAAAATTTATCTTCCTATATACAATCTTCACGGCTTCAACTTTTTCAATATGTGAAAAAGTAACTCTTTCACCAAGATTGTCAGTCAGAATATTTGTGTCCAGTAAATCAGACCTCAGAGTTTCCATTCCAAAATGGCCAATACATCCTCTGGTTCCAGTTTTGACAAACTTCATCCTTTTATTATGTTCCACCCAAGAAGGTTTCTTGATGGACTTGTCAGCATCTTTCTGTTTTGAACCAGAATCTTCTAGTCCTGCAGACACATATTTAATATGTTTGAACCCTTTGGGATAACTGAATGAACCAACATCTTTCCATTTTCTATCCTGTTTCTGGTAGGAGCATAACTTTTAGGTAGATCATAAATCTTCCCTTTTTCTTTATGCCATAGCTTTCTCTCTGAATTTAGAATTCTTCGCATATAATCACAACATGCCTGATCAGCTTTCATTCTGTCAATTCTTTCTTATTCATCAACCTCTGAATTATGATAATCGACTAATGTAGTAAGAACCGACTCATTCAATTCTTTGATCACTTTTTCATTAGTGTCAAAATCATCTATCAGCTTCACAACATCAGGATCTGCTTTTTCCTCAGGATTTGTGTCTACTTCAAAAGTTACATTCTGATTTGTTGTATCAGCTTGATCAATGTCAGTGGCTGATCTTTTCTTCCTTTGAACAATCAACTCTTCAGGCTTTTGAACTTCTTCTGCTAGTTCATGTCCTTATACAGGAACATAACCTTATCTGGATAGGACATTCATAAATGCAGAATCAAATGCAACCATTTGACTTGGTTTAGAAATCCTTCGTCTTCCTCATTTTCCTCTAGCTCTTGTAGATCTTCTACCACTTTTACCTCTTCCTTTAGAGGTGTTGGCTTCAGCTTCAATTTGAGCCATTAACTCCTTCTATTGCATAACTGCTTCTTCAGTTGTTAAATCAGGAAATTCTTCAGTTATTAATTGAAAGTACGAAAGTACCAAATTCTTCAGCTTTTAATTTGTAAATTTAATTTTATCAATTTTATTAATAAGCAAAACCACGTATAATTTGGTGCTAAAAGTACGAAAGTACCAAATTACAAAATTTTGGTACTTACCTGATATAAGTTGACTTATATTCTCAATAAACTTTTTTTATCGTAGATAACCCGCAGCCGCTGCTACCCTTCGGGTGCAATAAACTTTATTTTTAACACAAATCGACTTCTATTCTTTTTAAATTTTTTTTCTTAGTTAGTGTTCATCCAATCGTCTATTTACTTTATAAAATAAAAATATTTTTTAAACAATTTGTAAATTATATTAAAAAATTATTAAGTTACGTTAAATTAAGTAAAATAACTTATATTTATATTTATTTTTAATTTTAGAAAAACTACAAATAGATTAAGTAAATTACTAACACGAATTGACTTATATTCTTTGTAAACTTTATTTATTTATAAATTATATTAAAAAATTATTAAGTTACGTTAAATTAAGTAAAATAACATATATTTGCTTTTATTTTGAAAATCTACTAACTACAAAGTAAACTATTAACACGAATTGACTTATATTCTCTGTAAACTTTATTTTCCATAGTATTATTTTAAAAATAATTAAGTAATAGCAAATGACTTTGGTAACATTTATTAACTTTTAAACTGAAAATTATTGATTTAACGATTGTATTTTTTACCGTCCATCACAACGTTTATATACTTTATATTACAAAATATATTTTAACAGTAACAAATTTATGGGTTGTATTTAGATTATATTAAGTAATATTAAATAAGTTTAATAACATCTATTTACTTTTAATTTGTAAATTAATTTTTATCGATAATTAATTAATATTAAATAAACTATATTGAAAAGGCTAATTATAAGATAATTATCAAATTATATTAATTAATATTAAATTATCTAAAGAACAGATATTTCGTTCATAAGATAGAGATACAATTCATTTCACAAAAATAAAACTAATATGTTAGATTTCTATATCAAGTAAAACAATGCAAAATTAGAATTATAGTGGAAAATTTCATAACTGGTTCGATTCTTTTTAACCACATAACTATTTTTTGCAGGTACCAATTTAATATTGATATTAATATATTAATTTTAATTTATGTTTCGCACTGATGATGAATAATTCTCTACAAATATTAATTTGATATTTTTAGTCTCGGGCCCGTGTGTCGCACGGGTTATCAACTATCTATACTAATAAGAAAACCATGTTTATGTCCTAAATATTACTTACTAGAAAATTATACAACTATTTTTAAAATTTTATGTAATAAAATCTCAACCGATAAAAATTAACTTCTACTCTCTGTAAATTTTATTTTACTTCAATTTTTATTTATTGCTGAACATCCAACCGTCAGTTTAATTTAAAATAATCATATTAGTAAGTTAACACTTCAGATTTATATAAGTAAATAATTAGGTGCATGCACAACTAGAACTATACGGGTGATATTTTAGAGTTACACTTAACTTCGATTTTTTAACTACAAATTTTAACAGCATTTTTTATATTATATTTAGATCTGTATTTTGCACGGATTATGAGTTTCAGTTTTATGTAAATGAATAATAATGTGATACTATTATTTTTAATTTAGGGCCATACCCACTCAGTCGTCATATCTTTATGGATCAGCGATAACGTTAGATAATGAAGAGAGCAACTACAAAATTTATAATAAAAGAGATAGACAACATCTTTAAAATACACACCATGTGAAACAAGGACTAGGTTGATGATGATATATTCGGCGTGGGTATGGGCTTCCATTTGCAAGTATTGGATTTCACCAAAAATTTGCATAAGGTTTTGGACTGTGACATCGGCGTTGTTGATTGAAATAGCAGTTGTCCTTCACAGTGTAGTGCGAAAAGACTAATGATTTGGTTTTGGATGAAACGCGACCGCGATGACTGGACTTGTTTGACGACTATTTTTCTTTTCGATGGTCATCATCTTCTAAGGGATCAAGGAAACGGTGTTGATGAGCGTGATTTTCAGCCCGTTTTGACGAGAACAGTATTGTTCATGAACCTCATTTCAGCCAATGTTGACGAGAACAGTTATGTCTAAGTATTTGAGAAATGTTAAATGCATTTGGAATTAGGTAAGTCCTATGTAAATAATGTGATAGACTCAGGTTTGTCTCGATCACAATAACATTAAATTTTATTTTTATTTTTTTAGTTAAAACTTTTATACCTTTTATATATTGTGCACATACACACACAAGCCGGGGTCTTTCGGGAAACAGCCTCTTCATTCTTATGAATGAGGGGAAGGCTGCGTACATCTTACCCTCCCCAGACCTGCAAAAACGGATATACCGAATATGTTTGATTTGGTTTGGTTTGATATTATTTTTAATTTCGGGCCGTTTTTGGTACGGGTTACCAACTAGTTATAATATGATTATGATTTAATTTTTTAGGAGAAATAGTTTAAGTTGGACGATGTGGAGCATCTGTTTAAGAAAAACTATGGTACCTTATATGATACTTTGATTGTGTCTTGTTTGTCTAAGTTGAATAGTTTACTTTTGTTGCTTTAATATGCTATCTTTAATAAAATATACTTGTCTTTTAAATATTTTGCAGCTCTCATGTAACTAGGGAAATGCAACATTCAGGATTTCTTAGTTAACAAAACATTGCTATCAATCTGCCATGTTATTATTTCACTTTGCTTAGTGATTAATAAATGAAGTTTGCTTACTTCATAACATGACCTATTAATAATTAGTTAAAGTGTACAATTCCTTACAAGGAGTCTGCACTAAAATATTGTTACGAGGTTGATCCAGTTACAGATGTAATATATCATGAATTGCTAGCTTATGGGATGAAGCTGATATTAGTATCAATTCTATGTACTAATTGGACCTTTTTCTTCTTTAGATTTTTGTAAGTATAAATTTAGTGTTCAAGTTTTATGCCAAGGTGGATTGGAGCTGTTAATTGCATCATCAGGATAAAAAATGGGAAGTTATTTGGATGCAACACAAACTATGTTGGTCATATTTCTGCTACCAAGAATTTAGTTGCATTTGATATTTTACCTATATGCAATCTCAACTTCTGCCTATCAAAAACATTTAACTAATAAAAAAAACCTCTACGATCATTCTCATTTAAAGGGTTCGACTCAGAAAAATGATATGTCACTGATCCGTAGTTCTGAACTTGATTCATTACTTGTATAAGCATCTGAAGGCGGCCTTGTATAAGACGTACAAGTAAACTTACATTTAAAAAGTAAATTAGTTAGTTACCAATGTCTTATACAAATGACTAGATTAGCAAAATCGTTAATATCTTATGATCGAACACAATTCAACAGTCAGCATCCACATTGGATACACTTTATTACAAGTACTACATGAGTTACTGACCAGGAGCTGGCTCTACGCACTACAGGAAAACAGGACAAAACCGACCGACTTTAATGAACGGTTTTAAGAAAAAATGGTCGGTTAAAGACTTAAAACCGACGAAGTGTAGTGATCGGTTTAAGACTGGTCGGTTATGATATATGGTTGGGTTTAACCATCATAACTGACCAGCTTGGTGGTCGGTTATGTGTCTTTTCCCAGAACCAATATGTGGGGTCACTTTGTACACGTGTCACCACGTGTGCACACATGGTGCCATGTCATCAATGCAAAACTGACCACCTGTGGTCGGTTATGTCTACTTTTTAAATGTTGACTGAAACACATAATTGACCGTGGTCAAAATATGCAAAATGGTCGGTTTTATTTCAGAAGCTAACTTAACTGCATATAACCGACCATTATATAACCGACCACCCTGTCAAGAATATGGTCGGTTTTACGAAGAAGATGGTCAGTTATGTCTGTAAACGTTCGGTTTTCTGGGAATTGTAATGGTACAAAATGTTGACTGAAACTCATAACCGACCATGGTCAAAATGTGCACAATGGTCGGTTTTATTTCAGAAGCTAACTTAACTACACATAACCGACCACTCTATAACCGACCACCCTGTCAAGAACAAGTCGGTTTTACGAAGGAGATGGTCGGTTATGTCTGTAAATGGTCGGTTTTCTGGAAATTGTAATGGTAAAAAATGGTCGGTTATGTATTATGTCGGTCGGTTTTGATGCTAAATTTTAAAAAAATTGCAGTTTTTTTGCAGTCCCATACCAAACCAATCCAAAACAATCTAAATCAATAAAATACCGATTTTCTACACATCCAAATAAACAAAACACCAATTCTCAATTCAACACAATCAATACATCAAATCAAACAAAATACTAAATCTGATAAAACAATACTATATATAATGTCATAACCATAATATATCCATTCAAACAAAATACTAACTCCGACAACCGGAGCATCAAAATGCAACATAGCTTTAAAACCAACATAATAAAGTATCGCATTACAAACATAGCATCATCCCATAAATGACAAAGTCTTAAATTACAATCATCCCATAAACGATAAATTTAACTAATCTGACAAAGAAACTTCAGACGATTCACCGTCTTCATCTTCCTGCCCACCATCGCCACCAACATCATCAGCGTCCTCATCATCCGTCACCTCATCCTCGGATGTATAATCCTTGTCATCTTCCAAAGCACGCCGATTATCTTCCTATATGCACAATTATAAACTAATTATAAAAAAGAAATAAATTATTTGCAAATGAGAATAAATAATTAAACAACACAAATTAGTTTATACCTCAGCAATACGAGTTTCGGTTTTCTGGACGATATCTTCAACCAAACTCCCAACAATGTGTACAATCTCACACCAATTAGGTTATTCCATTACAATCTTTGACTTGGATCGGAGGATGGATCTGAGGCCTCAAGGGCGGTACGAGCAAATGTGGCTATCTCCTCATCGGATAGTTGGCAAGCAAACTGACTTGGATTAGCACGAATCTCTGTAAGCACGTTTCTCACGATGGCAAGATAAACATTGTTGGGGATGACTTCACATTGTCTAGGAGCGGATGAGGATGAGCCGGCTTCATTCCAGGTGGAATCTCGGTAGCGCGTAGCTATGTATGCAAAAGATCGGTGGCTCGAGCATTGGGTAATCCAACAACATAATTCTTCTTTGGCTTTTTACCTTCGGGGACCCCCAATGCTTACATCCACCAATCCCATGGCTCATCTTTATCACCCGTTTGTGTCACCTCCACGGGCATACGCTCAAGAATAGGGGCATATCATTCCTACACAATTTTCAAATTTTATTGGAACAATTAAATCTATAAAAATATAAATAAAAATGAGAATGCACACTTAATTAAATCTATAAAATTAAAAATAAAATGAGAATACATGTTCCTACACAATTTTCAAGTTTTATTGGAACAATTAAATCTATTAAAATAAAAATAAAATGAGAATGCACACTTAATTCTATTTAAAAAAAATGAGAATACACATGTAGACTTAAAAAAAATTCATTACCGCAATACGCATGGCAGCCGAAGTAGTGTAGACGGGATTTTCTGGATCTGATCCAACTCTCATATGACACTTATCTCAAACCTCAAGTCTCGTCAGTTTCTTCTTGTTTTTGTTTGTCATTACCTTTCAACATATAAACAACCAAGTGTTCCATCCAATCAAACCAACTTTGAGAAAAAATTGTTTCCAACAAACACAACGCTTTCATATCCGATTTTCCATTATTTCCAAATCGGTTTTTGTAACCACGGATGGGCATAAATCTTGGAAAAAGTTAGAAATTGCCGTGATGGCATCCGCAATAGGCGCTTGTAGAAGTTCACGAATTGCAAGAGGCAATAATTTTTGAAGAAAAATATGACAATCGTACGATTTGAATCCGTAAAATGTACACTCCTCAACATTGCAACAACGTGATATATTTGAGGAATAACCATCTGGAAGTTTTAGTGCACTAATCCATTCACACAAAAGTTTACGTTGTTTTCTAGTAAGGGAATAAGGTGCTTTAGGTGAATTTTCTTTTTCTTCGATCCACAAATGTGGTAACACCCCAAAATGCTTGCAATCCGCTCTTGCTTTTTTATGATCTTTTAACTTTGCCGCATTCACAATAGTAAAAAAAATGTTTTCAAAAACATTTTTTCTGTATGCATGATGTCAATTGAATATCGTAAATTATGTGATGACCAATAAGGGAGTTCGTAAAGATTGGGACATGAGTCTAATGATGCTCTTCCCCATATCCGACACTCCTTGCCCTCGAATTAGTCTTTCCGAGTGGTGGAAAAACTAAAGTATCAAGCAACTCCTTAACACCCTCCCAGACAAATGACCACGAAACAATCTTTTTTCTTCATTATCAAACAAATTACTTGTTTGACGGAGTGGATCATTTGATTCAAGGAATATTCGGTTCGTGCCATAAAAACTACACTTTCCATAATATTTTAATTGAAACCCTTGCGCACTTCCGAGACACACTTGACATCCCATTTTTCCTTTACCCGGCCACCCATTTATCATACTCATACGGGATAGTCACTAATTGTCCACATAAGAGCCGCTCTCATTGTAAAATTTTATTTCAAAAATTGGTCGTATGTTTTCACTCCGGTATTCCACAATATTTTCAATTCATCGATGAGAGGCCTTAGACAAACGTTAATATCTTTTCCAATGCTATTTGGACCTGGCACTATATCGGTCATGAACATATAAGGCTTTTTCAAATACATCGATGGTGGAAGATTGTAGACAACTATCACCACGGGGCCACACACTATATGTTTTTTTTCCGATAGGGCCAAAAGGGTTGAAACCATCAGTCGCAAGACCAAGTCTTATTATACGAATCTCTTGAGCAAATGATGGATACCGACGGTCAAAAATTTTCCACTCTTCTCCATCCGCGGGATGACTTATTTCTCCTAATTTCACATCGCTATTTTTATATCATCTCATGTGATTGGATATATGTGCCGACATATATAAGAGTTGTAGTCGAGGAATCAAAGGAAAGTGTCTTAAGATTTTTTTTTGGTATTTTTTTACCATCTTTCCTAGAAACATCCCGATAACGATCTTCACCACATATATCACACACAACTTTATCCTTGTCATCTCCATAAAATAACATACAATCATTCTCACACAAATTAATTTTTTCATATTCAACCCTCAAATCATTCATAATTTTTTTCATTACATAATAAGTTTCGGGTAATGTATGCTTTTTTGGTAACACATCCGTAAGAACTTTAAGCAAACTATCAAAAGTTTTATTACTACAATGTGAGTTATTTTTTAATTCCAATAATTTTGTGGTAAAACTTAATCTCGTGTACTTTGTGTTACCGGGATAAATAGGTGCTCCATTTTCAACAATAACCTCGTACAATTTTTTAGCACTATCATTTGGAGCTTCTTCTACATTCATAGTTCCCATATCCGTAGTGTCATAAAATTCATAATTTTCACCGGCAAAATCATGTAACATCGCATTCAAATCTACCGGTTCTTCTACTCTTGGAGGTTCCCGAACATAACGACGATGATGTGATGTTCGACTACGTTTTCTTCCTATCTTTTCACCATGCGACGTCCACACGGTATAACCCTCAAGCATCCCTTTAGCGAGCAAATGAAATCTAACATCATCAATTTTTAACCAATTCAAATTTTTACAACGTTTACAAGGACACTTCATTGTACCATCTTTTTCCATTTCATTCTCAAGAGCAAATTTTAAAATTATTTGTACACCAATTCTATATTCCGGAGTCAATGAATTTTTATCACTTTGCAATTGATTATCAATCCAACTTCGATCAATGGTTTCCATCTACAAATAATTTAACATGCATTTCATAAAAAATAAAAAAAACATTCAATACATACCAATATACATTACACAAACACAAATATAAACACACACACATTGATTACAATAAATGAGAATAACTTCAATTTCTCATTAAAAGCATATTTAACATTTAATACATTACCAAAACACATTTAATACATACAACAAACACAAACACACACACACACATTAATTAAAATAAATGAGAAAAACTCACAATTTGTCTATTACTCCTCCACTTCAATTCTCTTCAATTCTCCCTCTTAGTTGTTTTTTTTATATTTTACCCCAATTTCAAGAAATGAAAGATATAACACAAAAAACAAAAAAATAGCTTTAAACCGACTAACGACGGTCAGTTATAAAATATGCAGTAAAACGACACCGTTATGTATATAACGGATACATTTTTTTGTACTTTATATTAATTTTATATTTTTACCTATAACCGACCGACGCAGTTGGTCGGTTTTAATGGCCTCCAACTAGGGTTTTAACAGACCACATCAACGTGGTCGGTTTTACTTGTGCCACATCAGCAAAACTACGTCGTATTTAGCCGTTAAAACCGTCCACCAGCTTGTGGTCGGTTTTACCTCTGCCACATCATCAAAACTGTGTCATTTATCCTCTTACATAACCGACCAACCTGGTGGTCGTTTATATTGAAGCCAAATCGTTGTCGGTCGGTTATGTGTGGTCAGTTTTGTCCTGTTTTCTCCTAGTGACGGCAGTAGCCAAAACTTTCACGTAATCCGAGCAACTAAATTTTTTACTTCCCATGCTTTTTTTCTTCTTGTGTTTCTTTATTGCTTCATAAAAGTCGACGATTAACTTTTAAAGGAAAACCCAACCACAATGCATATAATGGTTTAATCTATTTGAATGTTTATAATTTCATACATTAAAAAAATACAATTTAGTAACAAGTTAAGATAATTAATACATGCATATTAAATAAAAATATTATAATATATATAGGGTTAGATTCGGTGTGTAACCTTTTTAGTTGGGTAACTAAATAACACTTAAAGTCGTTGAATATAAAGTCACTACACGTTTGTTTCACCTAAGTGCCCATTAGTATTCGATTGTTATTTTGCTTTTTATATATCTTTTTTTTGTCTTGTACTCTAAAATTATAGTTAATTCTTTATCTTTTGTACTCTTACTTGTTTCAAATGTTATGTAATTCTAAAATAATTTTTGTATTCTTTAATTCTTTTTATATCCTTTAATTCTTGTTGTAGTTGTTCTGTAATTATTTTCACATAACACACAATGAATATTAAATATTTTATTAGTGTTCTATATATTAATATTATGTAATATAGTATTTTCTAATAATTTATACGAGTTCTTTAATTTTTTTTATAATGTATAATTCTTATAAGTGTTTTGTAAATTTTGAATTATGTTCACTAACTTTTATCTAGTTTAATGATTGTTTTTATGTTTTATATTTCTTTTTTATTTTCTAGTGTTCAGTATTTTTTTAATAATATTTCATGTGTTCTCTAATTACTTTTACAGAACACACAATAAGCATTAATTTTATTATAAGCATTATGTATATAAATGTTCTATAAAGAAATTATTAATTATTTTATTATTGTTTTGTATAAAAATATTCTGTAAAAAAATTTTCTGTACTCATTTTATGATTGCTTTAATTTTTAATAATGTAATTCTTATTAGTAAATTTTGAATTATGTTCACTTATTTTTATCTAACAATAATATTTTTTTTGTTGTTTTTTACGAGTGCTTTATTGATTTGTATTGTACAAACTCAAAAAATGTATTGTTTTGAATATATATTTTATTATTTATAAAAGAAAAAGTTTGATGTAATTTTAGAAAGATCATTTAAGAATTTAATAAGATATAATATTTAGTAAATTTAAACTTGTAGTTAAAAATTATGTATTTGGCTTTAAAGGAAAACAACATGTGTCGTTTACTATTGGCGCTTTATTGGCGCTTGTTACAAATTCAACACTTTAATTGAAATTTCCTTAATAATAAATTATCACATGCATATACATATATCATTTTTACACCATTTCAAATGTCTCCATATAATATAACCAATTCAACTGAAATCAAACATAACATAACAAAGTAAAGCATAATGAATGAAATGATTTTTTCATTTTATAGCTTTTTAATCTTAAGCATCTTAGAAAGTTAATATCATCATTGTATTATATTAACTTGGTTTATACTAAATATTTCTTCTTTGTTGTAATCTAATTTCATATTGATAATTTGAATGAACAACATAGTTATCCTGATTATAAAGATCGTTTCATGATCTACAGTACTAATCAGTTTAATTATTATAATCCTTTTTAAAAAAAATACTCAAGTAGTGCTACTAGTTAAATTAACTCAAATTTTTATCGCTCATAGAAAATTCAAATGGAGGAAATATGATTTATGTTTAGTTTTCAGATCTAACTTAAACAGGACAAATCAGTACTTAACTGAAATCAGCACTTATACTGAAGTCAGAACTTAAGTCATCAGTACTTAAGGTTCAGGAGATATTTATGAGAAGATAATATCAGGACTTAAAGGAAACGTTCAGATAAGGAAGGTGGCTGATTGAAGAAAGAGAAGATCGAGACAAATTTAAGAAGAGATATGCATGAAGAAGGAATTCTATGAAGAATAGAATACTTGGAAGAAAAGATATCTGATTGATATATTTTAGGAAGCAAAATTATATTCCATATCAATTAGCGATTATCTTGTAACTGTGTAGTATATAAACACAGACATAGGGTTTACACTATAAGTGTTATCATTATCGAGAATATTATTCATTGTAACCCTAGCAGCTCTCGTGATATTTGTTGATCACTGAGAGAGGACAGTTCCATATTGTAACAGAGTTTATTGCTTTGAATAAAGTCTGTTTTCTGTTACTTGTGTTATTAGAATTTGATTTGATTGTGCTATACACTGTATTCAACCCCCTTCTACAGTGTGTATGACCTAACAAGTGCTATCAGAGCCAATTATTAACACACAAACAGTTTAAGATCCAAAAACAATCATGTCTGAAGTAGAAACTCCAACTAAGCCCACCAAAACTGAAGAACCTCCAAAGACACAAATCCATAGTCGATATGAGGCTATTAGAGTTCCCATATTGAAACCATCTGAATATCCCATATGGAAGGTGAGGAAGACTATGTTTCTGGAAGCTACAGATCCAGAATATCTTGATAGAATCAATAAAGGACCTCACAATCCAATAAAACTCGTTGTTGCAGTTGCAGGTGAAGCAGCAAAGTCTGTACCAAAAGAGAAGAGTGATTACACTGCTGAAGATATCGCATCAATTGTTAAGGATTCTAAGGTACGACACTTACTGCATAGTGCCATTGATAATGTAATGTCAAACATGGTAATAAACTGTAAAACTGCAAAGGAGATATGGGATTCCTTGGAAACAAGATGTCAGGGAACTGATTCGATTAAGAAGAACAGGAAGACAATACTCACTCAAGAGTATGAACACTTTGACTCAAAGGCTAATGAGTCATTAACTGATTTATATGATAGATTTGTCAAACTCTTGAATGATTTGTCACTGGTTGATAAGGAGTATGATCTTGAAGATTCAAACCTTAAATTCCTGTTAGCTCTTCCTAAAAACTGGGATTTGAAGGCCACAATCATAAGAGACAACTATAGTCTTGAAGAAACAACTCTTGATGAAATCTATGGGATGCTCGAGACTCATGAACTTGAGATGGAACAAAGAAGCAAGAGGAAAGGAGGAAAGTCAAGAACAGTTGCTCTTAAGGCTGAAGAAGAATCCCCCAAGGCAGCTACCTCAAGGAAAGGCAAGGGTAAAGCGCTCTTCACAAAGTTTGATACTGAGTCATCAAGTTCTGATAGTGATGGTGACTCAGAAACTGAAAGCTCGCCTGAGATGGATGATGATGAAGAGATGATGAAGCTGTGTGCTCTTATGGTGAAAGGAATCACAAGGATTGCATACAGAAAGTTCAGGAAGGGAAAGAAGTTTTCCAGGAAAGGTGCAAGTTCTGATAAGAAGAATTACAGAAAATCTGAAGGCAAAGGAGGGAAGTCTGACAGAGGAGATTACACAAATGTCAAATGCTACAACTGTGGTGAGAAAGGCCACATATCTCCTGATTGCAAGAAAGTGAAGAGTGACAAAGGCAAGGCTCTTGTCACAAAGAAGAAAAGCTGGACAGACACTTCAGATTCTGAAAGTGAGAAGAACTATGCCTTGATGGCAAATGCTGATATGGCAAATGCTGATAGCAGTCCTGAAGCTGCTGAGTTAAAGGTACCTCAAACTACTTATGCCTTTCATACTGATGATATTAATGAGTTGAGAAGATATCTTAAAACCATGTTCATTAGCTATAGAGATCAAACTTTAACATGTGAAAGATTAACTTCTGAAAATCTTGCTTGTAAAAAGAGGAATGATTATTAGAAAAAGAGTTAGTCATGTTCCATCAAACTCAGAAAGATAGAGATGATGCTTTCTTTTTTAGGGATGAAGTACTTAAAATGAATGAATCTCTAAAAACTGAGTTAGAAAAGGAAATAGAGATTATCATGACTTGGACTAACTCTGGAAGAACAACTCAGAATTTGTTAAGTAGTGGAAATTAGAAAGAGGGCTTAGGTTATGGAGATGATAAGAATGATAAAGGAACTGTAGATATTAAGCTTATAGTTGTTAAACAAAAGCCAAAGTTAAAACCTGTTAAGTTTGTAGCTGTAAAGTCTGAAACTGAGAAATCAGAAGTTAAAAAGGAGTTAACTTCTGACAAACTAAAATAGAAAAAGACAACTGAAGTAAACGTAGGCTTGATGAGAAAGAAGCAGCTTAAGCATAAGCTGAAAGAAGTTAAGAATACAAACAAGGTAAAATCACCTAGGAAAAATAGGAATGGAAAGGAAGGTGTGAATAAAAGCAATGATTATAAGCCTGTTCTTGATGCTCCTAGAAAAACGTGTCATAACTGTGGAAGTTCTAACCATCTGCCTTCTTTTTGCAGGAAGAATAAGAACATAAACTCCTTACCTTCAAAGTCAGGAGTTAAGAGTCAGTCTGTTAGATATAAGCCACAAAATCCTTGTTTTCATTGTGGTAGTTTATGGCATTCCATTTATACTTGTAAGGAATATCATAGTTTATACTATGATTATTATCAAATAAAACCTTCTTTAAAGAAAGTTAGCATTGTTCCCTCTAGTGTAAGTTCTGATTCAAAATCTGATAGTGTAAATTCTGATAAGAAAAATGTTAACATAAACTCTGATGCTAAATCCGCTGCAAATGTTAACAAACTTAATAAGGCCAAAGGATCCAAGCAAGTCTGGGTCCTTAAATCTAATCATTAGTGGTCTTTGTGATTGCAGGGCAACAGGAAAAACATCCTAGTTCTGGACAGTGGATGTTCAGGACATATGACTGGAAATAAAGCCCTGCTATCAGATTTTATGGAGAAGGCTGGCCCAAGTGTTTCTTATGGAGATGGCAACATTGGAAAAACATTGGGATATGGCAATATCAATCTTGGGAATGTCATCATTAAATAAGTAGCTCTGGTCTCAGGACTTAAACATAATCTGCTGAGTGTTAGTCAAATATGTGACAGAGGTTATCATGTGGATTTCTTTGAAGAACACTGTGAAATTGTAAGCAAATTTACAGGCAAAGTTGTTCTGAAAGGATATGTAATAACCCCAACTTTTTTGAAATTTTGAAACCCTTATAAATAGTGTTTTTGCTGAATGAGAAAACTTTTCATGCCACACTATGTAGGGGTTCTGATATGGATATTCTGAGATTTTATTAGTACTTTATATGGGATATAAGTGTATGTAAAGATCGTCAGAATCCAAATTCAAACACTTTGATTTTTCTCGGAAATCCACTAGATACGGAAAGAATTGAATATAAGGTAACAGGATACGAAGGATTTAAATTAAAGGATTATAAGAGAGGATCATAAAAAGGAAAATAATGTATTGAGAAAGGTTAAGGGAACCTAAGTAATAAGATCCCGGGTATGATCCTTCAAATGATAAACGAAAACGAAAGTTAAGCGAACCGTATAACAGATCAGCGGTCATTAGGCAAACAATTAGGAAGTTAATCAAAGGGATTAGAGAGGATGATGTCACCCAACCAATGAGAAGAGGACAAGGAGGGGAGGATGACATCATGAGGATGACACAAGCATGACATGGGAAGGAAGGAGATGTGGTGGCTTTTTAACCACACAAAATCAAGGGCAACTAGGTAATTTACTAAAACAAACACAAAATCAAACCAACCAAGCCAAGCAAATCATTTTCATCAAAAAATCAAAAAGAAACCAAGGCATTGTTCTTCATAGCTCTCGGCTTTTTACTATTGCAAAGGGAGAGAAATTCAAAATCAAAGATCCAAGCCTCCTAAATTGGTAAGATAATTCCCTAATCATCTTTATGCTTAGTTAGGGCTATATCATGAGTTTAAGCCATCAATTCCTTCTCAATCTTCTTCATTTAATCAATGAAGAAGACAATGAATAGTGTTTTCAAGTTTTTAACTTGAAATTTTTCTTGATTTCCTTGAAGATCCAAGCATTCCTAAGACTTCTCAAAGCTTCTTAAGGCTTCCTAGCTCCTCCCACCACTTCAAGGAAGGTATATCATCTCCAAACCCTAGATAGTAGGGTGATATTGTAGCTTAATGTTTGTGATTTAGAGTTTGGGATTGAAATGGTATTGAAATGGAATGGTAAATGTTATTGTTTTGGTTAAAAGATTGTAGTATAGTTAAATTCAAGCTTAGGCATAAGTATGAAGGTTAAAATTGAATTGGTTGGGGCTGATATGATGTGATAAGGATGGATGTTGGTTGTATGTTTGATTTGAGGTTGAATTGGGTTGGTTTTGAATGGTTTTAAATTGGGAAATCGCGTAAACATAGCCGTCGTAACGTCCGATTTTCTTTAGACTGTTTTTGTGCATAACATTAGGACCCGAGAACCCCCTGCTAGATTATGACCATTTCCATTTCTAGATAGATCGTGTTACGAGCTTCGTTTTGATATGTAGTTCGTTCGATTCCGATGCACGGTTTAGGAGAAATGACCGTTTCAAGTAACGGCGTTTCGCGAACGAAACTTTTCCCCTCGCCTTACTTTGAAACATAGGTTAAAGACCAAAAAGGGTTAACTAATGTATGAAACATTTATGGTAAGTGTGTTAGGCAGTTGGTAAGACACTCGCGAAGGAATCACCTTAAAACTCGTAAAGGTTAAATTATTAAAAATGGTGGAGCCGAGGGTACTCGAGTGACTTAAGAGAATCAGTAAGCGCAAAACGAGCGTTAGAGTCTGAGTTGGCTAGAGTATAGATTTACAAGTGACTTTGGTTTAATTCCAACTTACTTGTTGCTTATAGGTTACCAGACTCGTCCCGAGCCATTCGTAACCCCCATTCGCTCAGGCAAGTTTTCTACCCGTTATAACTGTTGTTGTGATGTATATATGTATATGCATTATCTTGCGATAGATGCATGTTGGTTAATTAGCAAATGTTGCAATATATTGAAGCATGCTGCTATGGTATATATTTATGCATGCCTGTTTCGTATTCTTTCCATATATATCTGTTGATTCAGTTGATAATACCTATGCTAGAGGATAACGGTAATTTGCATATACCCTTAGTATAGGGACCCAAAGGTGAAAACATATTTCTAAATCGGGAGTCGATGTTCCCGAGGATAATATATATTCTTATATATATATGGTTATATATTAATCGAATAAGGTTTATTCGATAACTTTAACTTTATTTTATTATTGAATATTATTTGAATATTCATTCGAGGGCTTATGACTCAGTTTATATTATTAATGATTATTAATTGGATATTCATTTGAGGATGTATGACTCCTTTATTTCATGAATATTAATTATAGTATTCATTCGAGGACTTATGACTCTGTTAATTCTATTTAATGAATATTACTTTGAATATTCATTCGAGGACTTATGACTCTGTTTATTCTATTTAATGAATATTATTTTGAATATTCATTCGAGGACTTATGACTCCGATTATTTACTAAATAATATTTTTTATTTTATTAAAGAATAATTTTTCGATAATCAAACTTATTTTCGATTATTCAAATAAAGATAGTACTTTCGTATAAGTATATCTTTGGTTATTTGCTATTCATTCAAGTATAATTTTCCAACTTCTACCTCAATTATTCTTATGGGAATATTATTTAAATAATAATATTCAGATATTCCTTTCATATCGGGACTGATTTATTTTAATAAATCAGTATTACTCCAAACACTCTTTAAAGTATTTTCGAGTCTTCAAAATAATTTTTAAAAGTTAGAGCGGATCCCAAAACTTATTTTTATATTTAAGATCTTCCTTTTTAAGGGGATTTAAATACTCGCTCAAAACCTGAGGGATCCGGCTCTGTGGTGTATTTTATATTCGCAACAAGGTTGCAGTTTTGGTAAATGAATTAATTACTTACCCAACGTTCGGGAAGTAAGTCCATCTATTGAGTCGGCATAAGCAACATGGGCTCAGTGGGCGTCCATGATAGTGTAAGTGGCTCAGTGGGAGTCCATCAAATGCATAAGTGGCTGAGTGGCAGTCCAGCATAAGGTCCTATTACGACCAGGGTGATGACCAGTGGGGAATTCGTCCATCTACTAGTAGAAAAGGTTACTTATGGGTATCTTTGCCTGATCAGCAAGATATCTAGTTTATGCCAAAATTCTTTTCCTTTCCAAATTTATTGGATATTGCAATTCTGTTCATACTTTACATGGCAGAGGTTTTCAGGAAATGTATAAAGGAAGATGTATATGTGGATATATATATATATATATATATCAGAACTTAATGAAGTATGTCATAACTTTATTTCCTTTAATAATATTTTAAAGATTTAATCTATTCAAATCTTGTCTTGTAGTCTCATCTATGTGATGAATTGTTGAAAGCTCATTATACTTTGAACAATGGTAGTTCAAGTAGCTTTATAAATGATATAAGTGTAGTGAAGTATTTGGTAACTTCATCTTTTAAACTTATATCTAGTTAATAATTGTCTTATGAATGACAAAGATTTTCAGAAAAACGTTGAGACAGGGTTAGATATATGAGATCACCTTGCAACGATATTTTTTTATACAGTTATACACTGGGACTTTGTGTATATTATGCATGGAAGAGGACTTCCAATATTTTGAAAAGTATATATGTATATATATATATATACTGAATATTTTGTGACTTCATCGCATTAAGATATCAACTTGGTTCATTTCTTTTGACCAAGACTTTCATGAGTATTATGTGTAGGCTCATATATTGTTAATCATTATATATATTATTTTGGTGGGCTTGCTGCTCACCCTTGCTTTCTTCTTTCATCACACAACATCAGATAGATAAGATGAACAAGACCAAGCTCCCAATTCGCAAGCGGATAGGAAACGTACCGCAGCTTTCTGGAAGCGTTGAGGCCGTTGTAGCTGAGGTAGAAATTACCAATAGGCTAAGTTTTCAACTAATAATGTACCAGACTTATGTATACTATGAATTGTAATAATGGCAAAGAAATGTAAATTTATCCAGAAAACCTTTTAAGGTGTATTGACATATAATTGTGGAATAAAACGACTTGTGATTATTTGTGGATATTCATCTCTGAGACTATAACTTGTGATGTGTGTGTTTATTGTGGGGTCACAGTACAGAGTAGTTGATTGTGTATTAAGATTGGGTGTTATTAAGGGAAATGGATCTCGTGACAACCCGGATCCCCGACCCCGGATTTGGGGGTGTTACAGAAGTGGTATCAGAGCTAAGTGTTATAAACCTCAGAGATGATGTGGCGTTAAGATAATAAGTTCACTAAGATAAATAAGAACTCTTTCCAAGTTCATAGTCGGGCTACCTAACGTAGTACTGACAGTTAAAACCCTTATGGGAACCCTTATAAATACCGTGATAGAAGCGTAGTTCGTTATCGTAGATGGTAGCGGGACTCCAAACCCTAAGGTTGAGGAGCAACAATGCGATGATGTTTTATTAATTATTGGAGATCAGATTGTGGATTCGATAGAGCGTCCTAACACGAGACCGGATGATGTTCATATTAAGGATGTAGCGGTTAAGGATGTTGTCCTAGAAGGGATTATTGCTGAGAAGGATCCCATGGAGGATCCTGACAAGAATGAATAAAGGACCACTGATGAATTGATGACCATGGTTAGGTCGACTACCAGAGGTAGGATTGGCCGGTCACTACCGGAGGTTCGTTCAAATTTGTAAAGATAGTAGCCCCTTTGAAGCGGCTTACTCGTAAGACTAAGAAGTTTGAATGGATAGAGAAATACGAGAAAAGATTTTAACAACTAAAGCAAAGGTTGGTGGCGACCCATATGTTGGCGTTGCCGGATGAAAAAGGAGATTTTGTGAATTGTAGTGACGCTTCGCATAAGGAATTAGGGTGCTTCTTATACAGCACAGCAAGGTAATCGCGTACGCGTCAAGATAATTAAGGCAATATAAAATTCGATATCCCCACCCATGAGCTTGGGCTCGTGGTAATAGTTTTGCCCTAAATATAGGAGGCACTGCTTGTATGGAGAGAAGTGCGAGATTTACACAAGCCATAAGTGCTCTAGTGCATTTTCACGCAGAAAGAGCTCAACATAAGCCAGAAAAGGCGGTTAGAGCTAATCAAGAATTATGATTGGGAGATTCTTTATCATTCGGGGAAAGCCAATGTGGTGGCTGATGCCCTTAGTAAAACGGAGAGACTCAAGATAATAATGTCTTTGGGAGAGTTTATAAGAGATTTTGAGAAAATGGAAATAGAAGTGAAGGTAACCGGAGCCGGTACCGAAAAGCTGTTTGAGATTGCAATACAGACCGAATTATTGGAAAAGAACATATTGTGCCAGAAAAAGTGATGAATGAAGGCAGAGAGCCAACAAATAGATAAAAGATTAATACCGAGAAAAATGATAAGGGAATAATGAGGTATTCCTACAGAATTTGAGTTCCAAACGTTCAAGAGCTTAAAGATGAAATCTTAGATGAAAGCTAGTTTGAGGAATAAGATTTAGAGCAAACCCTGAATGTGATAGTCAGGGAGGACGCCATCAAGATAGAAGGAACCCATAACATAATGAAGTGGAAAATGAGGATTTTAACGTATAAGATAACCCCAAGTATGGGAGAAGGATGAAACATTTCATACTGAGAAAATAGAAGTCGAGCAAGATAAGGAGACCCGAGACGGTACTCCTATATGAAAATTCATGGACCTGTCTAAACAGAACTTAGACTATTATCCCCAACCACCACCCTGAGGAAACAATGCGGTGTGAAATTCTTTCAGGACCTCTAAGTCGTTAAGCTCCCAGAGTTCCAAGGAACAAGCTGACCCAGTCGAGGCAAGAGCCTGGCTAAAGGAAATATAGGAATCATTTGAGATTCTAAATGATTGACGAATCACAAAAGACTGTTTTTATCACTTACCCTCCTAAGAGAGAGACCACCCGCTAGTGAAAGACCAAGGAAGGCACGGAGCAAGAGATTATAATAAACTGATTTAAGTTCAGTCAATTGTTTTCAGGAAAGTACTCCCCAAGGTTATAGAGATAGAGTAAAAGCTTTAGAGCCAGAACAAAGGCAGACGAGTATGATGAATTATGAATCTAAGTTGTAAAAGTTGTCAAGATTCGTTCTAAGGACACGAATCCAGAATGACGGGATGTTTGAAATCAATGCTTATGTTGTGTTGGTTCATGAAATAATGATAAGAGAAAGGGAAATAAAAAGAAACTGAAGTGGAAAGGAATACAAGGGCAATAGAGTTTGAGGTATGATAAGGGAGTTGGGTATGAGGAAACCCTAAAGACTCGTAGCAATAGACATAGAAAAGTATGCATTCGTCAGGATGAGGGGGATTCACCATGAGTTGAAGTTGATGGTTGAAGGCATAAGAGATACATATAGTTTACCCCCTGTAAGTTGGGAGGATTTGAGGAAACCTTGAGATAGTTTGAAGGATAAATAATGAGACGCGGATAGACTGAGGAGACAAAAGTAAGAAATTAGGAAAATTGGATGAAGGAAGTGACCTTCAAGAATGTGAAGTGTAAGACCGGTGGCTTGATACCCAGAAAGGGAGACGCCAGGTATGAAAGATATCCCAACATTGAGGTGACTGTTGAGATAAACAACAAAAGTAAATAAGGAATTATTAAGAAGAAGTTCACGTTGAACACGACCAATATCTTCCAGAACATCCTTGTTATCGTTACCAAATTAGGCAAGACAAGCGGATAACCGTTGTTATCTTTTGGAGGCCATATTGATTGACCCCATTTTGAATACAGATGTTATTGTGAAATTAGTCATGTACTATCGAGGTGGGAATGATTGAATAAGACACCCTTATCAGGGATATATGACTTGATTTATCCATGGAAGCATGCAGGTACCTTTTAAAGGTGGAATTAAGGATAGAACATCGGTAACTTAAAATGAATCCTAGGGGAATGCATAAAGGTTGGCATGTCACCCTTAATAGGGACAGTATGAGTTTTGACAGTATGATTTGGAAAGGATTAAGGTAATAACGACCTTTAAGGATCAGTGGAGAAATTTTTCAGAGTATATAGACAATGGTTTTAGTATTAGTAAATGGTATTTTGATATGCCCTGTATCTAGGGAATACAGGAGGAACGATTCAAGGATAACCTTAGAGGTTTTACAAGGAGAAAGGTAATATTCAAAATTCTCAAGAATAGAAATGTTGATAAAGGAAATTTGTCGTAATTATAATGATGCCAAGTGGGGCATGTGTTACACCACGAGAAAGTATGGATCGAACCAGTAAAGGTCGAAATTGTTCAGGGCAATTAGGACCTAAGATAAAAGATGTTCTAAGTATGATTGAGAGTCAGTCTTGACAGTGATTAACCTCTAAAGATTGAGGCAATAACTTATGGAAAAATGGTGATATTTTTTTTTATTTACTCATCAGATATTAAAGAAAAGCATTTTCACATAAGCTGTGATTGAAATAAGGTAGAAAATTTATTTGGAGGTGGTTAAAATGACATTGACTGTAAGGAAATTTTACTATCAGGAAAGGCCAAAGAGGTGGCCGACACTTTAAAGATAAGAGGATAATTATAGGCGCGTGTGCCAAAGGAATACAGTGATGATGGTTGAAGCCGGGAAGGTTGTATTACGGTTTGGAAGATTGACATTCCTTCTGATGACTGTGCAATACCCAACCGTAATAGTAGTTGGTAAAGGTTTAATTCGTGTAATCGCCATGAACGGGCTATCTATCTTAGAAGGTCCTATCTTGAGATAATCCAGGACCATGTTTCAAAAAGGACTAGACGAACCTTTGAGTTAAGTCTTCTATTGAAGGCATATGATTAAGAATGGTATTAACCTGCTATCGTTTCCTTGATTGAAACTCTTCTGCAATTTTATCTGCTTCATGTCATGTATGTATGTCAGGATCAGAAGTGTTCTTCATGAATCATGAATGGTGATTATGTTACCTCCTTAGAAGGATTTGATACGAGATGTATGGACTCTGTATGGTTAGCTATTAAGACTTCAGGGAAAATGAATGACTACAGTGGGTCAGTGGTGGACCATAGTAAGGCAGCAATGATTCTGCGAGTGGTAAGCTGATTACAACCGTGAGAGTTGTATTTGAATGGTTGTTGAGATTGAGTACCACTAATCGGGTCGTGGTAGTGTATAAGTTATCATTGATAGACTAATTAAGTAGAGTATCTACCTAGTGAATATTTATTCTTTCTTATCAATAGAGAGTCGTATTACTATATGAGGAAGGTTGCGGTGCAAGCATAGAATTCTAGTAACGATGATGTCTAGAATGAGATCCCAGATTCGATTTTCGATATCAAGGGAGTTTCAAAGGTGATTGTGTATAAGCTCGAGGAAGAGCATGGGTCCATAGAATGATGGACGGAATAGCAAAAATATTTAGGCATGTGAAATATGATGCTATAACACTTGATGTTGATATAAACATATATGTTTTGTTCTCCTATGACAAACCTCTATAGTTCAGAGGTAGATTCCAAGCCATATATTTTATGGCAATAAAATTTTTACGAATATACAATTCTCTTCAGTTCGTTCTTTTCTCTCCTTTTCATTTCATATAAGCTGAGAAGAACAACCCTTCCAGAAGGGGAGGTATTGCCGAATGACTATCTATCTGTGTGATAGAAGCCGAGTAGGATACTAGCTATTATTTAATTGCTTGTCAAGTACTAAAGGTTGGCCACCTTCTGTACTAACTATGCGATATAACAAGTGTTCATGATCATAGTGATCTCTCAACAAATTCATTTACTTCTATATGATTGATCAAACTTTGGGTAATGGAAACAGCTGAAAAAGGAGTAATAAAGTTGTGGTAGTATTCGGAATGGAAACACATTCGTGATACTAAGGTTGACGCGTGTATTAAAAGGTTATAGAATGCTAACGAGCAAAGGTGTAACCAGTATAATATTAGGAACGGAAGGTAGTAGCGATTACGAACTGGAAAAGAATGGGTATTGAGACGCCAAAGCTATAGTGCTAGAAGCTGTGATAAAATTCCATGCAATAGACTTGAAAGAATTTGGAATGATCACTTAATGCGGATTGAGTTATCTTACGACAATAGATCATATGTCATTATCGAGATATCGCCTTATGAGATCCTTGAGGGAAGACAATGTCGATCTCCCTTAGGTTAGGATGAAGTTGTAGAGCACAAGATGCTCGGACCAGCAGTGGTGCAAAGGACCAAGGATATGATAGATCTAATCAGAGGACGGCTGGTAGTAACCCAAGATGGACATAAGAGGTATGCTGATTTGACACGAAAGGACAAAGAATGGGAAGTAGGGGACCTAGTGTTGTTATAGGCATTCCCTTGGAAGGGGTTAATGAGATTCGGAAAGAAAGGAAAACTAAGCCCAAGATACATTGGACCTTTGAGATATTAAGACGGATTGGAAAGTTAGCTTACGAGCTAGCCCTACCCCCGAACCTGTAGCAAGTCATAACGTGTTTCGCGTATCAATCTTAAGGAAGTGTAATTCGGATGCCAGACAAATAGGGGCATATGAGCACATAAACATGCAACCCGACGTAACCTATGTGGAGTAACCAGGAAAGGTTATAGATTGAAAAAGGAACAAGTGCTTAGGAGAAGGATTATCAAACTATTCAGAGTTTGATGGAAGAACCACAATGTGGGAGAATTTCCTTGAGAATTAGAAAGTGTAATGCTAAGAGAGTATCCCTATTCATTTTCTATCTGATTCCGGGACGGAATCCTTTTAAGGAGGGGAGACTGTAATAACCCCAATTTTTTTGAAATTTTGAAACCCTTATGAATAGTGTTTTTGCTGAATGAGAAAACTTTTCATGCCACACTATGTAGGGATTCTGATATGGATATTCTGAGATTTTATTAGTACTTTATATGGGATATAAGTGTATGTAAAGATCGTCAGAATCCAAATTCAAACACTTTGATTTTTCTCGGAAATCCACTAGATATTGAAAGAATTGAATATAAGGTAACAGGATACGAAGGATTTAAATTAAAGGATTATAAGAGAGGATCATAAAAAGGAAAATAATGTATTGAGAAAGGTTAAGGGAACCTAAGTAATAAGATCCCGGGTATGATCCTTCAAACGATAAACGAAAACGAAAGTTAAGCGAACCGTATAACAGATCAGCGGTCATTAGGCAAATAATTAGGAAGTTAATCAAAGGGATTAGAGAGGATGATGTCACCCAACCAATGAGAAGAGGACAAGGAGGGGAGGATGACATCATGAGGATGACACAAGCATGACATGGGAAGGAAGGAGATGTGGTGGCTTTTTAACCACACAAAATCAAGGGCAACTAGGTAATTTACTAAAACAAACACAAAATCAAACCAACCAAGCCAAGAAAATCATTTTCATCAAAAAATCAAAAAGAAACCAAGGCATTGTTCTTCATAGCTCTCGGCTTTTTACTATTGCAAAGGGAGAGAAATTCAAAATCAAAGATCCAAGCCTCCTAAATTGGTAAGATAATTTTCTAATCATCTTTATGCTTAGTTAGGGCTATATCATGAGTTTAAGCCATCAATTCCTTCTTAATCTTCTTCATTTAATCAATGAAAAAGACAATGAATAGTGTTTTCAAGTTTTTAACTTGAAATTTTTCTTGATTTCCTTGAAGATCCAAGCATTCCTAAGACTTCTCAAAGCTTCTTAAGGCTTCCTAGCTCCTCCCACCACTTCAAGGAAGGTATATCATCTCCAAACCCTAGATTCCTATGTATTATAAGATGATTTTGATTAGTAGGGTGATATTGTAGCTTAATGTTTGTGATTTAGAGTTTGGGATTGAAATGGTATTAAAATGGAATGGTAAATGTTGTTATTTTGGTTAAAAGATTGTAGTATAGTTAAATTCAAGCTTAGGCATAAGTATGAAGGTTAAAATTGAATTGGTTGGGGCTGATATGATGTGATAAGGATGGATGTTGGTTGTATATTTGATTTGAGGTTGAATTGGGTTGGTTTTGAATGGTTTTAAATTGGGAAATCGCGTAAACATAGCCGTCGTAACGTCCGATTTTCTTTAGACTGTTTTTGTGAATAACATTAGGACCCGAGAACCCCATGCTAGATTATGACCATTGCCATTTCTAGATAGCTCGTGTTACGAGCTTCGTTTTGATATGTAGTTCGTTCGATTCTGATGCACGGTTTAGGAGAAACGACCATTTCAAGTAACGGTGTTTCGCGAACGAAACTTTTCCCCTCGCCTTACTTTGAAACATAGGTTAAAGACCAAAAAGGGTTAATTAATTGATGAAACATTTATGGTAAGTGTGTTAGGCGGTTGGTAAGACACTCGCGAAGGAATCGCCTTAAAACTCGTAAAGGTTAAATTATTAAAAATGGTGGAGCCGAGGGTACTCGAGTGACTTAAGAGAATCAGTAAGCGCAAAACGAGCGTTAGAGTCTGAGTTGGCTAGAGTATAGATTTACAAGTGACTTTGGTTTAATTCCAACTTACTTGTTGCTTATAGGTTACCAGACTCGTCCCGAGCCATTCGTAACCCCCAGTCGCTTAGGCAAGTTTTCTACCCGTTATAACTGTTGTTGTGATGTATATATGTATATGCATTATCTTGCGATAGATGCATGTTGGTTAATTAGCAAATGTTGCAATATATTGAAGCATGCTGCTATGGTATATATTTATGCATGCCTGTTTCGTATTCTTTCCATATATATCTGTTGATTCAGTTGATAATACCTATGCTAGAGGATAGCGGTAATTTGCATATACCCTTAGTATAGGGACCCAAAGGTGAAAACATATTTCTAAACCGGGAGTCGATGTTCCCGAGGATAATATATATATTCTTATATATATATGGTTATATATTAATCGAATAAGGTTTATTCGATAACTTTAACTTTATTTTATTATTGAATATTATTTGAATATTCATTCGAGGGCTTATGACTCAGTTTATATTATTAATGATTATTAATTGGATATTCATTTGAGAATGTATGACTCCTTTATTTCATGAATATTAATTATAGTATTAATTCGAGGACTTATGACTCTGTTAATTCTATTTAATGAATATTACTTTGAATATTCATTCGAGGACTTATGACTCTGTTTATTCTATTTAATGAATATTATTTTGAATATTCATTCGAGGACTTATGACTCCGATTATTTACTAAATAATATTCTTTATTTTATTAAAGAATAATTTTTCGATAATCAAACTTATTTTCGATTATTCAAATAAAGATAGTACTTTCGTATAAGTATATCTTTGGTTATTTGCTATTCATTCAAGTATAAGTTTTCCAACTTCTACCTCAATTATTCTTATGGGAATATTATTTAAATAATAATATTCAGATATTCCTTTCATATCGGGACTGATTTATTTTAATAAATCAGTATTACTCCAAACACTCTTTAAAGTGTTTTCGAGTCTTCAAAATGATTTTTAAAAGTTAGAGCGGATCCCAAAACTTATTTTTATATTTAAGATCTTCCTTTTTAAGGGGATTTAAATACTCGCTCAAAACCTGAGGGATCCGGCTCTGTGGTGTATTTTATATTCGCAACAAGGTTGCAGTTTTGGTAAATGAATTAATTACTTACCCAACGTTCGGGAAGTAAGTCCATCTATTGAGTCGGCATAAGCAAAATGGGCTCAGTGGGCGTCCATGATAGTGTAAGTGGTTCAGTGGGAGTCCATCAAATGCATAAGTGGCTGAGTGGCAGTCCAGCATAAGGTCCTATTACGACCAGGGTGATGACCAGTGGGGAATTCGTCCATTTACTAGTAGAAAAGGTTACTTATGGGTATCTTTGCCTGATCAGCAAGATATCTGGTTTATGCCAAAATTCTTTTCCTTTCCAAATTTATTGGATATTGCAATTCTGTTCATACTGTACATGGCAGAGGTTTTCAGGAAATGTATAAAGGAAGATGTATATGTGGATATATATATATATCAGAACTTAATGAAGTATGTCATAACTTCATTTCCTTTAATAATATTTTAAAGATTTAATCTATTCAAATCTTGTCTTGTAGTCTCATCTATGTGATGAACTGTTGAAAGCTCATTATACTTTGAACAATGGTAGTTCAAGTAGCTTTATAAATGATATAAGTGTAGTGAAGTATTTGGTAACTTCATCTTTTAAACTTATATCTAGTTAATAATTGTCTTATGAATGACAAAGATTTTCAGAAAAACGTTGAGACAAGGTTAGATATATGAGATCACCTTGCAACGATATTTTTTTATACAGTTATACACTGGGACTTTGTGTATATTATGCATGGAAGAGGACTTCCAATATTTTGAAAAGTATATATGTATATATATATACTGAATATTTTGCGACTTCATCGCATTAAGATATCAACTTGGTTCATTTCTTTTGACCAAGACTTTCATGAGTATTATGAGTAGGCTCATATATTGTTAATCATTATATATATTATTTTGGTGGGCTTGCTGCTCACCCTTTCTTTCTTCTTTCATCACACAACATCAGATAGATAAGATGAACAGGACCAAGCTCCCAATTCGCAAGCGGATAGGAAACGTACCGCAGCTTTCTGGAAGCGTTGAGGCCGCTGTAGCTGAGGTAGAAATTACCAATAGGCTAAGTTTTCAACTAATAATGTACCAGACTTATGTATACTATGAATTGTAATAATGGCAAAGAAATGTAAATTTATCCAGAAAACCTTTTAAGGTGTATTGACATATAATTGTGGAATAAAACGACTTGTGATTATTTGTGGATATTCATCTCTGAGACTATAACTTGTGGTGTGTGTGTTTATTGTGGGGTCACAGTACAGAGTAGTTGATTGTGTATTAAGATTGAGTGTTATTAAGGGAAATGGATCTCGTGACAACCCGGATCCCCGACCCCGGATTTGGGGGTGTTACAGGATACAGGCATGGTAACATTTATGAAGCCAAACTTTCAACAAATACTGATGGTTCTGCAATCTGTCTGATGAGTAGAGCATCAATTGAAGAAAGCTGGAACTGGCACAAGAAACTCTCTCATTTAAATTTCAATAATATAAATGAATTAGTCAAGAAAGATCTTGTGAGAGGACTGCCAAAGTCAGTATTTGCTCCTGATGGCCTTTGTGATTCTTGTCAGAAGGCTAAACAAAGGAAATCTTCATTCAAGAGCAAGACTGAATCATCAATTCTTGAACCTTATCACCTACTACATGTTGATCTATTTGGTCCAGTAAATGTCATGTCTATTGCAAAGAAGAAATATGTTATGGTCATAGTGGATGAGTTTACCAGATACACATGGGTGTATTTCTTGCACACAAAAAGTGAAACTGCATCTATCTTGATTGATCATGTCAAGCAACTGGATAAATTGGTTAAAGACTCTGTGAAAATAATAAGAAGTGATAATGGCACTGAGTTCAAGAATTTTACAATGGAAGAGTTCTGCAAAGACCATAGAATCAAGCAGGAATTTTCTGCTCCTGGAACTCCACAGCAAAATGGAGTTGTTGAAAGAAAGAATAGAACTCTCATTGAAGTTGCACGAACTATGCTTGATGAAGCAAATCTACCAACCTATTTTTGGGCTGAAGCTGTGCAGACTGCTTGTTTTACTCAGAATGCAACACTTATTTACAAGCATGGAAAGACACCATATAAGATGGTGAAGAAAAAGAAGCCAAATCTGAAGTATTTTTGTAATAACCCCAAAAAAAAAAAAAAAAATTTTTTCAACTTTTTGTAACCCTTATGAATAGTGTTTTAGCTGAATGAGAAAACTTTTCGCGCCACACTGTGTAGGGATTCTGTTATGGATATTCTGGGATATTATTAGTACTCTATGAAGTATATAAGTGTATGTAAAGATCGTCAGAATCCAATTCCGAACACTTTGGTTTTTCCCGGAAATCCACAAGGTACGGAGAGAATTGAGTATAAGGTAACAAAATAAAAAGGATTTAAATTAAAGGATTATAATAGAGGATCATAAAAAGGAATATAATGTATTGAGAAAGGTTAAGGGAACCTAAGTAATAAGATCCCGGGTATGATCCTTCAAACGATAAACGAGAACGAAAGTTAAGCGAACCGTACAACAGATCAGCGGTCATTAGGCAAACGATTAGGGAGTTAATCAAAGGGTTTAAGGGGAGTGATGTCATCCAACCAATAGAAAGGAGACAAGGAAGGGAGGATGACATCATAGGGGTGACATAAGCATGACATGGAAGGAAGGAGGTGTGGTTGATTTAGGACCACACAAATGCAAGGACAAGGTGGTAATTTGCTAAATGGAAAACAAAAACAAGCCAACCAACTAGCAATTCATTTCATCAAAATCAAAAAAAAATCAACCAAGGCATTGTCTTCACTTTGCTCTCGGCTTTCTTGCATTTTCAAAGCTAAAAATTTCCAAAATCAAGATCCAAGCATCCTTAATTGGTAAGAAAATTCCCTAACCTTCTTTATGCTTAGTAATGGCTATATCATAAGTTTAAGCCACAAATTCTTTCTCTAGCTTCTTGATTTAATCATTGGAGAAGACAATGAATAGTGTTTTCAAGTTTTAACTTGAGTTGTTTTCTTGTTTTCTTGAAGATCCAAGCTTTCTTAAGACTACTCCAAGCTTATTAAGGCTTCCTAGCTTCACCCACCAATCCAAGGAAGGTATACCACTTTCAAACCCTAGGTTCATATATATTATAAAGTGATTTTGATGAGTAAGATGTTATGGTATCTTGTTGTTATGTTTAGAGTTGAGATTTGGAATGGTGGTGAAATGAAATGATAATTTAGTGGTTTTGATTTAAAGAAACTTAAAGCATGATTAAAGTTAGGTTAAGCATATGTATGAATGAGTAATATTGAATTGTTTGGGATTGTTATGATGTGGTAAGGATGGGTGTTTGATGTGTGTGGATTTGAGGATGGTTTGTGATGATTGTGGGTAGTTTTAAAAATGGGAAATCGCGTAAACATAGCCGTCGTAATGTCCGATTTTCTTTGGACTGTTTTGTGCATAGCATTAGGACCCGAGAACCCCCTGTTAAATTGTGACCACTGCCATGTTTAGATAGCTCATGTTACGAGCTTCGTTTTGATATGTAGTTCGTCCGATTCCGATTTACGGTTTAGGAGAAACGACCGTTTCAAGTAACGGCGTTTCACGAACGAAACTTTTTCCCTCGCCTTACTTTGGAATGTAGGTTAAAGACCAAAAAGGATTAATTAATGTGTGAAACATTTATGGTAAGTGTGTTAGGCAGTTGGTAAGTCATTCGCGAAGGAATCGCTTTAAAACTCGTAAAGGTTAAATTATTAAAAATGGTGGAGCCGAGGGTACCCGAGTGACTTAAGCAAATCGGTGAGCGTAAAACAAGCGTTAGAGTCTAAGTTAGTTAAAGCATAGATTTACAAGTGATTTTGGTTTAATTCCAACTTACTTGTTGTTTATAGGTTACCAGACTCGCCCCGAGCCTTTCTCACCCCCAAGTCGCTCAGGCAAGTATTCTATCCGTTATACTGTTGTTGTGATGTATACACTTGTATATGCATTATCTTGCGATAGATGCATGTTGGTTATTTAGCAAATTCTTGCGATATATTGTAGCATGTGATATGGTATATATGCATGCCTATTTCATATTCTTGAAATATATATCTGTTGGTTCAGTTGATAATACCTATGCTAGAGATAAGCAGTAGTTGCGTATACCCTTAGTATAGGGGACCCAAAGGTGAACATATTTCTAAACCGGGAGTCGATGTTCCCGAGTATAACATATATATATTTATATATATATGGTTATAGTTTTCCAAACTATTAATCGAATAAGGTTTATTCGATAACTTTAAACTGTATTTATTATTGAATATTATTTGAGTATTCATTCGAGGACTTATGACTCTTTTATATGATTTATTGAATATTATTTGAATATTCATTTGAGGATGTATGACTCCTTTATTTTATTTAATGAATATTATTTATAATATTCATTCGAGGTATTATGACTCAGCTTATTTTATTTATTGAATATTATTTGAATTTTCATTTGAGGATCTATGACTCCGATTATTTGCTGAGGTATATTCTTTATTTTATTAAAGAATAAGGTGTAAATAATCAAACTTATTTTCGATTATTCAAATAAAGATAATACTTTCATATAAGGATATCTTTGGTTATTTAATACTCGTTTCAAGTGTAAATTTTAATACTTCTACTTCAATTATTTTGATAAAGATTATTCTTTATGGGAATATTATTTAATTAATAATATTCAGATATTTTCTAATATTCTGGGGACTGATTTACTTCATTAAATCAGCCTTACTACCAAACACTCTTTAAAGTGTTTTCGAGTCTTCAAAATGATTTTTAAAAAGTCAGAGCGGATCCCAAAACTCATTTTTATATTTAAGATCTTCCTTTTTAAAGGGGATTTAAATACTCGCTCAAAACCTGGGGAATCCGGCTCTGTGGTGTATTTTATATTCGCAACGAGGTTGCAGATTTGGTAAATGAATTGATTACTTGCCCAATGTTCGGGAAGTAAGCCCATCTAATTGAGTCGGCATAAGCGACAGGCCGGGGTACGGTCTAATATTGTGTAAGTGGCTGGGTGGCAGTCCATCAACGCGTGAGGGGCCGGGGTACGGTCGAGCGCGAGGTCTTAATTATGACCAGGGTGATGACCGGTGAGGAATTCATCCATCTACAGTAGAAAAGGTTACTTATTGGTATCTGTGCCTGATCAGCAAGATATCGGGTTTATGCCAAATGTTTTCTTTTCCTTTCCAAAAATTCATTGGATGTTTCGAACTCTGTTCATACTTCACATAACAGAGGTTCCAGGAAATGTTTTCGGGATATATATATATATGGATATATATATATATATCGGGACTAAATAAAGTATCTCATAACTTTTTTATTCAATAATATTTCAAAGATTGAATCTATTCAAGTCTTAACTTGTGGTCTCATCTATGGGATGCTTTTTCTTAAAACTTATAATACTTTGAAAAGTGGTAGTTCAAGTAACTTTATATGATATAAGTGTGGTGAAGTACTGGTAGCTTCATTCCTTGTTTTTACTTATATCTAGCAAGTAATTATCTTGCATATGATAGAGATGCTATTAAGTATCCTTTTAGATACTTATATTATTGATATCACTGTATATATTATCTTGCGAGCTGTAAGGCTCACTCTTGCTTTATTTCTTCATCACACAACAACAGTTAGGAGAGATGGCCAGACTCCAGCAGACCCAGCGCAAGCGCGTGGGAAGCGTCCCGCGTCTTCCCGCTAATATTGTAGCTGCTATAGCTGCAGAGGTAGATCCATTGTAGTTTAGACCATCTACTTTTGAGAATCCAATTATGTATAATTATAACTTGTGGCAGATAATGGCAATTAACTGTAAATTATCAAGTAATCATTTTGGGTTGTAATAATTTTAAATTGTGGATTCAAAGACTTGTACTTATTTTAATTTCATCTCTGAGACTATAACGAGTTGTGGTGTGTGTTAGTGTGGGGTCACAGCATGAGGGTATTTATTATTAATTAAGTAAAGTGATATTGTGGAAAGAAAGACCGTGACAACCCGGATTCCCGACCCCGAATCTGGGGGTGTTACAGAAATGGTATCAGAGCTAAGCGTTATAAATCTCAGAGATGATGCGACGATAAAATAATAAACTCACAAAGATAATAAGAACTCTTGCCAAGTTCATGGTCGGACTACTTAAAGTAGTACTGACAGCTAAAACCCTTACGGGAACCCTTATAAGTATCATGATAGTAACTTAGCTCGTTTAATGTGTAGGCGCCTGAGATGGAGGACCCTGAGATGTACGAGCGTGAGCATGATGAGGCATTGCTGGATGTTGAGGATCAGGAGGAGCCTGAGATGGAGGAGGATGAGGAGGACCCCCCAGAGGAGCCTGAGACGGAGGTCATTGCTGTTTCAGATGAGGAGGACCCCTCAGAGGAGTCAGAGACAGAGGTTATTGCTATTCCAGATGAGGAGGACCCGGATGAGGTCCCAGTAGCTGAGGAGCGTGTTGGATCTATGGTAGTGTATGATGGTATCCCTTTACCCACACTTCCGGTGGTCAGAGCCCCTACCCCTCCACCACTATCTTGGATTCCTGATGATGACAGCTCAGAGACCCATACTTCCGAGCCTAGGCAGACCGAGGAGGCACCCTCAGCGGCTCCGGATTCACCACCCCTTGACCCTGCCCAGAGGCAGTCTTCGTTAGCTCATGGATATGTTCAGGATGTTTTGAGGACCCGAGTGGCTGTTGCCGAGGCCCGACTGGATGAGGCCAGGAGGGAGTTGGATGCAGAGAGGGCGGGTAGGCGTACCCGAGCTTATGAGACCAGGGCTTCTATACCCCGATCCTTGAGGAGGGAGCTTACGGGGATAGAGCTCACGTCCCGAGCGAGACTCAGATCTCTCCAGGGGGACAGGCATGGTAGGATCTCCAGGCGGCAGGCCGACTATATCTTCCGTCGTGCGATGGAAAGGGTTTGGGAGCTGACCCGTTCGGGTGTGTGATTCAGGATTGATGATGGAATAGTCTAGTTGTCTAGTCAGCCGAGGCCTTAGTAAGAGCCAATTTTCCGGGATAGTTGACTTGTATATAGCATCCCTTTTTCTGACTAGACAGATAGACTCTTGTGTATCACTTTTGGGACAGATGACTGTAGCACTGTTGTACTTTTGACCAGATCGAACTATGTATTCTCGCATTATGTATATATTTGTTTCCTTTCGGTTCAGTTCCTTAGTGACGTGATCACTGTTTTATTATTATTATTACTGCACTTCGTATTAGAACTTTCTTAAAATAATAGAACTGCGTTATACGTTCTCCCCATTGTAAGAGCGGTGCAAGGCACAATGTTGTATATGATTGTGACCTAACGTTGAATTTTCTCAATAATTGTTTTTATTATTATCAGAATCATGCCGCCAAGAAAGATTGGAACTAGGGCGAACCCTGGGTCTGAGGACCAGGGAAGCCATAATCAGGACAATAGAAACCAAGAACACAGTGAAGAGGAAGATGAGGATTATGTGGAACAGGATGACTCCCTGTATGAAGAGGAAGAGGAAACATATGATGTTGAGGGATTTGAGATAGAGGCTGGAGAAGGAGAAACCGAGGTTGAGCAACCAGTACCAAACCCAGGCATGGATCCCATGGGTCAGTTTATGCAACTCTTAAGACAGAATTTGGAACGTCAACCCAACCCACCCCCTCAAGGCAATAACAATGCAGTGGCAAACTCTTTCAGGGCTTTTAAGTCCCTTAAGCCCCCTGAGTTCCACGGATCAGCCGACCCAGTTGAGGCAAGGGCATGGTTAAAGGAAATGGATAAATCTTTTGAGATTTTGAGTATCGATGAGGCACAGAAAACTGTATTTGCTACCTACCTTCTGAAAGGAGAAGCTAACTACTGGTGGGAGGCCAAGAAAAACATGGAGACAGATGCTATAATAACCTGGGAGAGATTTAGTCAGTTGTTTCTAGGGAAGTATTTCCCGAGGTTTATGGAAAACCAGATGGAGCTCAAGTTCTTAGAGCTAAAGCAGAATAACTTGTCTGTAGCAGAGTACGAAGCGAAATTTACTGAGTTATCAAGGTTTGTGCCGGAGTTTGTGAGCACCGAGGAAAAGAAAGCTAGGAGGTTTCAGCAGGGACTGAAACCATGGATTCAGAATAGGGTGGCAATCCTTGAGCTTACGGACTATGCCACTCTGGTGCAAAAGGCAACGATTGTAGAAGTTGGAAGTGAACAGATACAGAAGGAAAGAGAGGAGAAAGGAATAAAGAGGAAAAGTATGAGCATGGGTGGAGGTTCCGCAGGAAGGAGCTTCCCAACTAGATTTAATCGAGGAGCAGTGTCCCTACCAGGAAGGAACACTGGGTTTAAGCGGCCAATGAGTGTGAATGTGAGCCAGGGCGGCCAGAAGTCAAGAATGTCCTATTCCAACCAATCTCGACCCCCATTGCCAGCCTGTAACATATGTGGAAGGAATCACACTGGGGAGTGTAGAGGAAGGCCAGTAACCTGTTTTAAGTGCGGTCGGGAGGGCCACTATGCAAATAAGTGCCCATCATCAACCCCTGCCGTCGTTCCAACCACCAATTGTCATCAGTGTGGACGCCCAGGTCATTGGAAGAAGGATTGCCCAATGAGCAAACCAGCAGCTTCGGGAGCAAGCAGGGCTGCTTCTAATAAGCCACCTACTGCGAGGACTTTCAACATGACAGTCCAGGATGCTATGAAAGATTCAGATGTGATAGCAGGTACCCTTTCTCTAAATTCAGTCAGTGCAATTGTTTTATTTGATTCGGGAGCAACTAAATCTTTTATATCTAAGGACTTTGCTCGTAAGTTAAGACTTAAGGCTAAACCTTTGATAGAACCCTTACAAGTGGAAATAGCCAATCATGAAATTATTCCTGTTAGCCAGATTCACCCCGCCTGCGAGATAGGCATAGGGGAGCAATCTTTCAGTATTGATCTGATTCCTTTTAAATTAGGGGAGTTTGATGTGATTTTGGGAATGGACTGGCTATCTAGCAACAATGCTCAGATAGACTGTAAAGGGAAGAAAGTTAAGTTAAATATCCCCGGGAAGAAAGAAGTTATATTTAGAGGAAAGAGGCAGACGCAGAAATTTTTGACTATGGCTCAGGCCAAAAGGATGCTACGAAAAGGAAGTGAGGCCTACCTAGCCTATGTGGTGGACACACAGAAGGAGGTGCCCAACTTACAAGACATTCCAGTAGTCAATGAATTTGAAGATGTATTCCCCCAAGACCTTCCGGGATTACCACCCGATAGAGTGATTGAGTTCGCTATTGAGTTGGCCCCAGGGGCGGCGCCAGTTTCAAAAGCACCTTACCGGTTAGCCCCGTTAGAAATGAAAGAATTAGCTATCCAATTGCAGGAACTCTTGGATAAGAGTATGATAAGACCCAGTGTGTCTCCGTGGGGAGCACCAGTTTTATTTGTTAAGAAGAAAGATGGGAGCATGAGGTTGTGCATAGACTATCGAGAGTTGAACAAGCTAACCATAAAGAACAGGTACCCATTACCTAGAATAGACGATCTGTTCGACCAGCTAAAGGATGCTGTTTATTTTTCCAAGATTGACCTGAGAACTGGATATCACCAACTAAAGATTAAACCCGAAGATATTTCCAAGACAGCGTTCCGTACCAGGTATGGGCATTATGAGTTCTTGGTAATGTCCTTTGGATTAACCAATGCCCCAGCAGCTTTCATGGATTTAATGAATAGAGTATTTAAGAAGTACTTGGACAAGTGTGTGATAGTTTTTATCGATGATATTTTGATCTATTCAAGGACTGAGGCAGAACATGCAGAGCATTTGAGGATAGCTCTAGGAATACTCAGAAAGGAGCAGTTATATGCCAAATTCTCGAAATGTGAATTCTGGCGGAAGGAAGTACAGTTTTTAGGACATGTGATCAATAAAGAAGGAGTATTGGTCGACCCCTCCAAGATAGAGGCGGTCTCAAATTGGGAAAGGCCAACCACACCCACAGAGGTAAGAAGTTTCATAGGATTGGCCGGCTACTATCGTAGATTTGTACAGGACTTTGCGAAGATCGCAGCCCCTTTGACACGACTTACTCGTAAGACAGAGAAGTTTGAATGGACGGAGAAATGCGAGAACAGTTTTCAGGAATTAAAGAAAAGGTTGATAACGGCTCCGGTATTGGCATTGCCGGATGGAAAAGGAGATTTTGTGATATATAGTGACGCGTCGCACAAAGGATTAGGATGTGTGCTTATGCAGCACGGTAAAGTTATCGCGTATGCGTCGAGACAATTGAAGGAATACGAGGTTAGATATCCTACTCATGACCTTGAGCTCGCGGCAATAGTGTTTGCTTTAAAAATTTGGAGGCACTACTTGTATGGAGAGAAGTGCGAGATTTTCACAGACCATAAGAGCCTCAAGTACATATTTACGCAGAAAGAGCTCAACATGCGCCAGAGGAGATGGTTAGAATTAATCAAGGACTACGATTGTGAGATTCTCTATCATCCAGGGAAAGCCAATGTGGTGGCTGATGCCCTTAGTAGAAAGGAAAGACTCAGAATGTTAACGACTTCGGAAGAATTGATAAGGGATTTTGAGAGAATGGAAATAGAGGTAAAGGTAACCGGAACCGGAACTGAAAAGCTTTTCGAGATCTCAATGCAGCCAGAATTATTGGAAAAGATCAGATTGTGCCAGGAGAAAACAATGAATGAAGACAGAGAGTCAATGACTGGAGAAGAGATCCATACTGAGAAAGATGATAAAGGGATAATGAGGTACTCCTACCGAATTTGGGTTCCGAATGTTCAAGAACTTAAAGATGAGATTTTGGATGAAAGCCATAGTTCAAGGTATTCCATTCACCCAGGAAGTACCAAGATGTATAGGGATTTGAAGGAATATTACTGGTGGCCCAACATGAAGAGGGACGTAGCAGAATGGGTAAACAAGTGTTTAACTTGCCAAAGAGTAAAGGCAGAGCACCAGAGACCCAGTGGACTTTTGCGACCCCTGGAGATTCCCGAATGGAAATGGGAACAGATAGCGATGGATTTTGTTGTAGGCTTGCCAAGGACGAAAGCCAATCACGACGCCATTTGGGTAATTATAGACCGACTGACAAAGTCAGCTCATTTCATTCCTATCAACGAGAGATACACAGTCAATAGACTGGTGGACATTTACCTTAAGGAAATAGTGACGCGACATGGGGTCCCAGCGTCCATTGTCTCAGACCGAGACCCAAGGTTCAACTCCAGATTTTGGAGGAGCTTTCAGGAATGTGCGGGGACCAAGTTAAATATGAGTACCGCGTACCATCCCCAGACGGATGGACAGAGTGAAAGGACCATCCAGACACTAGAGGATATGTTGAGAGTCTGTGCAATAGACTTTAAAGGAAGTTGGGATGATCACCTGCCGTTGATCGAGTTTTCTTATAACAATAGCTTTCATGCTAGCATCGGGATGCCGCCTTATGAGGCCTTGTACGGAAGAAGGTGTCGATCTCCCTTATACTGGGATGAAGTAGGAGAGCGGAAGATGCTCGGACCCGAAATGGTCCAAAGGACCAAAGATATAGTGGATCTTATCAGAGGGCGACTTGTAGCAGCCCAAGACAGACAGAAGAAATATGCAGACCTAGCCCGAAAGGACAAGGAATATGAAGTAGGGGACTTAGTACTGTTGAAAGTATCCCCTTGGAAGGGATTAATGAGGTTCGGAAAGAAAGGGAAACTAAGCCCAAGATACATTGGACCTTTTGAGATATTAAGACGAATTGGAAAGTTAGCTTACGAGCTAGCCCTACCCCCTAATTTGCAACAAGTTCATAATGTGTTCCATGTGTCAATGCTAAGGAGGTATCATCGGGATGCCAGGCACATAGTGGAGTACGAGCAGGTGGATATGCAGCCAGATCTAACTTACGTGGAGAAGCCAGTAAGGATTATGGATAAGAAGGAGCAGGTGCTTCGGAACAAAGTGATCAAGCTAGTCAGAGTACTATGGCAGAATCATAATGTGGAAGAATCGACTTGGGAACTAGAAAGCGCAATGCTAGAAAAGTACCCCCAATTGTTTTCTGTTTGATTCCGGGACGGAATCCTTTTAAGGAGGGGAGACTGTAATAACCCCAAAAAAAAAAAAAAAAAAATTCAACTTTTTGTAACCCTTATGAATAGTGTTTTAGCTGAATGAGAAAACTTTTCGCGCCACACTGTGTAGGGATTCTGTTATGGATATTCTGGGATATTATTAGTACTCTATGAAGTATATAAGTGTATGTAAAGATCGTCAGAATCCAATTCCGAACACTTTGGTTTTTCCCGGAAATCCACAAGGTACGGAGAGAATTGAGTATAAGGTAACAAAATAAAAAGGATTTAAATTAAAGGATTATAATAGAGGATCATAAAAAGGAATATAATGTATTGAGAAAGGTTAAGGGAACCTAAGTAATAAGATCCCGGGTATGATCCTTCAAACGATAAACGAGAACGAAAGTTAAGCGAACCGTACAACAGATCAGCGGTCATTAGGCAAACGATTAGGGAGTTAATCAAAGGGTTTAAGGGGAGTGATGTCATCCAACCAATAGAAAGGAGACAAGGAAGGGAGGATGACATCATAGGGGTGACATAAGCATGACATGGAAGGAAGGAGGTGTGGTTGATTTAGGACCACACAAATGCAAGGACAAGGTGGTAATTTGCTAAATGGAAAACAAAAACAAGCCAACCAACTAGCAATTCATTTCATCAAAATCAAAAAAAAATCAACCAAGGCATTGTCTTCACTTTGCTCTCGGCTTTCTTGCATTTTCAAAGCTAAAAATTTCCAAAATCAAGATCCAAGCATCCTTAATTGGTAAGAAAATTCCCTAACCTTCTTTATGCTTAGTAATGGCTATATCATAAGTTTAAGCCACAAATTCTTTCTCTAGCTTCTTGATTTAATCATTGGAGAAGACAATGAATAGTGTTTTCAAGTTTTAACTTGAGTTGTTTTCTTGTTTTCTTGAAGATCCAAGCTTTCTTAAGACTACTCCAAGCTTATTAAGGCTTCCTAGCTTCACCCACCAATCCAAGGAAGGTATACCACTTTCAAACCCTAGGTTCATATATATTATAAAGTGATTTTGATGAGTAAGATGTTATGGTATCTTGTTGTTATGTTTAGAGTTGAGATTTGGAATGGTGGTGAAATGAAATGATAATTTAGTGGTTTTGATTTAAAGAAACTTAAAGCATGATTAAAGTTAGGTTAAGCATATGTATGAATGAGTAATATTGAATTGTTTGGGATTGTTATGATGTGGTAAGGATGGGTGTTTGATGTGTGTGGATTTGAGGATGGTTTGTGATGATTGTGGGTAGTTTTAAAAATGGGAAATCGCGTAAACATAGCCGTCGTAATGTCCGATTTTCTTTGGACTGTTTTGTGCATAGCATTAGGACCCGAGAACCCCCTGTTAAATTGTGACCACTGCCATGTTTAGATAGCTCATGTTACGAGCTTCGTTTTGATATGTAGTTCGTCCGATTCCGATTTACGGTTTAGGAGAAACGACCGTTTCAAGTAACGGCGTTTCACGAACGAAACTTTTTCCCTCGCCTTACTTTGGAATGTAGGTTAAAGACCAAAAAGGATTAATTAATGTGTGAAACATTTATGGTAAGTGTGTTAGGCAGTTGGTAAGTCATTCGCGAAGGAATCGCTTTAAAACTCGTAAAGGTTAAATTATTAAAAATGGTGGAGCCGAGGGTACCCGAGTGACTTAAGCAAATCGGTGAGCGTAAAACAAGCGTTAGAGTCTAAGTTAGTTAAAGCATAGATTTACAAGTGATTTTGGTTTAATTCCAACTTACTTGTTGTTTATAGGTTACCAGACTCGCCCCGAGCCTTTCTCACCCCCAAGTCGCTCAGGCAAGTATTCTATCCGTTATACTGTTGTTGTGATGTATACACTTGTATATGCATTATCTTGCGATAGATGCATGTTGGTTATTTAGCAAATTCTTGCGATATATTGTAGCATGTGATATGGTATATATGCATGCCTGTTTCATATTCTTGAAATATATATCTGTTGGTTCAGTTGATAATACCTATGCTAGAGATAAGCAGTAGTTGCGTATACCCTTAGTATAGGGGACCCAAAGGTGAACATATTTCTAAACCGGGAGTCGATGTTCCCGAGTATAACATATATATATTTATATATATATGGTTATAGTTTTCCAAACTATTAATCGAATAAGGTTTATTCGATAACTTTAAACTGTATTTATTATTGAATATTATTTGAGTATTCATTCGAGGACTTATGACTCTTTTATATGATTTATTGAATATTATTTGAATATTCATTTGAGGATGTATGACTCCTTTATTTTATTTAATGAATATTATTTATAATATTCATTCGAGGTATTATGACTCAGCTTATTTTATTTATTGAATATTATTTGAATTTTCATTTGAGGATCTATGACTCCGATTATTTGCTGAGGTATATTCTTTATTTTATTAAAGAATAAGGTGTAAATAATCAAACTTATTTTCGATTATTCAAATAAAGATAATACTTTCATATAAGGATATCTTTGGTTATTTAATACTCGTTTCAAGTGTAAATTTTAATACTTCTACTTCAATTATTTTGATAAAGATTATTCTTTATGGGAATATTATTTAATTAATAATATTCAGATATTTTCTAATATTCTGGGGACTGATTTACTTCATTAAATCAGCCTTACTACCAAACACTCTTTAAAGTGTTTTCGAGTCTTCAAAATGATTTTTAAAAAGTCAGAGCGGATCCCAAAACTCATTTTTATATTTAAGATCTTCCTTTTTAAAGGGGATTTAAATACTCGCTCAAAACCTGGGGAATCCGGCTCTGTGGTGTATTTTATATTCGCAACGAGGTTGCAGATTTGGTAAATGAATTGATTACTTGCCCAATGTTCGGGAAGTAAGCCCATCTAATTGAGTCGGCATAAGCGACAGGCCGGGGTACGGTCTAATATTGTGTAAGTGGCTGGGTGGCAGTCCATCAACGCGTGAGGGGCCGGGGTACGGTCGAGCGCGAGGTCTTAATTATGACCAGGGTGATGACCGGTGAGGAATTCATCCATCTACAGTAGAAAAGGTTACTTATTGGTATCTGTGCCTGATCAGCAAGATATCGGGTTTATGCCAAATGTTTTCTTTTCCTTTCCAAAAATTCATTGGATGTTTCGAACTCTGTTCATACTTCACATAACAGAGGTTCCAGGAAATGTTTTCGGGATATATATATATATATGGATATATATATATATATCGGGACTAAATAAAGTATCTCATAACTTTTTTATTCAATAATATTTCAAAGATTGAATCTATTCAAGTCTTAACTTGTGGTCTCATCTATGGGATGCTTTTTCTTAAAACTTATAATACTTTGAAAAGTGGTAGTTCAAGTAACTTTATATGATATAAGTGTGGTGAAGTACTGGTAGCTTCATTCCTTGTTTTTACTTATATCTAGCAAGTAATTATCTTGCATATGATAGAGATGCTATTAAGTATCCTTTTAGATACTTATATTATTGATATCACTGTATATATTATCTTGCGAGCTGTAAGGCTCACTCTTGCTTTATTTCTTCATCACACAACAACAGTTAGGAGAGATGGCCAGACTCCAGCAGACCCAGCGCAAGCGCGTGGGAAGCGTCCCGCGTCTTCCCGCTAATATTGTAGCTGCTATAGCTGCAGAGGTAGATCCATTGTAGTTTAGACCATCTACTTTTGAGAATCCAATTATGTATAATTATAACTTGTGGCAGATAATGGCAATTAACTGTAAATTATCAAGTAATCATTTTGGGTTGTAATAATTTTAAATTGTGGATTCAAAGACTTGTACTTATTTTAATTTCATCTCTGAGACTATAACGAGTTGTGGTGTGTGTTAGTGTGGGGTCACAGCATGAGGGTATTTATTATTAATTAAGTAAAGTGATATTGTGGAAAGAAAGACCGTGACAACCCGGATTCCCGACCCCGAATCTGGGGGTGTTACAATTTTCATGTATCTGGATGCAAGTGTTTTGTTCTTAAGACTCACCCTGAACAACTATCCAAATTTGATTTAAAAGCTAATGAAGGAATCTTTGTTGGATATCCACTTTCCACAAAAGCCTTCAGAGTCTACAACTTGAGAACAAGGATGGTCATGGAATCTATCAATGTCTCTTTTGATGATAAGAAGATTACTGGACTTGAAGATTTCAATGATCATGGTCAGCTAAGATTCGAAAATGAAGAATTAAATTATGATACTGAAAACCCTGATAGTCTAAGTCCTGATATTGTAAACTCTGATGTCATTAAAACTGTGGTGACTACGTTAAAAGAGGATGCACCTGTGCAAGGGGAGCATACTGAAGATACAACCATATCTCAAGAAGCATCAGAACATACAACTGGCTCTTCAAGTTCTGATTCATCAAGTTCTGATAAGTCAAGTTCTGATAGCTCTAAAAACTTAAATACTGAAGGATCCAACTCAGAGAGCATAGTTTCAGGGGGAGCATCAGAAGATGTTGATGAAGATGGCATGGATCATGGGGGAGCATCTAGTTCTAAATGAAAACCTTCCATCTGCAAGGAAGTGGACTAAATCACATACACCTGATTTAATTATTGGAAATCCTGATGCAGGTGTCGGAACTAGAACAGCTACTTCAAACAAATGTCTTTATAATTCCTTTCTCTCTCAGTCTAAACCAAAGAAAGTGGAAGAAGCTCTTCAAGATGCTGATTGGGTGCAAGCAATGCAGGAAGAGTTAAATGAATTTGAAAGAAACAAAGTCTGGACCCTAGTGCCAAGACCAAAGAACAGATCTGTTGTTGGTACAAAGTGGGTATTCAGAAACAAAACTAATAGTGATGGAATAATTACAAGGAATAAAGCAAGGTTGGTTACAAAAGGATATTCTCAACAGGAGGGAATTGATAATGATGAAACATTTGTACCAGTTGCTAGATTGGAAGCCATAAGGATATTTTTGGCTTATGCTGCTCACAAAAAGTTTACTGTCTTTCAAATGGATGTGAAAAGTGCTTTTCTCAATGGAGAATTGGAAGAGGAAGTGTATGTTTAACAACCTCCAGGCTTTGTAGATCCTAAATATCCAAATCATGTCTACAGGCTTGATAAAGCACTTTATGGCCTTAAGCAAGCTCCAAGAGCATGGTATGAGACTTTAGCTCAGTTTCTTCTCGAAAGTGGGTTTAACAGAGGAACTATAGACAAAACATTGTTCTACCTCAACCATGGAAAGGACTTACTTCTGGTTCAGATATATGTTGATGATATCATCTTTGGTTCTACAAAAGACAGACTTTGCAAAAAGTTTGCCAAACTGATGCAGTCAAGATATCAAATGAGTATGATGGGGGAACTCAGCTATTTTCTGGGCTTTCAAGTCAAGCAGAATAACGAAGGCACTTTCATTTGTCAAACCAAGTACACCAGAAACTTGTTGAAGAAATTTGGAGTGCAAAATTGTTCAAGTGCATCCACTCCCATGACCACTGTAACAAAATTGGATAAGGATACTGGTAAATCAGTAGATATTACTGATTACAGAGGTATGATTGACTCTTTACTCTATCTAACTGCTAGTAGACCTGATATCATGTATGTTACCTGTCTTTGTGCAAGATTTCAAGCAGATCCAAGAGAACCTCACTTAACAGCTGTGAAAAGAATCTTCAAGTATCTTAAGGGAACAGCTGATCTGGGATTGTGGTATCCCAGAGAATCGGATTTTAAACAAATAGGTTACTCAGATGCAGATTTTGCAGGTTGCAAAATTGACAGGAAAAGCACAAGTGGAAGCTGCCAATTTCTTGGAGGCAGATTGGTTTCTTGGTTTAGCAAGAAATAAAAGTCCATTTCCACATCAACTGCAGAAGCAGAGTACATTGCTGCAGGAAGCTGTTGTGCGCAGATTCTTTGGATGAAGAATCAATTACTGGATTATGGGTTAACATATTTTAAAATTCCTATTTACTGTGATAATCAAAGTGCTATTGCTATGACAGGTAATCCAGTTCAACACTCAATGACAAAGCACATCAGCATTAGGTACCACTTCATAAGGGAACATGTGGATGAAGGTACAGTGGAATTGTACTTTGTTCCAACAGATCAACAACTAGAAGATATCTTCACAAAACCACTGTGGGAAGCTACTTTTACAAGATTGGTAAATGAACTTGGAATGGTTTCAGGTTTTTTCTCTAAATCTGCTTAGCTTTTGTTCTGCTGCATCAGACTTTATGATCAGTATTTACAGATATTACTATCTTTGTGTATTCTGTGCTTAATTGAAAATTGCTTAATGACTGATTGTTGTCTGATGTGAATTTCTAAACTCTGATAGTGATATGACTGTTTATGTGACTATTCAATTCTATGAGGATAACTGTGCTAGATGCTGACCTAGTAATCTTTAACATACTAGAGATCCCATGTTAGAAGTAATTATTTATGTGGAAATCTATTGACACAAGCAAATTCTGATATTGAGCTTAGTTAAGTTTACTTTGTCTATCTTATTACCAAGTCAAAAACTAGAATAATGCTTCTCATCTATTAAGTTCTGACGTTAGTGAATTTGTTGAATGTACTAAGTGCTGATAAACCTCACTTATCAAAAGAAAAAGGAAAAGAACAAGGAATAAAAATCAGGTACTCCTTTGAGATCTAGAGTAAAAATGTGGAAGGGACGACCCAAGTGCATTACTGGTATTAAGTAATATGCATCAGAAAAGCAAATAATTATTTTTCTTGGTGACTTTTCACACTCTATGATTACTGGAGAAATACTCTGATAATAGCATAAATTATGATAAGCATTCATGACTCACTTACACTGAGAAGCCACTGTAAAATGGAATTTCAAAAGATGCATAAAATAAGCACAAAACAGTTGAGGTGGACTCATGCATGAACTCATTCAATAGTAGGCTTCAGAATAATGACAGATTTTAAGTAAAGTTCTTAGTTATGCCTTATTTCTAAGATGTACTGAAGTGAATCAGACTTTACTCTTTTTCTGATATTTAGCTTAATGCACACACTTACACTCCATATGAATGATGAAAATTACTGTGGTGATCAATGTTGTTTTAGATGAACAGTTTATGTGTCAGATTGCATAAATTCTGAGGACAAGTTATGATGGAAGTTCTGATGATTAAGTTCTGAAGAACCGAAATCAGAATTTGTGTGAAGAATTACAGAAATAGGCATTCATTTTTCGAGTTAAGGAATCATGTTCTGATGACTGTTAAGTTCTGATATAAGTCTAAGTTCTGATATTAAATTCTGATTCTTTACTTGACTTATTTATGGTTAAAATCTGAAACAGTCCTATTTTACATCAGAATATGTTCGGGTGAGATATTAACAGTCACTACAATTAGGGTTAGTGGTACACGTCAATGCCCAGTAATGTTTACTTGTTTCTTGTGCGCATTAAATCATGTTTTACACTTCCAATGACTGTTTTTATTCTCCTCAGTCTAGGGAGACGAGGTAGAATTATTTCTACCTGTAAGCATTAAATTTTCCTTGCGTCTCCTGGCATTCTATTGCCTATATAAACCAACACTTTATTCCAGCCAGTACATCTCTCATTTACACTCAAACTCTCAAACTCATTTCTTTTTCACTCATCACAATAATGGTTAATTACAACTTAGCTCTGAACTATGATACTTTCTCTCTCACCATGAGCTGTCCAGAATGGCAGCAGGAATGGCATGTTACTGCCATTCCTGATGAGGTTTGGGACTCAGTTCCCCAAGAGGTTCTGACCGACCTCTTGTTCTTCTATATGGATTACCATCGCCATGTTGAGCGACTGGAAGAAGAACGGATGGAAGCTCTTTGACAGCAGAAGTGAATCATTCGTCTCGCTGTTCTTTTTGTTGAAAGTAAGAAGAAGAAATAGGATTTGTAGCTTAGGACAATCTTGTATTTTTTGCTGTAATTTAAATTTCATGAATGTATTTTCTCAATATATTAATGAAATTTTATATTTTTGCAAGATTTTGTCTCTGAGTTGTTTTCATTTTTAAATCCTGATTTACCCATATTCTGATGACCGTTTTTATATCTGATACAAATCAAGTTCTGATTCTGACGTGGCAGTAACTGTTTACTTGATTTATTTTTTTTGGTCATTCTCTCACTTAGTGTATTTATACAGAATATTGGTCTCGCGGTAAAAATAATTTTTTAAGTGGGAACAGTTTAAATTTTAAATTAAAACTGAACTACCTTAATTAATGGGATTACTTGGTAAGTGGAACGGTTTTTCCTTGAAAAACTGCATGTGATAAGTAATGATTACTGTTTTCTCGTGCCCATTAATTATTTTTTACTGTTGCATGTCTGACAGGTGTATAACGGTTACTTTTCTACCGTGTATAAGTAAAAGAGAGAGACGATTATAAAATCTTTTACTTACTTTCACACTTTATCTCTCTTTCTTTACTTCTATTCCCTCTCATCTCCTGACGATCTTTTTATAGACATTTTATCAAACATCTTACAGGCAATCTTATTTCTCACTTTTTCTCATGGAACCTAAGGATTTGATTATAGATGGAGCCAAGTTTGTGAAAGAGATATGTCCTAAGTCCAATCATGTATGAGGATTTATGAATAACTTTTGTCACACCCCCAACTTAAACAATAAAATAAATATAGCTATTACAATATTTTAAATGAAGAATACACAACCAACTCCAAGATCTTACAGTTTAGGGTTTGGAACAGCCCAACACTACCAACTATTACATCTGATTACAAATACCGAGTCCTCACACAACTATTATTACTTATTCTACCTGCGCTCGAACATAAGCATCAGCATCACAGGTCTTACGGGCAGTCTGCTTGAATCTAACCATAGCTGCTAGCTGTAATATCAGGGTAAAGCAAGAAGTGAGCCAAATGCTCAACAAGTGCTAACAATACGACACAAAACAAAAATTGAGATATACTTTTAAGAATGACAATGGAAAGTCATAACCAAAGGTAACGAGAGATAAAAACTATGTGAGATGGCATCATTTTGCTTGCATCAAAACAATTTTAAAATCATGTCTTAATCAAAATCATTTTATGACGCTACAGATTACAGCCGGTGATCAGCCGCGAAGTAATCCCGAACCTCGCTGGATTCTAAAACATTACTGGGAATCCCTAGGCAACTTTTAAGCCTAATATAAGTGTGGAAAGGACTCGCGTCTCAGTCCAGATCCACCATTCAAAAAAAACATTTATCCCCCTTTGGGACTGAGAAATCCACATTTTAATCATTTTAAAAACTGATGCCGATTTATGATAAAATCTCTTTTGACTGTAAACATTTTTATCAAGGGATTATAGATCAACTCGAAACACGAGAAACAAGGTACTGAATATCAGAGCCATGATTCACAAAACTATTCTCTATTCAAGTAATTGAATGGTTTTCATATATCAATGATTGGACAAGAGGATTTAGTGAGGCTAATGGATAATATGAAGGGTAATGCCAATTTGGGCTCAAAGCAATGGTTTCTCATCAAGGTTCAAGTGCTGGATCATCAAGAAGGTAAACTTCATGAATACTAAGGGTGTTAAGGTATGAAGAATGATCTTTAACTCAGGACATATCAGAATTGTCAAGCTTTAGGATAAGAAAGAGGGTATCAATCAATGAGGGTTCATGTTGATAAGTTTCTGACTTGCAGGGTTCAAAGTAAGGTTCTATAGGGATTCAAGTATCAGGATGAGATATCAATACATAGGAAACATCAACATGTTAATCAAGAGGATCAATCAAGTAATATGTCAACTCTTCATTTTATCATGGCATTAAACTATCATGAAAGACTTTTGAACTACTTACAATACGTACTCGAGGGTTCATGGCATCTCTATGTAACTCAAAGATAAACAAAAGATACGCTTGATTTAAATATATCAAAATGACTCAGGATAATTGCATCAATATATAAGAACTATTTGTAGTAAATACGAAGGTCAAGTTGAATCACTTGCCTTGACATAGGCTGGTCTGGTCTGACTGGTAGGAGCAACTGGAGCTTCACTCGACTTTTATGGCAAGTTTTCCCTCGTCTCGAGATCCTACATAAATAATAATAATCCTCATTATAATATATTCTTACCATCTTAACCTATTTACAACCCGAAATTAAACACGGATGGCACTTAGGCCTATATGCACTTAATTTATATTCTCCTTTAAATTATAATTGCACACACATAGCCACATATTCACATATCATATATTAACACCAAATAACACCATATATACCATAATGCAACACTAGGCTTGGATGATCTCGACTCACCACTTTAAGTCACTTGGTCGCTAAACTAGACAAGGTCTTCTAATTTTGGCTTCCTAACTCGATGTGCCTTTCCTAAATTATCCAAAACCTATTGACCCTCACTTGTGCCTTTTGCTCTACTGACCTTATACTATCTTAAAACTATGGTGGTCGACCTAATACTCACTTCTAAGTGCTCTAAAACTATGTGATAAGTGATAGTGCTCACTGGTGCAAATTTCAGAATGACAACTATGGTTTCTTGGGTGCATTAGGCACTCTTAAACTACAGATTTTCCTTCAAAACTTTTACACAAGACTCTCCTGACCTATGGGCATCTCAAAAACTTGATGTGGCTCAAGGGCCTGGCTTGGGCCTTCTTGGGCCTAAGCTAAAAGTCCAAGGTTCCCCTGTTTTTTCTGGGCAGAAAACGCCCTGACTTGAATTAACTTGTGACACATGGTTCTAGCTCATATCCTATGAAATATGGTTGGAAAAACTTCTCTGACATACCCTCTAACTAAGGCCCAATTGGGCCTAATGAGGGCCTACCCATGACATGGTCAAATCTCCCTATTTCTAAGTTGCAACAAAACTGTCGCCTGCTGGACAGATTTTGTGATTCTACTTGTGCACCTAACCAAATGACATGCAAACCTCCAACCAACTCCTAAAACCTTTTATATACTCCCAATACTAACTTCTGGTAGCTTGGGCCTCAAAGTGCACACCAATGACATGGTCAAAACTCACTCTAAACCTCAGGGTGCTATACTAATTTTTCTGCAGAAACTATAACTCTCATTTTCCAAGGTTTTGACTTGACAAACTCAACTAACAAAAACTCAATACTTAAACCAAGACTTATACATGGTAATCTACTGAACTAACTCCCTTATTCTCAAAATAAACTTGGGTGAGATCATCCATGCCCAAAAACAACAACATGCAACCAAATATATAACATGCAACTCATGGAAAGCACATAACAAGATTTCGGCTAGGTATAAAGTTTTAAATGCTTGCAAAATTGACTTGCACCTAATACTCATCCTTAATAATCATGAAATATAACTTATTTTAAGTATTAATAAGAAATTTATCATGAAAAAAATCTATTTTAAGAACACATATTTCGAATTTATAGATTTTTAAACATAACTACATGATTTCGAAAAGAGTAGCATGCAAAATATGGTTGATCATCATTTTAATGTCTTAAAACTAACATGCATGGCTAAACATAAATATATAATGAAATTTCAGTAGCATGCAAAGGATTTTAAAGCATGATATCTCCATAAAACACTTAGTTAGCACATATACATAATATATCTCATAGAGAGCTCTTGAATTCACAAGAATCAAGAGTTTCTCTTTGGAGATCACATAAGAAGTACACATGCATCCATGGAACTTCAACTTCCAAGTCACAAAACACTTGGAAAGTATATAAGATGAATGTAGGTAAAAGATTTAGACTTGGGAAGATGAAGAATGAATTGAAAAATGGAAGGGGGTGGGGGATTTTGGCCTTCGGCCGAGAGCAAGGTGGGAGGGGGAAAATGAGAGAAATTTGTGGTGTGTTGGAGTGTGGAATGAGTGGAATGACTTCTCCCACTTTGATTTCTTTGTTTTATGCTATTTGGTTTACAAATGATGAGTGGAAGTGAGAACTTACAAAAATGTCCCTTGGTTAAAGTTAGGCCATTTTGCATGCAAGGCTAAGGTAGTAATTTGGTAATAATCAAATGAGTTAGTGGGGTTGGAAAAGTCTTGTTTGCCCTTTGAGAGAATAGAAGGGTGATTTGCATGCATGGTCTCTTATGTAATTTGATAAATATGACAACTAAAATTTATAATGATTTATTTTTATAAAATAAAATACAAGTTCAAAAATTATAAAATTTATGCCATAAAATAACTTGGATTTTTGGAGACTTTATAAAAGTATTTTCAAAATTTGTGAACAAAATACCTTTTAAAAGAAAATTTTTCCAAAGCTTAGAATATTCCTTATAAATCAAAAATAAAGAAATTAAATAAACTCTTGCTTTGAAAAATCATATACTACACAAAGCAAATTTGTAATGCAGAAACTTTCACTCACACTAACGTACAATCATTGAATATATTTTCATTTGAATTTAATATTATACCCAATCCACAAATAATATTACATAACATGCCGGTCGTAACATCCTCTCCCCCTTAAGGGATTCTGTCCCCAGAATATAAGAGAAAAGATGAGGATGCCGGGAACGCATATCAGACTCTAACTCCCAAGTCGACTCTTCGACCTTAGGGTTCCTCCAAAGCACTTTTACTAACTTTACTGACTTATTTCTAAGACTCTTTACTTGCCAGTCGAGTATTTTAACCGGTTGCTCCACAAATGACAGGTCTGCCTGAATTTCTACAGGTTCATATTCTATCACATGGCTAGCGTCAGGATTGTACTTCTTAAGTAACGACATATGGAACACATTATGCACATGCCGATTCTGAGGTGGTAAGGCCAACTCGTAGGCCACCTTTCCCACTTGACTCAAAATCTCAAAAGGACCTATGTATCTAGGTGATAACTTCCCTTTCTTGCCAAATCTTATCAACCCTTTTCTAGGTGACACCTTCAGCAACACAGCTTCGCCAATTTGGAATTGAACGTCCTTACGCGCTGGATCCGCATACTTCCTCTGTCTATCTTGAGCAACAAGCAACCTTTTCTGAATTAACTTGACCGAATCATGCAACTGTCGTACCAAATCTGGGCTGAGAATTCTTCCTTCTCCTACTTCATCCCAACTTATTGGTGATCTACATTTTTGCCCGTACAAAGCTTCGTATGGTGGCATGCCGATATTGGAATGATAGCTGTTGTTGTAAGGGAATTCAATCAACGGAAAATGGTCGTCCCAACTTCTTGCAAAATCGATTGCACAACTGCGCAACATATCTTCAATTGTTTGAATTGTCCTTTCACTCTGGCCATCAGTCTGCGGGTGGTACGCCGTGCTCATATTCAACTTCGTGCCAAGACATTCCTGAAATTGCTTCCAGAATCTCGAGTTAAATCGGGGATCTCTGTCTGAAACTATTGATACGGGTACTCCATGCCTTAGTACAATTTCGCGCACATACAAATGAACCAACTTGTCCAATGACGACTTCTCGTTTATTGGAAGGAAATGTGCCGACTTCATAAGACGGTCAACTATAACCCATATTGCGTCATGTCCGGATTTCGTTCGCGGTAGTCCTACAATAAAGTCCATAGCGATATTTTCCCATTTCTATTCTGGAATCTTCAGGGGCTGAATTAATCCGCTTGGTCATTGATGTTCTGCCTTTACTTTCTTACAAGTATAGCACTTCGCAACCCATTCTGCCACGTCTCGCTTCATATTTGGCCACCAAAAGTTCTTCTTTAAGTCTCGATACATCTTGGTGCTTCCCGGATGGATTGAAAATTTCGAATTGTGGGCTTCATGGAGGATCTCATTCTTTAATTCAGGTACATGGGGAATCCATATTCTGGATGAAAACCTTAGTATCCCTTGCTCATCCCTTTGAGTATCAATCTCCTCTCCAGATAACTGTTTCTTCTCTTTTTCCATTACTTCCTCTTGACATTTCTTTATCTTTTCCACTAGTGTTGGCTGAAAGGTCATTGCACGACAAACTTCTTCGACTTTTCCATAAGCACAAAGTTCCAATTCCAACTTTTCGATTTCTTTAGATAACTCTTTTGATGTTATCATCATATTCAATCTCTCCTTCCTACTCAGAGCATCGGCCACTACGTTCGCCTTTCCAGGATGGTAATTTATTGAGCAGTCATAGTCCTTGATCAATTCCAGCCATCTCCTCTGCCTCATATTGAGCTCTTTCTGAGTAAAAATGTACTTTAAACTCTTGTGATCCGTGTAGATTTCACACTTCTCTCCATAGAGGTAATGTCTCCAAATCTTAAGTGCGAACACTATGGCGGCTAGTTCCAAGTCATGCGTCGGGTACTTTAACTCATGAGGCTTCAACTGTCTTGACGCATATGCGATCACTTTACTGTATTGCATCAACACACAACCCAAACCCTTATTTGAAGCGTCACTGAATATTACAAAAATTCCCTTGATCATCTGGAAGTACCAACACCGGAGCTGTTACCAACTTCTGCTTTAACTCTTAAAAGCTATCTTCACATTCTGCACTCCATTCAAACTTTTGATTCTTTCTGGTTAACTTGGTCAATGGCGTGGCAATCTTCGAGAAATCCTTGACGAATCTTCTATAGTATCCGGCCAATCCTAGAAAACTTCGCACTTCCGTAGGAGTCTTTGGCCTCTCCCAACTCATAACTGCCTCAATCTTTGCCGGATCCACTTTAACTCCCTCATTTCCAATAACATCCCCCAAAAATTGAACTTCCTTTAACCAAAACTCACATTTGGTGAACTTGGCATACAACTTCTCTTGTCGGAGTATCTCCAAGGCTATCCAGAGGTGCTGCTTATGTTCTTCTTCCGACTTAGAATAAATAAGGATGTCATCAATAAATACCACGACAAATTTATCCAAATACTTCTTGAATACCCGATTCATCAGATCCATAAATGCGGCCGGAGCGTTGGTCAATCCAAACGGCATTACTAGGAATTCATAATGCCCATATTTGGTCCTGAATGCGGTCTTAGGAATATCTTCTTCTTTGATCTTTAATTGATGGTATCCCGATCTCAAATCAATCTTCGAAAAGCATTTTGCTCCCTTCAACTGATCAAAAAGGTCATCTATCCTTGGTAGCGGGTAGCGATTCTTGATCGTCACCTTATTCAACTCCCGGTAATCTATACATAGACGCATACTCCCATCTTTCTTCTTTACAAACAGAACAGGTGCTCCCCATGGCGACGTACTTGGTCGTATCACTCCTTTATCCAATAATTCTTGTAGCTGGCTTGCCAGCTCTTTCATTTCTGCTGGTGCCATCCTATATGGGGCCTTTGAAACTGGTTCCGTGCCTGGAGCAAGGTTGATCTCAAACTCAATTTGTCGATCTGGTGGTAAGCCTGGTAGTTCGTCGGGATACACATCGGGAAACTCACTAACTACAGGAATATCTTCCATGCTGAGGCTGCCTCTCTCTGAATCCACTACATATGCTAGGAACGACTCACAACCTTTTCTAAGCATCTTCTTAGCCTGAACGATTGTAAGAAATAGTTGCTCTTGCCTCTGCCCCTTAAATACTACCTTCTCTCCACTCTTCGTCTTTAAATACACTCTCTTGGTCTTACAATTAATCTGAGCGCTATTCTTTCCTAACCAATCCATTCCTAAAATTATGTCAAACTCTCCCAACTTGAAGAGTATCAAGTCGGCTGAAAACTTATATCCCGAATTATCGATCTCACACTTTGGACAAAATTGATTTACAGGAATCTTCTCTTGGTTCGCAATTACCACATTTACTACCTCACTCATAACCATTTTATCACATTGGAGCTTACCAATAAAAGATTCTGATATGAAAGATCTTGTTGCTCCCGAATCAATCAATACTTTAGCTTTGACATTATTGAGTAAAAGTGTACCTGCTATCACCTCAGAATTCTGAACAGCATATTTCATCTTTAGATCAAATGTCCTTGCTGTTGCTTGCGGGGTTGGTGCGGGTGGTGGAGGTAATGCCAATACCTCAGCTGGCATGCTTGCACTGGTACTTGCCACGTTCATCAGAGCTTTGACTGGTCCTGTTGCCTTACACTCCCTAGCCATGTGTCCAGTCTTCCCACACTTGTAGCACGTAACTCCTGGCCTCGGCATCTTGCACTCATTTGCCAAATGTCCCTTCTGATTGCAACTATAACAGGTCATGCTCAGCTTATTGCATACTCCGGGGTGCCTTCTTCCACGGTGCTTGCATTCCGGTCTCTGGAACCTGTTTTCTCCAACTTGGCCTTGGCTTGCCTGATTGTTCCCTTTTGATTCTTGCCTTTTGCCCAAATTTCCCTTCTTTTTAAAATTTCCGCCCTTCTGAAAACCAATCCTCTTTACATTCCGATCTTGCGAACTTCCAGCTTCAGACTTTTCTCCATAAAATGGAACCTTCCTCTTCTTGTTATCCCTCTATTTCCTTGACCGCATCCCATTATTCTCAATCAGAGCAGCTTTCTGTACTACTCCCGCATAAGTTTCAAGCTCAAACATAGCCACCCTATCTCTGATCCAAGGCTCCAATCCTTGCTGAAATTTCTTTGCTTTTTCCTCCTCAGTGCTGGTATACTTTGTCACAAACCTTGACAACTCAGTGAACTTCTTCTCATACTCCAATACAGTCATGTTCCCTTGCTTCAACTCAAGAAATTTTAGCTCCATCTGATTCTGCATGTACTTAGGGTAATACTTATCCAGAAATAACTTTTTAAATCTCTCCCAAGAAACCTGCTGAGTGACTTCCATAGCCTTTACTGATTCCCACCAATAGATGACTTCTCCCTTCAAGAAGTAAGTAGCATACGGCGTCTTCTGATCGTCTCCTAACTGTACCAATTCAAAAGCCCTTTCCATCTCCTTGATCCATGTGTTAGCTATCACTGGATCAGTGGTATCATGAAATACAGGTGGATTCACATTCTGAAAAGCTTTGAAAGTGACAATTTGTCTAGGTGGTACTGGTGGTTCAGGTGGTTGGTGTGGCTCACGGTTATCTTGGTTTTTAATTCGTTGTTGAAGAGTTAGTTGTTGTTGAGCTATAGCATTGGTTTGCTGTTGCAAGGTTTCCAGTAGTCGAAGAATATTTGGGTCTGTGGTGAAGGTGGTTGTTGGGTTCTTCTTTTTGGGAGGCATGATCTTGAAATAAGAGTTGTGTCAAAACAGATATGAATGATAAAATGATTCGAGGGTATCGCATGGCATTCTCATTTTCATATGGGGTCAAGTTTCCAAATTAAGCAGATATGATGATAAAAACATAAAATAACAGTTGAGAGCAAATGAAATAATAGCACATAATTATTGAAATTTTAAAGGTCACAGTACATAGGATTGGGACATAGTCTGTTTCTAGGAATAACAGGCTTATTTAAAGGAAAAACGGAAACAACTGGGGATTCCATAGAGTCTGATAGTACAACAACATGAAAGGTAAATGGAAAGAACTAAGGCTCCACTCCATCTAAACGGGGCTTGGTAGTCTTTTCCTCTCGAAGCGTCTTCACAATGCTCTGGAGCTCATCCGCCACCATCTGAATTACATACTGGCTGGTACGGTCCCGGTGCGCTGGCATCTCCTCAAGCTTAGTGTTGACGTACTGAACCAAGGTCTCAAGTCTCGCAGTCATCTGCTCCTTGGGCTTCCCTTCGTAGTTTCGGCTGTCCGGATACACGTTCTTCAGTCGGTCTATCAGTCGGTCGTACTTGCCCTGAAGCATGTCGAACTCGCGCCTCAACTCAGCATACACGGAGAAAGCAATAGTGTCATCCGACCCAGAGGATGACGAGGAATGCGCCCTTTGCTGACAACCAATAAGAGGAGTATTAATAATAATTTACTTAACCTACTCTCTCGCATAATATCTATAACCTACACACAAATCCTATAACCTATTTGGGCTGTCCAGGGACTCTAAACCGTAGCTCTGATACCAAAACCTGTCACACCCCCAACTTAAACAGCAAAATAAATATAGCTATTATAATATTTTAAATGAAGAATACACAACCAACTCCAAGATCTTACAGTTTAGGGTTTGGAACAGCCCAACACTACCAACTATTACATCTGATTACAAATACCGAGTCCTCACACAACTATTATTACTTATTCTACCTGCGCTCGAACATAAGCATCAGCATCACAGGTCTTACGGGCAGTCTGCTTGAATCTAACCATAGCTGCTAGCTGTAATATCAGGGTAAAGCAAGAAGTGAGCCAAATACTCAACAAGTGCTAACAGTATGACACAAAACATAAATTGAGATATACTTTTAAGAATGACAATGGAAAGTCATAACCAAAGGTAACGAGAGATAAAAACTATGTGAGATGGCATCATTTTGCTTGCATCAAAACAATTTTAAAATCATGTCTTAATCAAAATCATTTTATGACGCTACAGATTACAGGCGGTGATCAGCCGCGAAGTAATCCCGAACCTCGCTGGGTTCTAAAACATTAATGTGAATCCCTAGGCAACTTTTAAGCCTAATATAAGTGTGGAAATGACTCGCGTCTCAGTCCAGATCCACCATTCAAAAAAAATATTTATCCCCCTTTGGGACTGAGAAATCCACATTTTAATCATTTTAAAAACTGATGCCGATTTATGACAAAATCTCTTTTGACTGTAAACATTTTTATCAAGGGATTATAGATCAACTCGAAACACGGGAAACAAGGTACTGAATATCAGAGCCATGATTCACAAAACTATTCTCTATTCAAGTAATTGAATGGTTTTCATATATCAATGATTAGACAAGAGGATTTAGTGAGGCTAATGGATAATATGAAGGGTAATGCCAATTTGGGCTCAAAGCAATAGTTTCTCATCAAGGTTCAAGTGCTGGATCATCAAGAAGTTAATCTTCATGAATACTAAGGGTGTTAAGGTATGAAGAATGATCTTTAACTCAGGACATATCAGAATTGTCAAGCTTTAGGATAAGAAAGAGGGTATCAATCAATGAGGGTTCATGTTGATAAGTTTCTGACTTGCAGGGTTCAAAGTAAGGTTCTATAGGGATTCAAGTATCAGGATGAGATATCAATACATAGGAAACATCAACATGTTAATCAAGAGGATCAATCAAGTAATATGTCAACTCTTCATTTTATCATGGCATTAAACTATCATGAAAGACTTTTGAACTACTTGCAATACGTACTCGAGGGTTCATGGCATCTCTATGTAACTCAAAGATAAACAAAAGATACGCTTGATTTAAATATATCAAAATGACTCAGGATAATTGCATCAATATATAAGAACTATTTGTAGTAAATACGAAGGTCGAGTTGAATCACTTGCCTTGACATAGGCTGGTCTGGTCTGACTGGTAGGAGCAACTGGAGCTTCACTCGACTTTTATGGCAAGTTTTCCCTCGTCTCGAGATCCTACATAAATAATAATAATCCTCATTATAATATATTCTTACCATCTTAACCTATTTACAACCCGAAATTAAACACGGATGGCACTTAGGCCTATATGCACTTAATTTATATTCTCCTTTAAATTATAATTGCACACACATAGCCACATATTCACATATCATATATTAACACCAAATAACACCATATATACCATAATGCAACACTAGGCTTGGATGATCTCGACTCACCACTTTAAGTCACTTGGTCGCTAAACTAGACAAGGTCTTCTAATTTTGGCTTCCTAACTCGATGTGCCTTTCCTAAATTATCGAAAACCTATTGACCCTCACTTGTGCCTTTTACTCTACTGACCTTATACTATCTTACAACTATGGTGGTCGACCTAATACTCACTTCTAAGTGTTCTAAAACTATGTGATAAGTGATAGTGCTCACTGGTGCAAATTTCAGAATGACAACTATGGTTTCTTGAGTGCATTAGGCACTCTTAAACTACAGATTTTCCTTCAAAACTTTTACACAAGACTCTCCTGACCTAAGGGCATCTCACAAACTTGATGTGGCTCAAGGGCCTGGCTTGGGCCTTCTTGGGCCTAAGCTAAAAGTCCAAGGTTCCCCTATTTTTTCTGGGCAGAAAACACCCTGACTTGAATTAACTTGTGACACATGGTTCTAGCTCATATCCTATGAACTATGGTTGGAAAAACTTCTCTGACATACCCTCTAACTAAGGCCCAATTGGGCCTAATGAGGGCCTACCCATGACATGGTCAAATCTCCCTATTTCTAAGTTGCAACAAAACTGTCCCCTGCTGGACAGATTCTGGACAGATTTTGTGATTCTACTTGTGCACCTAACCAAATGACATGCAAACCTCCAACCAACTCCTAAAACCTTTTATATACTCCCAATACTAACTTCTGGTAGCTTTGGCCTCAAAGTGCACACCAATGACATGGTCAAAACTCACTCTAAACCTCAGGGTGCTATACTGATTTTTCTGCAGAAACTATAACTCTCATTTTCCAAGGTTTTGACTTGACAAACTCAACTAACAAAAACTCAATACTTAAACCAAGACTTATACATGGTAATCTACTGAACTAACTCCCTTATTCTCAAAATAAACTTGGGTGAGATCATCCATGCCCAAAAACAACAACATGCAACCAAATATATAACATGCAACTCATGGAAAGCACATAACAAGATTTCGGCTAGGTATAAAGTTTTAAATGCTTGCAAAATCGACTTGCACCTAATACTCATCCTTAATAATCATGAAATATAATTTCTTTTAAGTATTAAAAAGAAATTTATCATGAAAACAATCTATTTTAAGCACACATATTTCGAATTTATAGATTTTTTAACATAACTACATGATTTCGAAAAGAGTAGCATGCAAAACATGGTTGATCATCATTTTAATGTCTTAAAACTAACATGCATGGCTAAACATAAATATATAATAAAATTTCAGTAGCATGCAAAGGATTTTAAAGCATGATATCTCCATAAAACACTTAGTTAGCACATATACATAATATATCTCATAGAGAGCTCTTGAATTCACAAGAATCAAGAGTTTCTCTTTGGAGATCACATAAGAACTACACATGCATCCATGGAACTTCAACTTCCAAGTCACAAAACACTTGGAAAGTATATAAGATGAATGTAGGTAAAAGATTACACTTGGGAAGATGAAGAATGAATTGAAAAATGGAAGGGGGTGGGGGATTTTGGCCTTCGGCCGAGAGCAAGGTGTGAGGGGGAAAAGGAGAGAAATTTATGGTGTGTTGGTGTGTGGAATGAGTGGAATGACTTCTCCCACTTTGATTTCTTTGTTTTATGCTATTTGGTTTACAAATGATGAGTGGAAGTGAGAACTTACAAAAATATCCCTTGGTTAAAGTTAGGCCATTTTGCATGCAAGGCTAAGGTAGTAATTTGGTAATAATCAAATGAGTTAGTGGGGTTGGAAAAGTCTTGTTTGCCCTTTGAGAGAATAGAAGGGTGATTTGCATGCATGGTCTCTTATGTAATTTGATAAATATGACAACTAAAATTTATAATGATTTATTTTTATAAAATAAAATACAAGTTCAAAAATTATAAAATTTATGCCATAAAATAACTTGGATTTTTGGAGACTTTATAAAATCATTTTCAAAATTTGTGAACAAAATACCTTTTGAAAGAAAAAAATTTCAAAGCTTAGAATATTTCTTATAAATCAAAAATAAAGAAATTAAATACTCTTGCTTTGAAAAATCATATACTACACAAAGCAAATTTGTAATGCAGAAACTTTCACTCATACTAGCGTACAATCATTGAATATATTTTCATTTGACTTTAATATTATACCCAATCCATAAATAATATTACATAAAATGCCGGTCGTAACAACTTTTATGTAATCTATTTTGATTTCATTGATATTAATAAAAGGCTTGTTTTATTTTTATTGCGGGCTCTATCTATTTAAATGTTTAAATAAGATATACCACAGTTTAGAGTAAAGCTTTTTATGGATTGTGATGAGATCATAATAATGATACCTAAAAGATGATAACTCTAAACTTAAATAGTTCCTGGTCGTAGAATTACTAACTGGTAATTAATAATCCACAAAGATCGGTACATACTATGCTTGCTTCATTATGAAGGATGGTTGTTCTCATAGACATTTGTGTGGTGACACTATAGCTAGTATGTAGGTGCTTATTATAGAATAAGTTCACTGAACATGACTCACACAGCTGAACAACTGATGGAGTTCACTCACGTGTCAGTAGTTGTTCACATAGTGATAGTTGTACAAGTATCCTTAGACTTGAGGTGATCATAGTCATCTTGTGTACACTGAACTATGCTTTGGTTTAGTTCTTAGTCTCAAGGGACAATTATAAGGGCTCTACTGGGTATAGGAATTTGTACACGAAGATAGTGTATGATCAATAAAGGATCTACCCCTTCCAGTGTAAGAAGAGAATGTTCAATGCTGATCCACTTATGTTAGTTCAGTAATCTCTGGCCAGAGTGAATGAAATTAGAAAGGAGTTTCTAATTTATATTAAATAGTACTAAGCATAGTGAATGGGAAAGCAAGTGATTAAATAAGATAGGCTTGACACAAGTTCCATGTCTTATATTTAATCGTGACATTGCAGGGTAGAAGGAATTAATTGTACGGTAACTACTCACTGAATAGGTTCTTGGTATTCTAAGCAGTGAATTCGTATTATCCGAATAGTCGCGATATGCTGAGAAGTATCCCTCACGATTAGAATAAATATGATTAATTAATTAATCATATTTAATGAATTAGAGAATTTATATAAATAATAATAAAATAGTTTTATTATTATTTATTTCTACTACCGGCTTAATATTGAACCTACAGGGTCACACCATAAAAGAGAATGATTTAATGGTGGAGGAATTAATTAACAATGGCTGATAATTATTTATTTATGAAATAAATAATTAATTGGCAAATTTAATAATTGATTAAATGAGATTTAATTGATTATAAATTAATTAAGAAAAAGTTCTTAATATTATTAATTAAGAATTTAATTTTTGGAAATGAAATCAAGTGAGAGAATTATTTCTAAAGAGTTTAGAAAAAGGATTAATAATTAAAAGGTGTTTTAATTATTAGTGAGAATAATAAAGGGTTAATAATAATAATATTTTATTGGAAAATTTTCAGCTGAAATTTTGCCTATAAATATACTACTATAAACCCTATTTTTGCCTCAACCAATAAGATTTACAAAACCCTAATTCTCTCCATCTCCTCCTCCTTCATTACATCGTTTTCTTGGTGGATACCGGTGGAGTGCTTCACACTTGAGGAGCAGCTGCTAAGGATCTCCGTTCATCGTTCTTGGATCGCTATTAAAGACCTCCATCTTTCCATTAACGTAAAACTTCTTAAGGTAAACATACTGAACTACGAATTAAATATTATTTTTTCGCATGGATCCTGCAGAGGGTTTTAGTTTTTTTTTATGATTAAATTTACGTTTTCGCTGCGTTTATGTGCTAAAAACCCTTCAGTTTGTACCCAACAACTATGCTGCAATCTTAAACCATGATGAAGCTCCATCTGATTTGCACTTTGTGTAAGATCTTCTAGCACACAGTGAGATTGGGTATGCATTAACCCAGCCTCTAGTCATTTCCAGCCAACAAGTCCTGACGTTCTGGCGGACTGGGCATTTTGATAATGGTGGTACTACTGGTACTCCAAGCATTATTTTTGAAGTAAATGATGTTGAGCATGTGGTAACTCCTGGAGCAGTTCGTAAAGCTCTACACTTACCAGAAGGCTGCATTTTCTCAACACCGGAGGAACCCGTTCTACAACAGCTCATGGCCAATTTGGGGTATGAGAAGAGTTTGGCCAAGCTTGGACAGTTGAAAAGAGCATATATCAGAAAGGAATGGAGCTTTTTCTTCGACTGCATCACTAAAGTATTCGGCAATAAGTGTTCCAACTTTGATGTCATTCCTATTATGAGTCAGCACATCGGGTATGCTATTATTCACCATACTCATTTTGATTTTGCAAGTGCTGTGCTAGGCTTTATAGGGGATAGGATGACAGAGGATAGGAATGTAGTATACTTTGCTAGATTCTGTCAGCTTATATATACTTTTTGCTGTGCTAATGAACCTCAACCAGCCAGTTCTTTATTTCCACCCTTTAAACTTGCAAAACGGGCGTTTAATGACTTGGTAAATGCCGACCTTAAGAAAAAGGTGGTTAGACCCCTACAGATACCTCAGTCTGTAAAATAGATCTTGGTAAATACTGATCCTCACACTTACAGATCTGTTTACCCTGATATTCAACCCACCAGCACATCCCAGACACCGCAACAACCATCAGAACATACCACCTATACACCTCAACCTACTCAACCCTCTATCAGAACACATCTCAAACCTTCACAGATAACTCAACCTTCATAATCAGCACATACTGTGAAGTCTTCATCTTCCAAGCCCAAGAGGACAAAGACTGTACCTCAAACACCACAGAAGAGAAGGAGGATTGTTCTGAGAGATGAGTCAGACTGTGAGGAACAGATTCCTGCATCAGAACCTGTTGTTATAGAAGCTGAGAAGGTCCCTTCTCAGAAGGATACTGGAATTGGGGGATCTAAGCTTCTCAAAAGGCTTAGAAGAATGTCTTATGCTGAAACTGAAGGGTTTTTAGCACATAAACGCAACGAAAACGTAAATTTAAATCTTAAAAAAAACGAAACCCTCTGCAGGATCCATGCAAAAAATAATATTTAATTCGTAGTTCAGTATGTTTACCTTAAGAAGCTTTATGTTAATGGAAAGATGGAGGTCTTTAATGGCGATCCAAAAATGATGAACGGAGATCCTTAGCAGCTGCTCCTCAAGTTTGAAGCACTCCACCGGTATCCACCAAGAAAACGATGTAATGAAGGAGGAGGAGATGGAGAGAATTAGGGTTTTGTAAATCTTTTTGGTTGAGGCAAAAATAGGGTTTATAATAGTATATTTATAGGCAAAATTTTCAGCTGGAAATTTTCCCATAAAATATTATTATTATTAACCCTTTATTATTCTCACTAATAATTAAAACACCTTTTAATTATTAATCATTTTTCTAAACTCTTTAGAAATAATTCTCTCACTTGATTTCATTTCCAAAAATTAAATTCTTAATTAATAATATTAAGAACCTTTTCTTAATTAATTTATAATCAATTAAATCTCATTTAATCAATTATTAAATTTGCCAATTAATTATTTATTTCATAAATAAATAATTATCAGCCATTATTAATTAATTCCTCCACCATTAAATCATTCTCTTTTATGGTGTGACCCTGTAGGTTCAATATTAAGCCGGTAGTAGAAATAAATAATAATAAAACTATTTTATCATTATTTATATAAATTTTCTAATTCATTAAATATGATTAATTAATTAATCATATTTATTCTACATCGTGAGGGATACTTCTCAGCATATCGCGACTATCCGGATAATACGAATTCACTGCTTAGAATACCAAGAACCTATTCAGTGAGTAGTTACCGTACAATCAATTCCTTCTACCCTGCAATGTCACGATTAAATACAAGGCATGGAACTTGTGTCAAGCCTATCTTATTTAATCACTTGCTTTCCCATTCACTATTCTTAGTTCTATTTAATGTAAATTAGAAACTCCTTTCTAATTTCATTCACTCTTGCCAGAGATTCCTGAACTAGCATAAGTGGATCAGCCTTGAACATTATCTTCCTTCACTGGAAGGGGTAGATCTTTTATTGATCATACACTATCTTCGTGTACAAATTCCTATACCCAGTAGAGCCCTTATAATTGTCCCTGAAGACTAAGAACTAAACTAAAGCATAGTTCAGTGTACACAAGATGACTATGATGACCTCAAGTCTAAGGATACTTGTACAACTATCACTATGTGAACAACTGCTGACACGTGAGTGAACTCCATCAGTTGTTCAGCTGTGTGAGTCATGTTCAGTAAACTTATTCTATAATAAGCACCTACATACTAGCTATAGTGTCACCACACAAATGTCTATGAGAACAGACATCCTTCATAATGAAGCAATCATAGTATGTACCGATCTTTGTGGATTATTAATTACCAGTTAGTAATCCTACGACCAGAAACTATTTAAGTTTAGAGTTATCATCTTTTAGGTCTCATTATTATGATCTCATCACAATCCATAAAAAGCTTTACTCTAAACTGTGGTATATCTTATTTAAACACTTAAAATAGATAGAACCCACAATAAAAAACAAAACAAGTCTTTTATTAATATCAATGAAATCAAAAACAGATTACATAAAAGTTATTCCTAAATCCTCATACATGATAGGACTTAGGACATATCTCTTTCAATCTCCCACTTGTACTAAAGTCAATCACTCTGGTATCTAATACCCATCTTGTCTTTATGACGATCAAAGTGACTTTGAGAAAGTGGCTTTATGAGTGGGTCTGCTACGTTGTTATGTGTGTCAACTCTCTCGACGTTGACATCTCCTCTTTCAACAATCTCCCTAATCCGCAGGACATGTTTAGAATTTTTATGAGACCTAGGTTCCTTGGCTTGTGCTATTGCTGCGTTGTTATCATAATACAACACAATAGGCTCTTCAACGCTAGGAACAACTCCCAACTCAGAAATAAATTTCCTCATCCAAACGGCTTCTTTTACAGCCTCACTTGCAGCTATATATTCTGCTTCCGCTGTGGAGTCAGCCGTTATAGACTGTTTGGAACTCTTCCAACGCACCACCATTCAGAGTAAACACGTACCCTGACATGAATTTGCTATCACTTTCTGATTGAAAACTAGAGTCAGTATAACCCTCTATTTTCAACTCAGATTCACCACCAAAAACAAGAAAAATGTCCTGAGTCCTTCGCAAGTACTAAAGGATGTTTTTCACTGCTTTCCAGTGGTCTTCACCTGGATTAGACTGATATCTGCTCGTCACACTAATTGAATAAGCAACATCAGGCCTTGTACACAACATCGCGTACATGATAGATCCTATTGTTGAAGCATAAGGAATCTTACTCATACGCTCTCTTTCCTCGGGTGTCTTAGGAGACATTTTTTCGGAAAGGGACACTTCATGGCTCATCGGTATGAGACCTCTTTTGGAGTTTTCCATGCTAAACCTTTTAAGCACTTTCTGGATGTATGTACCCTGGGTAAGACCTATCATTCTTCTAGATCTATCTCTATAGATCTTCATACCGAGAATGTAGGATGCTTCTCCCAAGTCCTTCATGGTGAAGTTCTTTGATAGCCATACTTTGTCTGATTGCAGCATCGGTATATCATTTCCTATAAGAAGTATGTCATCCACATACAATACAAGAAATGTTACCGCGCTCCCACTAACCTTCTTGTAGACACATGGTTCATCTATATTTTTGATAAAACCAAACTCTTTGATTGTCTCATCAAAACGGATGTTCCATCTACGAGAAGCTTGCCTTAAACCATATATGGTTCATAGCAGCTTACACACTAGGTGCTCATTTCCCTTGGAAAGAAAACCCTCTAGTTGTATCATATACACTTCCTCCTCAAGTTCCCCATTGAGGAAGGCCGTTTTCACGTCCATTTGCCAGATCTCATAGTCGTAGTAAGCAGCAATCGCAAGCAAAATCCGATTTGATTTTAACTGGGCTACAGGCGAAAAAGTTTCATCAAAGTCAATCCCTTGCCTTTGTTTGAATCCTTTTGCCACGAGCCTGGCCTTATAGGTCTCCACCTGGACATCTGCTCCAATCTTTCTCTTGTATACCCATTTGCACCCAATAGTCTTAACACCTTCAGGCACCTCAACCAGAGTCCATACTTGGTTGATATACATAGATTCCATTTCGGATTTCATGGCACTATGCCATTTCTCTGAGTCAACACTACTCATAGCCTCATTATAGGTCACAGGGTCGTCATCATCAATGATTGACAACTCATTGCCATTCTCAATGACAAGGCCATAATACCTCTCAGGTTGGCGAGACACTCTCCCTGTCCTACGAATGGGCTATTCTACAGAAGGTTGTTCAGTCTGAACAGGTGTTTCCACTTGATCCGTAGTAGTTTGTGCTTCTTGAACTTCATCAAGTTCAATTTTTCTCCCACTGTTTCCTTCAAGGATAAACTCCTTTCCCAAGAAGGTAGCATGTCTGGAGACAAACACCCGATGATCGGTGTAAAAGTAATACCCCAAAGTCTCTTTAGGATATCCCACAAAATTACATTTTACGGATCGAGATTCCAGCTTATCTGGGTCAACTTTCTTGACATAAGCTGGACATCCCCAAATCTTAACGTATTTAAGACTCGGTTTCCTTTCTTTTCATATCTCATATGGTGTTTGAGGAACAGATTTGGAAGGCACCTTATTCAGTAAATATGCTGAGGTTTCCAATGCATAACCCCATAGGAATACTGGAAGATTCGCATAGCTCATCATGGACCGAACCATGTCTAACAAAGTTCGATTTCTCCTTTTAGATACCCCATTTAACTGTGGAGTATATGGAGGAGTCCACTGGAAGACTATACCATTTTCTTTGAGATAATCTAGAAACTCTCCATTCAAGTATTCACCACCTCGATCTGATCAAAGAGTTATAATACTGTGTTTGGTTTATTTCTCCACTTCATGTTTATATTCTTTGAACTTTTCAAAGGCTTCAGACTTGTGTTTCATGAAATACACATATCCGAATCTAGATCTATCATCTATGAAAGTAATGAAGTATGAAAATCCACCCATGGCTTGCGTAGACATTGGTCCACATACATCTGTGTGTACCAATCCTAGCAAGTCTGCAGCCCTCTCTCCATGTCCACTAAATGGAGATTTGGTCATTTTACCCAATAGACAAGACTCGCATGTAGGATATGATTCAAAATCAAAGGGGTCGAGTAACCCTTCCTCATGCAATGTCTGCAGTCTATTTTCACTAATATGACCTAGCCTACAGTGCCATAAATAGGTCAGATTTTCATCATCTCGTTTTCTTTTATTAGTTTGTTCAATCTGAAGTAAATCATGCTCTACGTCACATACATACAGACCATTATTTAAAATACCACGTCCATAAAGAACATTATCTCTATGGATATAACATTCATTATTCTTAATAATAAATGAAAAACCATCCAAATCCAACATAGGGATAGAAACAATATTCCTCACAATAGAGGGAACGTAATAACAATTATTCAGAATAATAGTCTTGCCCATAGGCATATGTAAACTAAATGATCCTATAGATATGGACGCAACCCTTGCTCCATTGCCCATACGTAGAATCACCTCATCTTTTTCAAGAGTCCTACTTCCTTTTAGTCCTTGCAACGAATTGTAAATATGAGAACCACAGGCGGTATCTAATACCCAAGTAGAAATTTGACCTAGTGACATATTAACTTCAATCATGAACATGCCTGAATCAGAAGCGGTAGTCTTACTACCCTTCTTCTTCTTCAATTCTGCAAGGTAAACCTTGCAGTTCCTCTTCCAGTGCCCCAACTTGTTACAGTGAAAACAAACAGCTAAATTAAGACCAGTCAACTTGTGAGCATCTAGTATGCTTCGGAGTGATAGTGCAGAAGACATGATGAATATAGTAAGTCTGTAAATGATAAACACATAACAACACTTAGCAAATATTCAATTTCATTTCAAAACACTATATAAATCGGGTCTTTATTCATAAGTATCTCCCACTAGTTTATCTAATTTATTCAACCCCTTAAGTGAAAATTAAGCATTCATAATGCTAGTGGGAATAGGGATCCTACATTCCATCACACAACCTCGGCTGTGGCACGAAACGTCATGTGATGTTTAATAGGCAGACAACTCTTGTCAATTACATCTTATGTTATTCCCTAATATAACTTTAGCCTCTTGAATAATTGAGTCACGGCTGTGGCACGACAAACTCAATATTCTAAGTCAAGTTTAACCCAACATTTCGTATAATTGAATCAGTCTCCAACGGCCCACGGCTGTAGCACGTACCGACCTTTAGATTCTAATTCAATGTACACATCTCTATGTAATAGACAAGTATTTCTTATTTCGAAATTAAAGCCCTCGGCTGTAGCACGAAACGATAATGATTTAAAAATAAGAACCACTTTCTACCATGTTGGAAGGCTATGACCGACACAAGCCCGTTGTGTCATTGGTCAATTACTACTTAATATTATTTAATTTTAGAGGGATTATATTATGTTACAATCATAATCATATTATAAAGAGATTCTTCCTTTTAAATTAAATATTTTAAATCAATAATCGATAATCAGATGATTCCCGGATCGGGTGGAGCATTGTCAAGAGGCGTCACTTAATAACCCTTTCTTACATATAGAAATCTGTTGTTGACAGAATCATCCTTTCTCTCAATATTGAAAATTCATATTTAATTACGTGTTTCATAAACAAAAGAATCTCATGATTGTATTCATAATATTACTGTTAAGGCAAGAAATGATTCCTATTCTAGATTTTCTAGAGCACGCCTTATATTGATTTAAGTTCACCTAAATATATCATCGCATGGTAAATATAGGCATATATCTAATATATAAAATTAAATAAACAAGTAAATGTAAAGTGCAATAAAGTAAATGTGTTTGGTTATGGCCCCATGCTATGTGATCTTTATCAAGCTCATGATAAAGATCAAGGTCAATCTAATATGGTGATGGAAATAAATACAACTACTTATTATATAAGTCTTCTTCTTTGTTTAGACTTCTTGTATGCCTCGTCTTCTTCTTTGTATCACCTCCATTGGATAGCCTTCTTGAGTCTTCAATTACATTACATGATTGAAAGTAAAACTAATATAATAAACTTACAAGAATAACTCGAGTTACATTCGAGATTTATGATTACAAAGATTGACGACATGCAAGTCGTATTTAAAACCAAAACCAGAACCATTACACTAAGGTCGAAAGGCCATAACCATCCACCATGCTCATAAAACACATAAAAGCATGTTAAAACACATAATCTGATCTTAACATATCATATTATCCATGATCTAATCATAAAAAAAATATGACAAAAATCAGAAAAACAAGAATCACTGTTTACGGGCAGTAAACGACGTCAAACGCCTTACAGACGAGTCGTTGATAGCTTTAGCTATTAGTTTTGTTCAGACGCTCGTTTACCTATGGAATAGGGTATTCATTTATGTAAATAGAACACCAGACCCAGATTTCAGCAAATCTGTAACACCCCCAAATCCGGGGTCGGGGATTCGGGTTGTCATGAGTTCCATTTCCCTTAATAATACTTAACCTTAACAATCAACCAACTGCTGCGTACTGTGACCCCATAATATACACACACACACACTACGAGTTATAGTCACAAAGATGAATACCAAAAATAACACAAGTCATTTTACTCCACAATTATAAACCATTTCACCTCAAAAGGGATTCTGAATAATTTACATATTCTTTGCCATTATTACAATTCATAATATACATATGTCTGGTTCATCAATAGTTGAAAGCCTAGCCTATTGGTAGTTCTTACCTCAGCTACGGCGACATCAACGCTTCCAGAAAACTGCGAAACGTTTCCTAACCGCTTGCGAATTGGAAGCTTGGTCATGTTCATCTTTTCTATATGTTGTTGTGTGATGAAAGAAGAAAGCAAGGGTGAGCAACAAACCCACCGAAATAATATGTATCATAATTAATAATATATGAGCATTCTCATAGTACTCATGAAAGTCTTGGTCAAGAAGAAATGAACCAAGCTGATATCTTAACATGACCAAGTCGCAAAATATTCAGTATATATATACATATATACTTTTCACAATCTTTGAAATCCTCTGACATGTATAATATACACAGAGTTCCAGTTTATAACTGTATAAAAATATCGTTGCAAGGTGATCTCATAAATCTAACCTTGTCTCAACGTTTTTCTGAAAATCTTTGTCATTCATAAGATAATCATTAACTGGATATAAGTTGAAAAGATGAAGTTACAAGATACTCCAATATACTTATATCTTTTCTGAATATTACTTGAACCACCACCGTTCAAGGTATAAACAGTTTCGAAAGTTCATCACATAGATGAGACTACAAGATAAGACTTGAATAGATTCAATCCTTGAAATGTTGTTTAAAAGAAATGAAGTTACGAGATACTTCATTTGAGGGAAACATCATTATAACCGTTTGACCCTGTCAATGCCTCAGCAATCACCCATCCGTAGCCTTTCGATCGAATGCTCCGGGTAGTGTTGCAGAAATATCCAAACTGTATGATGAACTCATTACGGGAGTTTGCCGTGCCAGGAAGACCACTTACGATGATCAGTCGCAGTAGTGCAACCCCACCATTTTCTACATGTAGAGGAGAACCTGTCGGATTTACTTGTCAACCGAACACTGGACTCCTAAGGAATGGACCATCTTAGCGGAACTTCCAGGCCATTTGGGCCAATATAATAAGGCTGGGCCGGCGCCACTCGAGCACTTACGCCACTCCTAGTTCAGATAAAATCCATGACTCTGAAACGTAAAGCTTGTCCCCCCTTTCCCCAAGTAGAAACTTGTTTGATAAGGCTCCACCAAGAAGTCGTATCTAGTTGGAAAGGAAAACTCACCGATATTTCTCAGGCGGTGCCTGTTAATGGATTAACTTGTTATAAGAATTTTACTTCCCGAGTGTTGGGTAAGTAATCAAAAACTCTTTTATCAAAACAACAACCTTGTTGCGAATATAAAACAAACCACAGAGCCGGATCCCTCAGGTTTTGAGCGAGTATTTAAATCCCCTTCGAAAGGAGGATCTTAAATATAAAAATGAGTTTTGGGATCCGCCCTAACTTTTAAAATCATTTTGAAGACTCGAAAATATTTTAAAGAATGTTTAGAGTAACGCTGATTTAATAAAATAAATCAGTCCCTATATGTTAGAAAGTATCTGATATTATTATTTAAATAATATTCCCATAAGGATGATCCTTATAAAAATAATCGAGGTAGGAGTTTTAAAACTCATACTTGAAATGAATAATAAATAATCAAAGATATACTTATACGAAAGTATGATCTTTATTTGAATAATCGAAAATAAGTTTAATTATCGACACATTATTCTTTAATAAAATAAAGAATATTATTTAGTAAATAAGCGGAGTCATAAGTCCTCGAATAAATATTCAAAATAATATTCATTAAATAAATTAAGTGGAGTCATAAGTCCTCGAATGAATATTCAAAATAATATTCATTAAATAAAATAAAGTCATCGAATAAACCTTATTCGATTAATAGTTTTGAAAACTATATCTAAATATATAAATATATATGTATTATACTCAGGAACATCGACTCCCGGTTTAGAAAATGTTCACCTTTGGGTCCCCTATATTAAGGGTATACGCAACTACTGCTTATCTCTAGCATAGGTATTATGCAACTTATAAGCATTTGAATCAACAATTAGATATCAAGATTATGAAACAGGCATGCATATAAATATCATATCACATGCTCCAATATATCGCAAGACTTTGCTAATAATAATCATGCACATATCACAAGATAATGCATATACATATATACATCACAACAACAGTATAACGGGTAGAAAACTTGCCTGAGTGCTCCCGGATAGACTTAAGCTTAGACTGGGTCCGATAACCTATGAACAATAACATAAGTTGGAATTAAACCCCGGTCGCTTAAGAAACTAGACTTTAACTAATTGAACCCTAACGTTCGCTTTTGCGCTTAACGATTCACTTAAGTCGCTCGAGTACCCTCGGCTCCACCATTTTTAATAAATTAACCATTAAGAATTTTAAGGAAATTCTTTCGTGAGTACCCTACCAACTGCCTAATCCACTTTACATAATTGATTCATACTCCAATTAGTCATTTAAGGGCCTTAACCAAGGTTTCAAAGTAAGGCGAGGGGTAATGGTTCATTCGCGAAACGCCGTTACTTAAAACGGTCGTTTCTCCGAAACCGTAAATCGGATTCAAGCGAACCACATATCAAAACGAAGCTTATGACTTAATCTAACTAAACATGGAAAAGTCACAGATTCAAGAGTTAGCTATCTGTCCCGAACACTAAGAACAAGCAGTTGTATGAAATTGGACATTACGACGGCTATGTTTACGCGATTACCAAGTTTTAAACCACTCCAAACAACCACCATTCAACTCACACCCAACAATACAACCAACCCTCATCCAAACCTTACTACATCAGTCCCCAAACCTCAAGCTTTTACAATCTATACAACCCCACACATGAACTACTAGCTATACTTAAGTTTCATTAACTATAAACAAGATTTCAACATCCAAATCACTACAAATCCAATCCAACTCTAAACACACAAGCATCATGCTTCTCATTTACTATTACCATCAAAACCATCTTAATACTCAAAGTAAAGTTAGGGTTTGGAGGTGTTATACCTTCCTTGGAGTGATTAGAGTAGCTAGGAAGTCTTAGGGAGCCTCCTACAAGCTTGATCTTTTCAAAGAAATCAAGAACACAAAGTTAGGTTTTGAAGTTTCTAAAAGTCATATTGAAATAACTGTCAAAACGAGGGTCTTACCATGCTTATTTGGACGATACTTGTGAACAAGAGTTGTAGGTCATCTCAATACCTTTCAAAAGAGCTATAGAACATACTATTTGAGTGAGTATTGAAGGAGATATGGTAGTTTGAAGTTGCTGCTCTGGTTTTGGCCGAGAGCTTCTTGTGGAAAAACAAAGTCAACTTCTCAATTTTTGTTTTATGATTTCTTTTGGCTTGGTTGCTTCTCTTGTTTGCTAATTAAATTTACCATGGTAAAAATTACATGGCTCAAAATCAACCAACTAACCTTTCTATTTGTCATGCTTATGTCACCATGCATATGTCATCTTTCTTATGTCATCTTCTTACACTTGTTTTCTTCTTATTGGTATGATGACATCATCACCCACTAACCTCTTTGATTAACCCCTAATTACTTGGCTAATGACCGCTTATCTGTTATACGGTTCGCTTAACTTTCGTTCTCGTTTATCGTTTGAGGGATCATACCCGGGATCTCATTACTTAGGTTCCCTTAAACCTTTCTCAATATTTTATATTCTTTTTATGATCCTCTCTAAAAATCCTCGAATTTAAATCATTTTTATCATGTTACCTTATACTCAATTCTTTCGGTATCTGGTAGATTTTCGGGAAAAATCAAAGTGTTCGAATTTGGATTCTGACGATCTTTACATACACTTATTTACTTTATGGAATACTAATACGATCTTAGAATTTCCATAACAGTACTCCTATATAGTGTGGTCTGATAATTTTCCTTAATCAGCATCATCATCAAAAGTTACTATTCATCAGGGTTTTAAAAATTCCAAAAATTGGGGTTATTACAGTCTCCCCTCCTTAAAAGGATTTCGTCCCGGAATCAGATAAAAATGAATAGGGATACTTTCTTAGCATTGCACTTTCTAACTCTCAAGTCAATTTTCCCACATTGTGGTTCTACCACCAACTCTGACTAGTTTTGATAACCCTTCTCCTAAGCACTTATCCCTTTTTGATCTATAACCCTTCATGGTTGCTCCATATAGGTTACGTCTGGTTGCATTTCTATGCGCTCATATGCCTTTATTTGTCTGGCATCCGGATTACACTTCCTTAACATTGATACATGGAACACGTTATGAACTTGCTAAGGTTCGGGGTAAGGCTAGCTCATATGTTAACTTCCCAATACGACTTAATATATCCAAGGGTCCAACAATTCGTGGGATTAGCTTTCCTATCTTTCCGAACCACATCCATCCTTTCCAAGGGAATACCTATAACAGCACTAGGTCCCCTACTTCCTATTCTTTGTCCTTTCGTGTCAAATTAACATACTTCTTATGTCCATCTTGGGCTACTACCAGCCGTCCTCTGATTAGATCTATTATATCCTTGGTCCTTTGGACCACTGCTGGTCCGAGCATCTTGCGCTCTGCAACATCATCCTAACATAAGGGAGATCGATATTGTCTTCCCTCAAGGATCTCATAAGGCGATATCCCGATACTGACATACGAGCTATTGTCGTAAGAAAACTCAATCCGTGCTAAGTGACCATTCCAAATTCTTTCAAGTCTATTGCACAGACTCTCATCATAGCTTCTAGCATTATAGCTTTTTCTTCTCAATACCCATTCTTTTCCAGTTCGTAGTCGTTACTATCTTCCGTACATAATACTATACTGGTTACACTTTTGCTCGTTAGCATTCAATAACCTTTTAATAACCACGTCAACCTTAGTATCACGAACGTGTTAGAATCAGAATACCACCGTACTGATACTACTTCCTTTCTAGCTGCTTCTCTCTTCGAAAGCTTGATCCATCATATAGAAGTAAAGGAATTTGTTGAGAGATCACTATGATCATGAACACTTGTTCTATTGCATAGTTAGTACAGAAGGTGGTCAGCCTTTAGTACTTGACAAGCAATTAAACAACATGTGGTATCCTACTAGGCTTCTATCACACAGATAGATAGTCATTCGGCAATACCTCCCCTTCTGGAAGGGTTATTCTTCTCAGTTTATATGAAATGAAAAGGAGAGAAAAGAACGAATTGAAGAGAATTGTATATATATAAAATATACTGCCATAAAATATCTGGCTTGGAATCTACCTCTGAACTATAGAGGTTTGTCATAGGAGAATAAAACATATACGTATATATATCAACATCAAGTATTATAGCATCGTATTTCACGTGTCTGAATATTTACTATTCCGTCCATCATTCTATGGACCTATGCTCTTGCTCGAGCTTATAAACAATCACCTTTGAAACTCCCTCGACATCGAAAATCGAATCTGGGATTTCATTCTAGACATCATCGTTACTAGAATTTGATGCTTGCACCGCAACCTTCCTCTTTTAGTAATACGACTCTCTATTGATAAGAAGGAATAGGTATTCAATAGGTAGATAATCTACTTAATTAGTCTATTCAATGATGTTAGGTCCCAATGTGTTTGTAGAAGGGGGGTTGAATACAAACAGTATCGAATAATTGAATTAAATGCGGAATAAAAAATGTGAAATAAAATTCAAGTTAAATAAAAATATTATTAAACTTTAAAGGTGTTACAACAACTGTATCGATTACAAGTATTTTACTCTCAAATTAATTATCACAAATCTAGAATAAATTCGACATGAACTTTTTCTATTTTTGTAATAAAAAGATTCAAATGCTAAATGCAATTTGAGATTAAGTTCTAGGGATTTTGATCTGCTAGATTGTTACACAAGAACAAGATAAAGATTTCCAGTTGATTGGATTTAACTTTACAATCTAGAAATTGATCTTGAAGTTGCAGATGAGATGAAATATTTGTGTCTGCTTCTTTTTCTTTATTCTCGAGTTCTGTGTTCTTGATTGGATGATTATTATTCTTTTTGCTGCTTCTTTGTCTTTTTAATTCATTCAACAGAATTGAATTGAACTGGAATGACAATCCTATAGCTGGCAAGACTTTCGGTAAGACAATGGATTGAACTAGCAAGACAATCTGATTGAACTACAATGACTTTCGGTATGACAATCAGTTGAACTAGCAAGACTATCTCCTTCCCAGTAGAACTTTCGGTAGGACAATTGAAATGACTTGGCATGACAATCGGTATGACAATCCTGATTGTCATGCTAGTTCATTTTCAATTGTCTTGCTGATTTAAGACTGTTTTTAATCCAATTTAAATTCTGAAAATCCTTAATATTAATTCTAAATTAATTAATCAATTAATTTAATTAATCAAATAAATTAATCTTTGTAGATATAATTTATTTTCTTAATTAAATTATATGACTTAATTAATTAATAGAGAATTAATACTAACCCTGAGCAGCAACCAATCTTCTGAATATCTTCTGAAAATCACTGAGAATTATGAATCAATTCCACCACTTCAACGTTGACACTCGATGTACTGTCTGGTTCATGAGTGACTAACTTTCATGACGTTTCTTCATGTCTTAACTTTGATACTTTGATTTTCTTCAGATTAAATCCTTGTAACTAATGATACTCTGACGAGATCTCTGTCACTTGATTAAATCCACACTCTTGATTTATATCACTGAGGCATGATCAATTTCTTAAACTTCTTCCAGTGAATTAATTCCTCAAGTCTGTAGATGAACCTTGTTTCTGAATCCTTTGACAGATATTACTCTGTGAGATCTCTTTTGACGGTAGATCCACTATTTATTTATTACATTCTTATTTGAGTTGAGTTGAATCCTCGAATATACAAATAGGCTATGACATATGACTTACAATCTCCCCCTATTTGTTTGTTAGACAATAACACACAAATACCTAGAGGATAACTCAACTAACAAATAAGAAAAAGATATTAACAGAAATGCAAAGTAAATAGCAGAAAAGTTCTGGATAACATTTAACCTTTTCCAGATTCCAAATAGATGTTCCTCTAGACTGAACATATCTTCAATTAGTTCCATCTTCATTTGTACAACCACATTTCCTGTTGAGAAGCCCATATCTCTCTTGCTTCTCCCCCTATGAGAATCAACTGATTAAAGAAGATCACCTTCGTTTACCACCTCTCCCGTACAATAGGATCCGCAGATAAAAACCAATGGTACTCCCCTTTTGAAAACAGCTTCTTCCCTTACTAGAAAATCACCTTGTGTTTACCACCTCTCCCGTACAATAGGATCCGTAGTTACAAACAACAATGGTGTGCTGTAGTGTACATATGTAGGATCTTTTTCTTACTCCCTGCAATTTCTCCCCCTTAGTTGAGGAATCCTCCAAACTATTACTTAAGCTTTTATCTCCCCCTTAGTGAAGGAATGTATGCCGTCGTCTGAAGGAGTTCTCATATTCCACTCGGTTGGAAAAGAAATAACAAGTAGTTTCTCTTTCTTCCTCACTGTGAGTGTGTGATTCTGTTTAGTGTACCTCACATGTGTTTCACTCTTCTCTCCACTCGTGTTTACACTCATTCTCACAAGTGTATCACTCTTCTCTCATAGCTCCATAATCCAGCTGTACCTGCAAGGAAAATCACCTTAGCCATCCTTAAGGAGGTCATAGGTTGTGCAATGGGAGTTCGCAAATCCCCATCCTTGTTAAACTCGTCAGATGAAACTGAGTCATAATCTACAAGTTGCTAGTTTCCCTTTTAGGGTTCCAGCTTTGAATTCCGGGAAGGTAAACAATGATCCAAAGAATTTAGCATAAAGATCAAAGTTCCCTTCTAATGCCTGTGAAGACATTTCCTTGTGACTCATCAGGTAATATCTGAATCATTGTCAACAAGGTGTCGATCTGCAACTATGTCAGATCCACTATCCGCAGATGCATCCAGGGGATTTAAGCCTGGGGAGGTAGACACTGACCACTGACATATGGCTTATGGATCAGTATCCTCTCCTAACACCTGTAAAGGCAATTGGTCCATTAACAAACCTTGAACAATCGAATCTAACCTTAAAATGGTCGAAACTCTTGTTTCCGTCAACTCATCCTTTGTGTGTGTAACCTCTCCTTGTGCATCAAGAATTGTTTATGTTTGAAGTGGTGACACTACATCGGATACCCTGGCCGACAGGCAAATTTCAATAGACGCACCCTGTTGAGAGAATGAATCTAGTAACTGTTTTTGTGCCTTTTCAGCCATTACATCTTTTTGAGAAGATGTATGGGGGTTAGCAGTTGTCTCGGTTTAAATACTACTCATCTATGTAGGAGACAGAGCTACTGGGTTGACTACAGAACCTTCCTTATGTGGTGCACTAGGCACTATCTCCCTCACGCTCATTCATACTATATTTAGTGGTAAGAGAGTGTTGGTTGGTTCTGTTTTTGTGATTTTCTTTACAGTCTGGGATAGACGTTGTGGGTTTTCAACCTCATGAATGTCAATGAAAGAAAGTCATTGGAGACTGAACCTGTAACACAGAATATATGACACTATAGAGATAAAATGTATTTAAGATTTATAATGAATGAAAATTATACATTTAATCTTTTGAGAGTAATGATGTACAATAGTGATTTCAAAGGATTTTACATGAAATAAGAAATCACTAATGTAGAAAGAAGTTTGATTTTGTTTTTTAATATGAATAAGTTTTTGATAAAATATTGATCACTTAGGGTAAAGTCTAAGTAATTCTCATTCATGTCAAAAGCTTACAAATATCTACAACATAATGTTAACAAGATATCATTGACCGATACTTGTCAAGTACTTCAGATACTAATTGTTATGTTGCATAAACAATATATCACTGCACATATAAAACAATATGATTGTGCCTAAAGATAAGAGAGTTAAAAATATAACGACTCTACTAGTTCATATTAAACAATAACTTCAGTTAAAGTGCCATACCATGTTCTTGACGATTGCTTGAGTAGTACACTAGTTCATACCAACCTGAAGTGAGATTTTGAAGAAGAGATTGCATAGTCCAATAGATCTGCAGCTACAAAGTCCATGAACTGTGGTGCACTGACTTCCTCTTTTGACTCACCAACCAGGAGTACACTTGTACACATCTTACTAGAGTCCAATTCCAAGTGTAATGTGCAGCAGGTGCCTGATATGTCGTAATATTCTCAAGTCTCGTCACTGGTGCTATATGTTGGATACTGCTTCCTGATAATAACCTAGCACAATATACAAAATTTCACTGATAACATATCCAGCTTGCAAACAGCCATATCCCTCAGATAAACCTTTGCTGTTATCTCCAAAGGTAACCATGGGGCCAGCTTTCTCAACCACATTTGATAGCAGAGCTCTATCTCCGGTCATATGTCTTGATGATCCACTGTCAAGAATCCACACTACCGGTTATACCTGTTTAATGCCCTGTACTACAAATGGATTAGACCTTCTTCGGAACCCAAACTTGGTTGGGCCCGGCATACTTGTAGAATTGTCCTTTGTCAGGCAAAACAACATTTTTAATTTTAATTGTCTCAACTTTCTCAATGACTGAACATTTGACCTTGTAAATAGCCTTAACAAATTTCTGTTTAAGCTTAGGCACAAATGTCTCCTTTCTAGCCTTAGAAGGACTGGCAGTCATAGACCTATCATGCTTCTTGTTATTCACATGCTGACGAGGAGTAGTCTTATCATTAGAAACATGCTTACCATTAAAATAAGCATACATCAAATTAAAAGCACAAGACATACAATTAGAAACACCACATGCTTTATGAGAGTGATTAATAGCATGCAATTTATGCATGGTAGACATGGCATTTTTGTTATCCAACTCATATGTGTCTGAGTTAGTCTCAGTTGCTTTCACAACTTTGACTGGAACTTTTGACACGCTTGACTTGGAAACAACCTTCTCATTAGCAAGATCTTCAGCACGTATTTCTTCTTGAATAACAGAAGAGGTCGCATCAAATGGTTCAGCAATTGATGGTTTATAGAGGGGTTCATCAACACCCTTAAGCACATGTGGTACTTCCCTCCCTTTAGCACAGACACGAGGAGGGGAGTATATGCCTAATTCTCCAATAGCAATATTGTAATCATAAACCTATTCCAGATGTTTGATTAACAGATTGCTTACTGTAGAACTCTTTAGCCTTCGAACAAGAATTGAAGTAGGCTCTAACCTTAGTCTCAAGACCGGTGATCTTGTGTTTGAGAATAGTTTCGAGTTTTCTATAACAGTCAACTCTATTCTCTAGAAAAGATACTTGTTCTTTTAATTTGTCTTGATTAATATGCACAAGTCTTAATTCATTGACCTCTTTCTCAAGGTCTGTGATCTGTAAACTTAACAGTTCATTATCACGACGTGCACAATCTAAGTTACCTCTTAGATGATAAACCATTTCAGCATCAAAAAGTTTTACCTCTATTCTTGACGATGAAGCTTTTCCATCAATAGCCATAAGAGCAAGATTTCCTTCATCTTCATCTTCACTGTCAGTATCATCCCAGCTTCTTCCCTTTGCCAGATAAGTCCTTTCATAGTTCTTTCTTACTTGTTTTGGCTTCCTACATTCTGTGGCAAACTGTCCCAACTCATTGCAGTTATAGCATCTAATGGTGCTCCGATCAACCATCCATGTTTTGTATCCACCACTGCTGGTGTTAGAGGATGAAGATCCACCTTTCTGGAATTTGTTGTAGTTGGACTTGTACTTAAGCTTAGGATTCCTCTTGAATTTGACATGGGATAATCTCTTGACAATTTGGGCCATTGACTCGTCTTCCAATTGCTCCAGCTCTTCCAAGGAATAAAAATCATCACTTGATTGATTTGTAGTAGGAGGATCATATTCTGCTACTAACATATTTTCCTCAGCCTTGGAACACTGTACCATTCTCTCCAATTATTGAGATTGCTGTTGTTGTTGACCTTCAGCTACAAGTGCAGTAGATGTGCTGACCATTCTATCCTTCCCGTAGACTTCCTTCTGTTGAATCTGCTCCAACTCATAGGTTTTTAACACTCCATAGAGCCTGTCCAAAGAAATCTCACTCAGATCTCTAGCTTCTCTAATGGCAGTGATTCTATGTTCAAGATGAGTTGGCAGTGTTAAAAGGAACTTTTTGTTAACCTCCCTAATTGAATAATATTTCCCATTTATGTTCAGGTTGTTGATCAACGCATTGTACCTCTCAAACACTTCAGTAATTCCTTCTCCTAGATTTGATTTAAAATATTCATACTCAGAGGTTAGGATCTCCAACTTGTTCTCCCTAACTTCCTTTGTGCCTTCATTAATCACCTCAATAGTTTCCCACATGTGTTTGGAATTTTTACAGTTCATCACATGTCTGTTTATCAAGGGATCAAGGGAATCAATTAATATTAATTGAAGGCTGGCATCCAAGGAGGCTTCTTCCTTCTCAGCAGGAGTAAAATCTTCAGGCTCTTTTGGATAGGTTCTAGCTTTGGTAATCACAACATCATCTACTATCACCTCTGGTTCAATAACTATCGGAGTTTTTAGACCCTTCTTTAACAAGTTCAGATATTTGGGATTTGCAACTTGTAAAAATAATAGCATCTTCTTCTTCCACATGATATAATTTTCTTTATCAAATAGTGGAATTTTAACGGTTCCAACTTTTTGTGAAGTCATTATGAATTTTTGAATAAATAAAAATTCAAGGAGTTGAAAAATCACAAAAGTCTAGGATCTTGATTTGTTCGTTAATCAGAAGGCTCTGATACCAATTGTTAGGTCCCAATGTGTTTGTAGAAGGGGGGTTGAATACAAACAGTACCGAATAATCGAATTAAATGCGGAATAAAAAATGTGAAACAAAATTCACGTTAAATAAAAATATTATTAAACTTGAAAGGTATTACAACAACTGTATCGATTACAAGGAATTAATCTCAAATTAATTATCACAAATCTAGAATAAATTCGACATGAACTTTTTCTATTTTTGTAATAAAAAGATTCAAATGCTAAACGCAATTTGAGATTAAGTTCTAGGGATTTTGATCTGCTAGATTGTTACACAAGAACAAGATAAAGATTTCTAGTTGATTGGATTTAACTTTACAATCTAGAAATTGATCTTGAAGTTGCAGATGAGATGAAATATTTGTGTCTGCTTCTTTTTCTTTGTTCTCGAGTTCTGTGTTCTTGATTGGATGATTATTATTCTTTTTGCTGCTTCTTTGTCTTTTTAATTCATTCAACAGAATTGAATTGAACTGGAATGACAATCCTATAGCTGGCAAGACTTTCGGTAGGACAATGGATTGAACTAGCAAGACAATCTGATTGAACTACAATGACTTTCGGTATGACAATCAGTTGAACTAGCAAGACTATCTCCTTCCCAGTAGAACTTTTGGTAGGACAATTGAAATGACTTGGCATGACAATCGGTATGACAATCCTGATTGTCATGCTAGTTCATTTTCAATTGTCTTGCTGATTTAAGACTGTTTTTAATCCAATTTAAATTCTGAAAATCCTTAATATTAATTCTGAATTAATTAATCAATTAATTTAATTAAACAAATAAATTAATCTTTGCAGATATAATTTATTTTCTTAATTAAATTATATGACTTAATTAATTAATAGAGAATTAATACTAACCCTGAGCAGCAACCAATCTTCTGAATATCTTCTGAAAATCACTGAGAATTATGAATCAATTCCACCACTTCAACGTTGACACTCGATGTACTGTCTGGTTCATGAGTGACTAACTTCCGTGACGTTTCTTCATGTCTTGACTTTGATACTTTGATTTTCTTCAGATTAAATCCTTGTAATTAATGATACTCTGACGAGATCTCTGTCACTTGATTAAATCCACACTCTTGATTTATATCACTGAGGCATGATCAATTTCTTGAACTTCTTCCAGTGAATTAATTCCTCAAGTCTATAGATGAACCTTGTTTCTGAATCTTTTGACAGATATTACTCTGTGAGATCTCTTTTGATGGTAGATCCACTATTTACTTATTACATTCTTATTTGAGTTGAGTTGAATCCTCGAATATACAAATAGGCTATGACATATGACTTACAAATGATAACTTATACACCACCACAACCCGATTAGTGGTACTCAATCTCAACATCCATTCCAATACAACTCTCACGGTTGTAAGTAATCGGCTCATTACTCGTAGAATCATTCATGCATTACTATGGTCCACCGTTGACCTACTATAGTCATTTGTTTTCCATGAAGTCTTAATAGCTAACCATACGGAGTCCATTCATATCATATCGAATCCTTCTAAGGAGGTAACATAATCACCATTCATGATTCGTGAAGAACATTCCTGATCCTGACGTACATACATGACATGAAGCAGATAAAATTGCAGAAGAGTTTCAATCAAAGCAACAATAGTAGGCTAATACCATTATTAACCGTATTTCCTTACTGGGAGCCATGAAGCTCAAAGGTTCATTTAGTCCTTTCGTAACATGCTCCTGGCTTATCTCAAGATAGGACCTTCTAAGATAGAAAGCCCGCTCACGGTGATTACGTGAATTAAATCTTTACCAAACTACTATTACGATTGAGTACCGCACAGTCATCAGAAGGAATGTCAATCTTTCACACCATAATACAACCTTCACGGAATTAACCATTATCACTGTATTCCTCTGGCACGAGCGTCGATAATTGTCCTCTTACACTTAAAGTGTTGGCCACCTCTTTGGCCTTTCCTGATAATAAAATTTCCTTACAATCAATGTCATTTTAACCACCTCCAACTAAATTTTCTACCTCATTTCAATCACTGCTTATGTGAAAATGCTTCTCTTAAGTCCTGGTGAGAAAAAAAATCACCATTTTTCCCATAAGTCATTGCCTTAGTCTTTAGATGTGAACATTGCCACGACTGACCCTCGATCATACTTAGGACGTCTCTTATCTTGGGTCCTTCTTGTTTTCACCAATCTCGACCCTCATTGGATCAATCTATACTTTCTTATGGTTCAACACGTGCCCCACCTGGCATTATTATAATTACGTCATATTTCCTTCATCAAAATTTTTATTCTTGAGAACTTTGAATATTACCTTTCTCCTTGTAAAACCTCTAAGGTTATCCTTAAATCCTTCATCATGTACACCCTAGGCACAGGGCATATCAAGATACCATTTACTAATACCAGAATCATTGTCTATATACTTCTAAAAAATTTCTCCACTGATCCTTCAAGGTTGTTCTTACCTTAATCCTTTCCAATTCATACTGTCAAAACTCATGCTGTCCCTATTAAGGGTGAAATGCCAACCTTTATGCATTCCCCTAGGATTCATTTCAAGTTATCGGGGTTTCATCCTTAATTCCACCTTTAAAATATACTTACACTTTTTCATGGATAAATCAAGTCAAATATACTTGATAGATTACCTTATTCAATCATTCTCACTTCGATAGTCTATACTTGATTTCACAATAGCATCCTTATTCAAACTGAGGTCAATCCATATGGCCTCCAAAAGATAACAACGGTTTTTTTTCTGCTTTGCTTGCCTAATTTGTTAATGACAACATGGATGTTCTAGAAGATATTGGTTGTGTTCAATGTGAACTTCTTCTTAATAATTCCTTATTTACTTTTGTTGTTTGTCTCAACAGTCATCTCAATGTTGGGATATCTTTCATACCTGGCATCTCCCTTTCTGGGTATCAAGCCACCGCTCTTACACTTCACATTCTTGAAGGTCACTTCTTTCATCCAATTTTCCTAATTTCTTACTTCCTTGTCTCCTCAGTCTATCCGCGTCTCATTATTTATCCTTCGAACTATCTCAAGGTTTCCTCGAATCCTCCCAACTTACAGGGGATAAAATATATGTATCTCTTATGCCTTCAACCATCAATTTTAACTCATGGTGAATCACCCTCATCCTAACGATTATATACTTTTCTATTTCTATTGCTACAAGTCTTTAGGGTTTCCTCATACCCAACTCCCTTATCATTCCTCAAACTCTATTGCCTTTATATTCCTTTCCACTTCAGTTTCTTTTTATTTTCCTTTCTCTTATCATTATTTCATGAACCAACACAACATAAGCATTAATTTCAAACATCCCGTCATTCTGGATTCGTGTCCTCAGAACGAATCTTGACAACTTTTACAACTTATATTCATAATTCATCATACTCGTCTGCCTTTGTTCTGGATCTAAAGCTTTTACACTATCTCGATAACCTTGGGAAGTACTTTCCTGAAAACAATTGACTGAACTTAAATCAGTTTATTATAATCTCTTGCTCCGTGCCTTCCTTGGCCTTTCACCAGCGGGTGGCCTCTCTCTTAGGAGGGTAAGTGACAAAACCGGTCTTTTATGATTCGTCAATCATTTAGAATCTCAGCTTGCCTAGACTGGGTCAGCTTGTTCCTTGGAACTCTAAGAGCTTAGCGACTTAAAGGTCCTGAAAGAATTTCTCACCGCATTGTTTCCTCAGGGTGGTGGTTGGGGATAATAGTCTAAGTTCTGTCTAGAAAGGTCCATAAATTGTCGTATAGGAGTACCGTCTTGGGTCTCCTTTCCTTACTCGACTTCTGTTTCCTTAGTCTGAACATTCCTTCCCCCTCCCCATAATCGGGGTCATCCTTCATGTTTTAAATCCTCATTTTCCACTTCATTATGTTATGGGTTCCTTCTATCTTGATGGCATCCTCCCTGACTATCACATTCAGGGTTTGCCCTAAATCTTATTCCTCGAACTATGACTTTCATCTAAGATCCAGTCCTTAAGCTCTTAAACATTTGGAACCCAAATTCTGTAGGGATACCTCATTATTCCCTCATCATCTTTCTAGGTATTAATCTCTTCTTCGGTCATTGGTTCTCTGCCTCCATTTATCACTTTTTCTTGGCACAATATGATCTTTTTCGATAATTCGGGTTGTATCGCAATCTCAACAGCATTTCGGTACTGGCTCCGGTTACCTTCACTTCTATTTCTATTTTCTCAAAATCTCTTATCAACTCTCCCAAAGACATTTTCATCTTGAGTCTCTCCTTTATACTAAGGGCATTAGCCACCATTTTGGCTTTCCCTGGATGATAAGAAATCTCATAATCGTAATCCTTGATTAGCTCTAACCACCTCCTCTGGCACACGTTGAGCTCTTTCTGCGTGAAAATGCACTAGAGCACTTATGGCTTATGTAAATCTCGCACTTCTCTCCATACAATTAGTACTTCCAATCTTTAGGGAAAAACTATTGCCACGAGCCCAAGCTCATGGACGGGGATATCGAATTTTATATTCCCTTAATTGTCTTGATGCATACGCGATTACCTTGTTGTGCTGTATAAGAAGCACCCTAATTCCTTATGCGAAGCGTCACTACACATCACAAAATCTCCTTTTCCATCCGGCAACGCCATCATAGGGGTCGTCACCAATCTTTGCTTCAGTTCTTGAAAGCTGTTCTCGTATTTCTCTGTCCATTCGAACTTCTCAGTCTTACGAGTAAGCGCGTTAAAGGGGCTACTATCTTTACGAACTTGAACGAACCTCCGGTAGTAACCGGCCAATCCTACCTCTGGTAGTCGCCCTAACCATAGTCATCAATTCCTCAGTGGTCCTTTATTCATTCTTGTCAGGATCCTCCATGGGATTCTTCTCAGCAACAATCCCTTCTAGGACAACATCCTCAACCGCTACATCCTCAATATGAACATCATCCGGTCCCGCATTAGGACGCTCTATCAGATCCATAATTTGATCTCCAATAAATAATAAAACATCATCGCGTTGTTGTTCCTCAACCTCAGGGTTCAGAGTCCCGCTACCATATACGATAACGAACTATGCTTCTATCACGATATTTATAAGGGTTCTCATAAGGGTTTTAACTGTCAGTACTACGTTAGGTAGTCCGACTATGAACTTGGCAAGAGTTCTTATTATCTTAGTGAACTTATTATTTTAACGTCACATCATCTCTGAGGTTTATAACGCTTAGCTCTGATACCATTTCTGTAACACCCCCAAATCCGGGGTCGGGGATTCGGGTTGTCATGAGTTCCATTTCCCTTAATAATACTTAACCTTAACAATCAACCAATTGTTGCGTACTGTGACCCCACAATATACACACACACCACAAGTTATAGTCTCAAAGATGAATACCAAAAATAACACAAGTCATTTTACTCCAAAATTATAAACCATTTCACCTCAAATGGGTTTCTGAATAATTTACATATTCTTTGTCATTATTACAATTCATAATATACATAAGTCTGGTTCATCAATAGTTGAAAGCCTAGCCTATTGGTAGTTCCTACCTCAGCTACGGTGGCATCAACGCTTCCAAAAAACTGCGGAACGTTTCCTAACCGCTTGCGAATTGGAAGCTTGGTAATGTTCATCTTTTCTATCTGTTGTTGTGTGATGAAAGAAGAAAGCAAGGGTGAACAACAAGCCCACCGAAATAATATGTATAATAATTAACAATATATGAGCATTCTCATAGTACTCATGAAAGTCTTGGTCAAGAAGAAATGAACCAAGCTGATATCTTAACGCGACCAAGTCGTAAAATATTCAGTATATATATATATACTTTTCACAATCTTTGAAATCCTCTAAAATGTATAATATACACAGAGTTCCAGTTTATAACTGTATAAAAATATCGTTGCAAGGTGATCTCATAAATCTAACCTTGTCTCAACGTTTTTCTGAAAATCTTTGTCATTCATAAGATAATCATTAACTGGATATAAGTTGAAAAGATGAAGTTACAAGATACTCCAATATACTTATATCTTTTCCGAATACTACTTGAACCACCACCGTTCAAGGTATAAACAGTTTCGAAAGTTCATCACATAGATGAGACTACAAGATAAGACTTGAATAGATTCAATCCTTGAAATGTTGTTTAAAAGAAATGAAGTTACGAGATACTTCATTTGAGGGAAACATCATTATAACCGTTTGACCCTGTCAATGCCTCAGCAATCACCCATCCGTAGCCTTTCGATCAAATGCTCCGGGTAGTGTTGCAGAAATATCCAAACTGGATGATGAACTCATTATGGGAGTTTGCCGCACCAGGAAGACCACTTACGATGATCAGTCGCAGTAGTGCAACCCCACCATTTTCTACATGTAGAGGAGAACTTGTCAACCGAACACTGGACTCCTAAGGAATGGACCGTCTTAGCGGAACTTCCAGGCCATTTGGGCCAATATAATAAGGCTAGGCCGGCGCCACTCGACCACTTAGCCCACTCCTAGTTCAGATGAAATCCATGACTCTGAAACGTAAAGCTTGTCTCCCCTTTTCCCCAAGTAGAAACTTGTTGATAAGGCTCCACCAAGAAGTTGTATCTAGTTGGAAAGGAAAACTCACCGATATTTCCCAGGCGGTGCCTGTTAATGGATTAACTTGTTATAAGAATTTTACTTCCCGAGTGTTGGGTAAGTAATCAAAAACTCTTTTATCAAAACAATAACCTTGTTGCGAATATAAAATAACCCACTGAGCCGGATCCCTCAGGTTTTGAGCGAGTATTTAAATCCCCTTCGAAAGGAGGATCTTAAATATAAAAATGAGTTTTGGGATCCGCCCTAACTTTTAAAATCATTTTGAAGACTCGAAAACATTTTAAAGAATGTTTAGAGTAACGCTGATTTAATAAAATAAATCAGTCCCTATATGTTAGAAAGTATCTGATATTATTATTTAAATAATATTCCCATAAGGATGATCCTTATAAAAATAATCGAGGTAGGAGTTTTAAAACTCATACTTGAAATGAATAATAAATAACCAAAGATATACTTATACGAAAGTATGATCTTTATTTGAATAATCGAAAATAAGTTTAATTATCGACACATTATTCTTTAATAAAATAAAGAATATTATTTAGTAAATAAGCGGAGTCATAAGTCCTCGAATAAATATTCAAAATAATATTCATTAAATAAATTAAGCGGAGTCATAAGTCCTCGAATGAATATTCAAAATAATATTCATTAAATAAAATAAAGTCATCGAATAAACCTTATTCGATTAATAGTTTTGAAAACTATATCTATATATATAAATATATGTATATTATACTCAGGAACATCGACTCCCAGTTTAGAAAATGTTCACCTTTGTGTCCCCTATATTATGGGTATACGCAACTACTGCTTATCTCTAGCATAGGTATTATGCAACTTATAAGCATTTGAATCAACAATTAGATATCAAGATTATGAAACATGCATGCATATAAATATCATATCACATGCTCCAATATATCGCAAGACTTTGCTAATAATAATCATGCACTTATCACAAGATAATGCATATACATATATACATTACAACAACAGTATAACGGGTAGAAAACTTGCCTGAGTGCTCCCGGATAGACTTAAGCTTAGAGTGGGTCTGATAACCTATGAGCAATAACATAAGTCGCTTTTGAACCCTAACCTTCGCTTTTGCGCTTAACGATTCACTTAAGTCGCTCGAGTACCCTCGGCTCCACCATTTTTAATAAATTAACCATTAAGAATTTTGAGGAAATTCTTTCGTGAGTACCCTACCAACTGCCTAATCCACTTTACATAATTGATTCATACTCCAATTAGTCATTTAAGGGCCTTAACCAAGGTTTCAAAGTAAAGCGAGGGGTAATGGTTCGTTCGCGAAACGCCATTACTTAAAACGGTCATTTCTCCGAAACCGTACATCGGATTCAAGCGAACCACATATCAAAACGAAGCTTACGACATAATCTAACTAAAAATGGAAAAGTCACAGATTCAATAGTTAGCTCTCTATCCCGAACACTAAGAACAAGCAGTTGTATGAAATTGGACATTATGACGGCTGTGTTTACGCGATTACCAAGTTTTAAACCACTCCAAACAACCACCATTCAACTCACACCCAACAATACAACGAACCCTCATCCAAATCTTACTATATCAGTCTCCAAACCTCAAGATTTTCCAATTTATACAACTCCACAGATGAACTACTAGCTATACTTAAGTTTCATTAACTATAAACAAGATTTCAACATCCAAATCACTACAAATCCAATCCAACTCTAAACACACAAGCATCATGCTTCTCATTTACTATTACCATCAAAACCATCTTAATACTCAAAGTAAAGTTAGGGTTTGGAGGTGGTATACCTTCCTTGGAGTGATTAGAGTAGCTAGGAAGTCTTAGGGAGCCTCCTACAAGCTTGATCTTTCCAAAGAAATCAAGAACACAAAGTTAGGTTTTGAAGTTTCTAAAAATCAGATTGAAAGAACTGTCAAAACGAGGGTCTTACCATGCTTATTTGGACGATACTTGTGAACAAGAGTTGTAGGTCATCTCAATACCTTTCCAAAGAGCTATAGAACATACTATTTGAGTGAGTATTGAAGGAGATATGGTAGTTTGAAGTTGCTGCTCTGGTTTTGGCCGAGAGCTTCTTGTGAAAAAACAAAGTCAACTTCTCATTTTTTGTTTTATGATTTCTTTTGGCTTGGTTGCTTCTCTTGTTTGCTAATTAAATTTACCATGGTAAAAATTACATGGCTCACAATCAACCAACTAACCTTTCTATTTGTCATGCTTATGTCACCATGCATATGTCATCTTTCTTATGTCATCTTCTTACACTTGTTTTCTTCTTATTGGTATGATGACATCATCACCCACTAACCTCTTTGATTAACCCCTAATTATTTGGCTAATGACCGCTTATCTGTTATACGGTTCGCTTAACTTTCGTTCTCGTTTATCGTTTGAGGGATCATACCCGGGATCTCATTACTTAGGTTCCCTTAAACCTTTCTCAATATTTTATATTCCTTTTATGATCCTCTCTAAAAATCCTTGAATTTAAATCTTTTTTATCATGTTACCTTATACTCAATTCTTTCGGTATCTGGTAGATTTTCGGGAAAAATCAAAGTGTTCGAATTTGGATTCTGATGATCTTTTCATACACTTATTTACTTTATGGAATATTAATACGATCTTAGAATTTCCATAACAGTACTCCTATATAGTGTGGTCTGATAATTTTCCTTAATCTGCATCATCAGCAAAAGTTACTATTTATCAGGATTTCAAAAATTCCAAAAATTGGGGATATTACAAAATCTGCAGCAGCCAATTCAGAATCCGTATCTAATATGATTCTAATAATTAGAACAAATATAAATCATGTATATATCAGTATATATACAGATTACATAATCATCTTATGATTATACAACTCACATGAATATCATATATTCAAAACCATACATATATAAGCATATTATATCAACATCAAATCATTGCGAATCACGTACATGCTCATATATTGAAAACAGTTAAACACATAAATAAATTAAAAACTTTTCTCAAGTAGCTCTGATGCCATTGAAGGGTTTTTAGCACATAAACACAACGAAAATATAAATTTAAATCTTAAAAAAACGAAACCCTCCGCAGGATCCATGCGAAAAATAATATTTAATTCGTAGTTCAGTATGTGTACCTTAAGACGCTTTACGTTAATGGAAAGATGGAGGTCTTTAATGGAGATCCAAAAACGATGAACGGAGATCCTTAGCAGCTGCTCCTCAAGTGTGAAGCACTCCACCGGTATCCACCAAGAAAACGATGTAATGAAGGAGGAGGAGATGGAGAGAATTAGGGTTTTGTAAATCTTTTTGGTTGAGGCAAAAACAGGGTTTATAATAATATATTTATAGGCAAAATTTTCAGCTGAAATTTTTCCCATAAAATATTATTATTATTAACCCTTTATTATTCTCACTAATAATTAAAACACCTTTTAATTATTAATCTTTTTTCTAAACTCTTTAGAAATAATTCTCTCACTTGATTTCATTTCCAAAAATTAAATTCTTAATTAATAATATTAAGAACCTTTTCTTAATTAATTTATAATCAATTAAATCTCATTTAATCAATTATTAAATTTGCCAATTAATTATTTAAATAATTATCAGCCATTATTAATTAATTCCTCCACCATTAAATCATTCTCTTTTATGGTGTGACACTGTAGGTTCAATATTAAGCCGGTAGTAGAAATAAATAATAATAAAATTATTTTATCATTATTTATATAAATTCTCTAATTCATTAAATATGATTAATTAATTAATCATATTTATTCTACATCGTGAGGGATACTTCTCAGCATATCGCGACTATCCGGATAATACGAATTCACTGCTTAGAATACCAAGAACCTATTCAGTGAGTAGTTACCGTACAATCAATTCCTTCTACCCTGCAATGTCACGATTAAATACAAGGCATGGAACTTGTGTCATGCCTATCTTATTTAATCACTTGCTTTCCCATTCACTATGATTAGTTCTATTTAATGTAAATTATAAAAACTCCTTTCTAATTTCATTCACTCTGGCCAGAGATTCCTGAACTAGCATAAGTGGATCAGCCTTGAACATTCTCTTCCTTCACTGGAAGGGGTAGATCATTTATTGATCATACACTATCTTCGTGTACAAATTCCTATACCCAGTAGAGCCCTTATAATTGTCCCCGGAGACTAAGAACTAAACCAAAGCATAGTTCAGTGTACACAAGATGACTATGATGACCTCAAGTCTAAGGATATTTGTACAACTATCACTATGTGAACAACTGCTGACACGTGAGTGAACTCCATCAGTTGTTCAGTTGTGTGAGTCATGTTCAGTGAACTTATTCTATAATAAGCACCTACATACTAGCTATAGTGTCACCACAAAAATGTCTATGAGAACAGACATCCTTCATAATGAAGCAAGCATAGTATGTCCCGATCTTTGCGGATTATTAATTACCAGTTAGTAATCCTACGACCAGGGACTATTTAAGTTTAGAGTTATCATCTTTTAGGTCTCATTATTATGATCTCATTACAATCCATAAAAAGCTTTACTCTAAACTGTGGTATATCTTATTTAAACACTTAAAATAGATAGAGCCCGCAATAAAAAACAAAACAAGTCTTTTATTAATATCAATGAAATCAAAAATAGATTACATAAAAGTTATTCCTAAATCCTGATACATGATTGGACTTAGGACATATCTCTTTCAGAAACTCCCAAGGAATCTCCATCTTCAAAGAAAAGAAAGAAACAGAGAGCTCACAGGCCAGTTTCAGATGATGAGGAAACAGCAGCTAAGGAAGGAGATCAGGAATCTCTGATCTCACAAGAGCCAAAATTTGCTGAAGTTACTGCTACAGATAAAGCATCTACACCACCTGTGTCTCCTGTACATGAACCAGTATCTACTGCAGACCCATGCACAAGTGATGAAATTGATATTCACAACCTGGGTGTGCCTGAGGTTCTCTACTTAGAAGCTCCAACAGCTCTAATTAATCCATCAACAACACCAATTACTGATGCTAATGAAACTCCAGAATTGTCTACAACACCTTCTTTGCATCTTGATGTTGATGATCAGATTATAGGTGAGCATCAGACTATGGCTGTTGATCAGAACTTGGAAGCAGATCAGAACTTAGAGGATGATGTTGAAGCCTCAATTGCTTCTCATACTGTTCTTTTATCAAAAGATGCTGACTCTGTAAGTTCTGATGCTGCAAATGCTGATACTACTGGTGATGCTGCTATAAATGAAGGAACTTCTACAGCTGGTCCATCAGTACATGAACCTCAATAAACTTTTCACAAAAGTGAGATAGTCAAGAAGTTTGTTACAGGGGAAGCACCAGTACCTTGGAGTGAAACTCCTAGAGGACAGAGTGGAACACAACTACTTTTGTTCCTTCTCAATCGATTCTTGCTGAGCACTTGGCAAAAGCTGATGAGATGCTAATTAATGATGATTTCAAGACACAGCTTCGAGTCACTGCATTGAGTACTAGACATCTTCAAGGTCTACATTCAACAACTCATGCAGAGGTGCATAAAATTCAGGAAGAATTGCTCAAACAAGAAATGACTAAGAAAACTGACAAGAAAACTTTTTTCCAACCTACCTTTGACAGAGTTGCTTATATTGAGAAGACCCAAGAGAAGCAACAGTCTCAGATTGATGAAATTTTGAAAAATCAAGCTTCTCAACAATCTCAACTCGATGAAATCCAATACTCAGTGGAATTACTTGTCTCTCTTCTTTTACCTGCTGATGCCAAAAAGGGGGAGAAAGTACTTAAGTCCAAATGCAAAACTGTTAAGACACTGAAGGGGAAGGATGATGAAAAAGATGACCAGGGAAACTCTGGAATGGGTGGAGGTCATAGTCAATGTAGAGGTCTCTCATCAAGAAGAGCTGAAGCTACAAGTCATAGAACAAGTTCTGATACTGGAAAAAGAATTACTTCTGATACTAGTAAAAGGATAAGTTCTGATGAACTTTTGGATCTTGATGAAGAAATTTCAAGACAGTTATTTCTGAAAGAAAATCCAGGAATGGACTTTGAGAGTCTATTGGAAGAAGAAGCTAGACTTAAGTCAGAAAAAGTTAACTCTAAATCTGAAGCTTCTGTTGGTAAAAAGAAACTTCCAAAGGTCAAAGGCATTGTGATAAAAGAAAGGACAAATATTGAGGCAACCAAGGCTAAATCACAATTGCAGATAGATCCAAGGTCCAAGGGCAAAGAAAAAGTTGGTGAACCTTTAAGGTTTATGTGCCTCCTGTGGATGAAGAAATTTATGTTGAAGATGCTGATCTTACTCTGACTTCAAGAAAGATTTCTAAGACAACCTCTGACATGGCTCAAGTTGTTCAGAGTCAAGATTTAGTTAGTTCTGATATTACAAAGAAGCAAGTAACCTCTGACATAGCTCAAGTTGACTTGATATCAGAAGATAAATCAAAGGAAACCTCTGACATTGCTCATGTTAAATCCTCAAAGTTACTCCTACCAGGATTCACCAAAGCCAAACAGACTCAACCTTTGAAGACTGCAGCAAGTGGTTTTGAAGCGAGAGTGGTTACTGGAAAGGAAGCAAGAGATAAATCTGGATTGGATAGTGCTGATGAAAGAAGAGTACATAACACAACCAATGATCCAACTTCCTTAAGTGAACCAGGTGTTGGAGCAACTCCTGAAAGATTGAATCAACTAGAATCTGTACAGATGGTTCACCATACCTACTTGAAAGAACACATCTTGTTTCCAGTATTTTGAAGAACTGGAACATGTTTTATTTTTACTTCAAGTGAATTACAGAATAACAGAAAGTGCTGCAAACTATTTGAAGACTCAAATTCAAAGACAGAAAAGGCTTTATTCTGTAAAGTCTGACAGCACATATCTTCCAAAGTACAGAGATCACAAGGGTGATATTGTTGAGATGAAGCCTAATTCTGCTAAGATTATAACTACCTTTCTGGGTTATAAGGCTATAGAATTCAATCTTGAGTTTGACAAGGCATATTTGATCAGACTGGATCAGGACATAAGGAAAGCTAGAATTAATGATCTCAGGGCTGCTATCTTCCAAACTGGTGAAGATTCTGCAGAGCTTAAAGATGCTAAAAGGAGGATGATTGATGAACTCAGATATGCTGAGAGATGTTTGTTAAAGAACTATCTCAGAACAACTCATGACATCATAGAGATCAGAAAGTGAAGCCATGTCAAGATCTACAACTGCTCAAATTCTGATATGAATACAGACTGAAGTTGTTATCAGAAGTTAAAGTTGGTAAAGCTTTAAGGACTGTAAGTTGTAGTTATCTAGTCAAATTCTCATGCATTTGTACTTAATGTTTTTGACATCATCAAATATTTGTTAAACTTGTATATTATGCTAATTTACAAGTTGGGGGAGATTGTTAGATATATTTGATAATGTCATGACTAATATGATTTATGTTTAGTTTTCAGATCTTACTTAAACAGGACAAATCAGTACTTAACTGAAATCAGCACTTATACTGAAGTCAGAACTTAAGTCATCAGTACTTAAGGTTCAGGAGATATTTATCAGAAGATAATATCAGGACTTAAAGGAAACGTTCAGATAAGGAAGGTGGCTGATTGAAGAAAGAGAAGATCGAGACAAATGTAAGAAGAGATATGCATGAAGAAGGAATTCTATGAAGAATATAATACTTGGAAGAAAAGATATCTGATTGATATATTTTAGGAAGCAGAATTATATTCCATATCAATTAGCGATTATCTTGTAATTATGTAGTATATAAACACATACATAGGGTTTATTATTCATTGTAACCCTAGCAGCTCTCGTGATATTTGTTCATCACTGAGAGATGACAGTTCCATATTGTAACAGAGTTTATTGCTTTGAATAAAGTCTGTTTTCTGTTACTTGTGTTATTATAATTTGATTTGATTGTGTTATACACTGTATTCAACCCCCTTCTACAGTGTATGTGACCTAACAGAAGAAACATTCTATTTTCATGCAAACAAATTGGAGGGATAAACAATGCAATCTCCAAGATAAATCTATCCAATTTGATTAAGTCACATGGGAAGGAATACATAAGCATCTGCGTGGGAACTAGAATACTATAATATCTTATAGTCTAGCAAAATGTAACTTGATGATATGAATCAAGTGTACCAATGTATTTGCCTAAGAAATATAAGAGATTTTGTGAGATCTTTATAGAGATAAATTTCTTAAAAGTAAAACACTGTAAAGCAGCTATAGAGTTAAATTTTAATTTACACAGAATACATAAATATAATTACAGAACACACTAGTTCTCTGGAGACTAGTTCTCATTTGAGTCTAAGCATATATATATATATATATATATATATATATATATATATATAAACCACCTGAAATTTTTATATCTCTGTTTTCAATTACAATACTTTACATTTTAGTTCTTATAAATCTTAAAACTACAAAAAGTGTTAAATTTTTAATAAATTGTATTTGACCCCCTTACTACAATCAAGTGGTCTAATTTTTAGGGAATAACAATTGGTATATAAGTAAGCCTCTAATAAATAAAAGATTTAAAAATCAGAAGCTAAATAATCAACCATAAAAAGAAGGATGGTGTGAAGATTTCAAGGTTGGATACGAATTGTTGCTTTTACTGGAAATTAAAGATGAGGCTTCATTAAATGTCTCAAAATGAAAGCTATGCGGACTATATTGACAATTGTGCTCATGTACATGTAAAGACTATCACATGTGTAGTTGCTGCTAATGAAACAATTGGTCGTGATAGAATTGTTCAAAAAGATTCAACTAAATATTCTCTGGAAGACCTCCAAGAAATTAACAAGTACAAGAGAATCATGAATATTTTGTATAATGACATTGATTTAGTTATGTTTGAAAGTGTTATCAATAGTGATACTGTCAAGGAAGTTTTGGACACAATTCAAACAGTATGTAAAAGATCTAAGCAGGTTTGTGAAAAAAGTTGTAATTTCTCATATAGTAATATGAAAAAATTCACTCTATTCTAGGTGAATGATTGAGTGAAATATTCAATAGATTTCAAAAGCTATTAAATGATAGCTACATGTAAAGATTTATCAAGTTAAAGAATTAAACCTTAAACTTTTAAGGTCTTTTCCCAGGGAACGGAGGAATACAACAATTTTTGTCAGAAGCTCTTATGAATATAAAATTTTGATCTGGATAGACTGTGTGGTGTTATTCAGACATATGAGTTATAAATGCAACAAGATGAGAAAATTGAGAAAGAAAAAACTATTGCTCTTATTGCAACAAGCATGACTGAGAAGCATGAGGAATCAAAAATGAATTTGCAAGGTACGTGATAACCAAGGTTGTCCATGAGTCAATAACTCATCAAGGGAAAAGAAAAAGTTGACGAAGATGATGCTGAATCATCAACTCAAGATGACCTAGAAGACCTGGATGAGCATTTGACATTTTTATCCAAGAGATTCTCAAATCTCAAATTTAAAAGAAGCAAATCAATCTCCAAGCCACTTACAAAAGATTTTCAACAGATTAAGGGTTTTATTGATGAAACCAAGTTTAAATGATTTAATTATGGAATGGCTGGTCATTTCTCAAATGAATTCTGAAAGTTTAAAGTTGAGAAGAATGAAAAGAGGCTTGAAGTTGTGACAAAAAATATATTGAGTTTCTCAGACAAAAGAAAAAAGCATTGATCATCAAGAAAAGAGATGGGGTTGATGAAAATGATTCCGAGAAAGAAACATAATATATCAATCTTGCACTAATGGGAAATGAGAATGATCAGGAAGCAAATTTTGCTAGCAATCGGTGAATCACAATCAATCTTTGTAAACTTAGCAAATATGAATGTACAAGTACCATGAATGATATGTCTTATGAATTGTATAATCTGCATGTCACTCTTAAATCTCTTACTAGGGAAAATGCTAGAATAAAGAGTTCTAGTGCCTTGTTAATTAAGAGAAATGATTTGTTGAAAACTGAGTTGTTGGAATTACGAGAAAGCTAAGAAAACTGTCAAATTGTTAGAGATGATTTAATAGTTTTGTTAAAAAAATAAATTCTTAAGAAACAACTATGAAGAGAACATAAAGTAATTACTAAGTCCAACAATATTGCTAACAAAATCATTGAATCCTTCTGTGAATATACCTGAAAAATTGTGAACAAATATCTAGATCATTTAGATGGTAAAATCACATATGATGATACAACGAATAATGTTCGTCCGTTGAAAGATGAAAAATTAACGGATGATAATTATTCGTTAAAAGGCAAAAATGTTATTTATGAGAAGACTATAAAATAATTGGATAAGAAATTTGGACCCCTTAACAAAAACTTTGTTTAAGGTGAATGCAATGATTCCAACAAAATTGAAAATGCTAATATAGGTCATTTTTCTATAATCAATTGAAGGACAAATTGAAAAATATTAAGATTAAGACTATGGTAAAAAAAGAATAACAAAAATGGCAATGTAAAAATTAACAAATACTATAAACATTCCTGATAAGTATACTCCAAGAAAAACATGTGTTAAGTGAGATAATGTTAATCATTTATCTACTACATACAAATCTATATTTGCTCAAAATACATTTGTTCAAATATTATTGTCTATGCCTGCCATGCCTATAATGTCATGCATATCATGCCAAATATATCTACTAAAAATGTCTTTATGTGATATATTCTTAAACCTTATATAATGCTTATTCCAGTACATTTAGTATGTCACAAATGCTATGGAACATGAATAACATGTGTGCACCTTAATTCTTAAAATCGACCAACCCAGCCCAAACTACCCCTTAGTTTGGACCGACCCAAACGAAAAAATTTAAACCGATATATAATTAGGTGAATTCTACATTAACCCGAATTTAATCGATTGAATATGAGTTTCGATTTTTCTGGCCAATCCCACGTAACCCGAAAATATTTTGTAAATATACAGGCAGTAGTTATATTATCAATAGTAGCTCATTGTTATTTTCCTTATGAGGACTTAGGTTGCATTTTTTTAGATACAAACTCTTTAAATTTTTAAGAATATATTTTAGTTACAAATTTTTTAGGGGTCCAAAAGTTTTTTAAGTGTAGTAGCAAAGTTCTATAATTATATGGACATCTTTATTATAAATGGAGTCTCCTGAAAAAAGAATTATAGTTTAAGTCCCGAAATTCAGAATCATGGGGATATATTTTCACTTATAATAACATAATCTTTAAAATATAAATGAAAATTAAATTGTTAATTCGTTTCATGCATCGAATTTCCTTTATTATAACCAATTCCTTATTTATAAACATTCTTATATATTTTAAAAAACCTTTGACAACCCGTCCAAAACAACCCAAATTGAAATATTTTATACTGGTTAGACTATGATTTCATTTTAAATGGGCTGTGTGGAAATATCTTAAGACGATTAAATTAGGTTGAGTTGATAAAATGTCTCAACCTGGGCCAACCCGCCCATGTATACACCTAGTTGATATTCTAATGAGCAAATTATGCATTCTTTGTCTCAAAGACCTATATAAAGGATGAAGGTGTACTTATTTACATCTAAGTGTGAAGTGCAAAAAGATATAAATATGAAGAAATTGGTCTCAGAAATAGAGGAAACCGAGTACAAAAGATAACTTGATTTGTTTTGGTATAACAGGAAAAAAAGGAATTCGCAGTACCTGGACAGTAGTTGTTCAAGACACATTATTAAAAATTCTGCTATGTTCTCAAATTTTTAGAAAAAAATTGACTCTGATATCACTTTTGAAGATGACGATAAACACCATGTGAAATGACTTGATTTCAAAGGACAATTTCATCATTAAAGAGGTTGTATTAGTTGAGGGTCTAAAGTACAGTTTAGTTAGTGTTGGTCAACTATTTGATAAAGGTTATAATGTGAAATTCACAACTGATGCATGTAATTGTTTTTTACAAGAAAAACAACAAATGTGATGCCGGTAGAAAATAAGAAAGTTTGTGTAAATTGTTGATCACTTAATACAGATTCAATTACTTGTCTTTTCATTAAAATAAACTCGTATCAAAGTTGGCTATAGCTAAAATAACCGTAAGAATTTATTCTCTCTACTTACTTTTAGGAGTTTCATTATACTTTTAGCTAATATTATAAAATATATTCTTCAAAATTTTTTATTTCTCTCGCCACTATTTTTAATCTACTATGAATTCAATTCACATTTAATCATTAAAAATTTCATAAAGAGAATTACTAAAGAGTGAATATAATTTGAAGATGGATCACATTTGGTCATTGAGAGCCAATAATTTTAAATTGTATTCAAGAGTACCTTAGAGTTTCTCTAACTAATTAAGACTATAATAAAAGAACATCAGTTACAGTAAAATTCCAACAATTGTACTGTTTTATTAAAATTGAATATAGAATCCCCTGAGTATAAATGACTGGAACCAAATTAAGTATCGAATCAAAACGAAATTTCACTTTTTATTAAAAATTACTTCTTTTTTTATTTAAGGTTGTTTTTAAAAAAACTAAGAAACATAGTATCCACGATTATGGTGAGGTATTGTGTGAAGAAGAATCATGATTATATTATGATTTTAAAAATTTTAATACTTTGTTAAATATAATATAAAATTATAAGGAATTAGAAATTTAATGATTATATCAAAATGCTGGTAACATTAAATAAATGTATAACTAAAAATAATTTTGCTTAGTATTAAAAATTTAATGTTGATGACAAATAATAACTTAAATAAATAATATTTTGTAATTAAAATTAGTCTCTCCGTAGAATTGGCATCAGTCTCCCCCCTCTTTTATTAACATAATCGGCTGGCTTTTTATCGATTTTCAGGTAAAAATCCTCAGATTCTTTAATTTATTTTATTTGTCTCTGTTGGTTATAGGCCCAATAAGGCCCATTGAACGAAGGCCCATTAAGCGGTTGTGCTACTGGGCCGAAGGACCTCCAGGCCCGCGTCGCCAAGGCCCATGGAAGCCCAGACCGAGGCCTGCTACTCGCGGACCGTTGGACAATGCAAGAGACATAACGCCCCCTTTTCACTCCCTCCTTAATGGTTGGTAACGGAAGAACATTCATGACATTATTGGGGTATAAAAACCCTTGTGAAGTAAGATAAAACGGATACACTCTCAACACTCTACTTCTCTTGTATTACTATCCTAATTTTACAGCCAGATTCTGATTCTCACACCGGAGGTGAATCGGGGGTCCAAACCCTCGCATTCTCTTCACTTTCAGGTACGGCCGAAGCCATCTGCAATCCGGTCGAAGCCTATTCATACGACCGAAAGGATTTGGGCGTAACATTTGGCGCCGTCTATGGGAAATACGAGAGCTATAAGTTAAGAAAATGACAGAAATTCATGAGCATTCACCGCCACCTGGTTTCACCGACAAGGGACAACCATCCTCCCTAGTCGACGAGGATGGGGTTATCACGTTAACCCGTGAAGAAGAGGCCTTACTCCTAAAGATCCGGGCAGAGAAGGCCGCGGAGAAGGGTAAGACCAAAGTTGATCAGATTGACAAGGAAGCGGAAGCGCGAGCCAAGAAAAGAGAGGCTGATGCCCTCCGACTCAAAGCCCTGCAACTGCAGAGGGAAGAAATTGAACTGCAAGAACAAGCCTTGAGAGAAGCGATGTGGGCCGAAGAGACCGGCGGAGCACATAAGGATATAAGGGAATGAAGGGCGTATGACGAAGAAGATGAGTTTGACTCTGATTCGCATCCCCGAAGGAAGAGGGCTAAGCAACCCTACTCTTCCGATTCAGATGACGAGCCCGATGGATCCCGCCTCATGCTCAATCGCTTAGAGAAGGCCCTCTTCGGTGATAGGAGGCTCAATCGAGAACCTGTTGTAACACAAGAGATTGAACTGTACCGACCCCCTCCGGGCGAAGAGAGACAATTCCCCAAGATGAGCGAGTTCAACGGGAAAGGGGACCCCGAGGACCATTGTGAAAAGTATGAACTCCTGATGGTTGGGATGGGCCACAACGATATAATGCTGTGCAAAATGTTCAAGACTTATCTCAAAGGGTCTGCCTCGATGTGGTACAAATCCCTGAAGCCTCGGTCAATCGGGTCTTACGAGCAGTTGAAGAGAAAATTTTTAAAGTACTACTCGCACCTGTGCCGAAAGGAGAAGGACACCGAAGCCTTGGTCCATTGTCGGCAGAGGGCGAATGAGGAGCTGGGGGATTATCTTGCTAGATTCAAGGAAGAAGCGGGAATGGTCACCAATCTGGACAAAATCAAAGCAATGGGCTTCCTAACGGCGGGGCTAGACCCCTATAAAGGTAAAAAGCTTCGTTCATCTCTTTACGATTTTCCCCCAAAATCCCTAAATGATATATATGTGAGAGGCGAGAATATTCGCCGCAAGATGGAAAGTATTGGGGGATATAAAGACACAAGAAGGGACGACCGATCAAAGCGGTCGACCGAGTATTATCTGAGGGCGATCCCGAAGAAGATAAACCCTTCGGCCGCCGCCATTGTCTAATTTGGTAATTGAAAAGACATAAGGGGCAATCACCCAAAAATTGAACATCACTACACTCTTATGAAAACTTGAAATTGGTAAACACGAATTAAGGGCCTTAAGGGGCAGTCCTAGAATAACGCCCCATCATTCGTCTTAACTTAATTATTTATTATTAATGAGGCCCAAGAAACCCCTGTCCCGGGGCGATCAAAGGAAGGACATGGTCCTTCGGCCTAGATAATGAAACAATTAATCCAACCAGGTTTAGGGGCGATCCCGAAGATGACCGCTGATCTAGGGGCGATCATTAAAAGATCAGCACCCATGTGCCCTCGCCTGAATTAAGAAAGGATTAATAGCCCGAACCAACCTTCGACCTTTAACCCTTGGGGCCGTAAGGGGTAGTGAGGCAGCAATACATTAAAATCGTTAAAAAATAATCGTTAAGGCAAATGAATAAGCCGAAGATACGATTCATTTTATTCGATAAGATCGTTGAGGCGAATGAAGCCGAAGATACGATTCATTTTATTCAATTCGATAAGATCGTTGAGGCGAATGAAGCCAGAGATGCGATTCATTTTATTATTAAAATTGTTGAGGCAAAATAAGCCGAAGATACGATTCATTTTATTCAATTCGATAAGATCGTTAAGGCGAATTAGGCCGAAGATACGATTCATTTTATTCAATTCGATAAGATCGTTGAGGCGAATGAAGCCAGAGATGCGATTCATTTTATTATTAAAATTGTTGAGGCAGAATAAGCCGAAGATACAATTCACTAATTTTGTTAAGGGAAATGAGTAAGCCGAAGATACGATTCATTTTATTCAAATTTTTTAAATTGTTAAGACGAATGAAACCAAAGATACAATTTTAATAATCGATAAGGCACCAATAATGCCGAAGAGACGGTTCGTTTTTAAGGTGAACAAATAAATGCAGTCGGACAATGCTGATGAAAAACAAAAGATGGATTAAAATATAAAACCCCGAAGGCTAGTTAAATTACAAAGAGTACCAACTACAAAGAGTACCAACTACTACCAATTACAAAGAGTACCGATTACGAAAAATAGAAATACATGAAGACGAACGAAGAATGCCGCTGCAAGAGTTGGGTACGACCATGGAAACACCAACGGCAAACTTCGCAACAAGATCATCTTCAGTCATGTCAAGCACCTCAGTGCTGAAGGTTTAGGCTTGCGGGTCTTTATCCGAGAGCTCTTCGTCTTCACCGGAGGAGACAGGAGGGACTTCGACTGCTGGACGACCGATAGGATCCTCCAGGCTGTCGTCCAGCAACTGCTTATAGTCCCAGTTCAGGCCATGAGCCTTCTCCAGGACATAATCAGCGCCGAACTGGAAGCAGCGCTCCTCAGTCCGGTCCAGCTGCTTCTGCTTCTTCCGAAGCTCCTTTCGGGACCTCTTCAGCTGGACGTTCCGATGGGAGATCCTCGGATTCGCCCTCTCCAGCTCATTCTCCAGCCGGGATCTATCCTTCTTCAGCTCAGCGGCTTCGACCTCGTTCTGGGCTCGCACCCTCACGAGCTCCTCCTCGGCCGCCGTAGCCCTCCTCTCCAACTCCCTCACCTCGGCCATACGAGTCTCCATATCCTTAACCTTATCCTCCACGGCTGCGGCCCAAGGGGCAGCCTGCCAGAGGATGACAAAAACATTACTAAAGGATGCCGAAAAGAAAAAAGTGGAAGAAAAATAGATTAAAAAATATACCAAGGACAGGAAGGACAGAAGCTCCGTGCAGGCTTCGGTAGTAGAGGCCGAGGCAAAGGTCGGGAGATCGACCGGGAGCTGAAGCCCATGGCAGAGATCCGAAGCCACCTCCTTCGTGGACTGTCGAGCAGGATACACAGTATGGTCGGACGTAAGCACGCCCCACCCCGGGAGATAAGAACGCACTATCCCCTCCTTGCTTCGGGTCCTCTTGGTAGGGTTCCCCTCCCCCATGTACTCCAAATCGTCCCCCTCCTCGGCCTCAGAAGCCACTCGGGATTGACGGGGCGACGAGGGCTTCTCGGTCGGGATCCTCTCGCCTGTGCCATCAGAGGGATCGGGCGTAGCCCCTTATCGATGGCCTTCTTCGCCGCCTCTTCGGCCGCCCTTTTCTCGGCCGCCCTGGCCTTCTTTCTCTCTATCAGGGCCTCCCTTGAAGACACTGAAATAAGGGAAAACAAGTTAGTCCAAGCATATACATAATCGAATGCATAATAAGAAAAAGAAAATACAGGTGTGGGGACAAAACTAAAGAAAAGGCCAAGGAAGAAGTTTTGTTACCCCCACCCCACAAGCTGAAGAGCCAATCCTTGTCCCGAAACTCTCCGGGACCCAGCTTCTTCACATTGACGTCCACCAACGCCGTGTAACTATCCTTCTCCTCCAAGGTCAGGATCGGCATGAGAAGCAGTGCGGGGTTTACATCCCGCCAAACCGACATGGCCGCCAACCCCGGACCACTCACATAGCACCAATGTGTGTGAGTGGACTTATTGTTCGAGTTGGTCGCCGTCGAATCGGGTCGCCCTGCCCGACGGGCGATGGTGTAAAAACCAGCACTCTTCGGATTCCTCCTGAAATCGTAGTGGTACCAGAATAGGCGAGTGCTGGGTGCGATCCCGGCGTGAAGACACCTGTTCTGAAAACAGTTGATATGGATGAACCCGTTCGGATCCATCTGTCCGAGGGCGATACCCATCTGGAAGAAGAGGTGCTTAATCAGCTTCAACGGCGGCACCCTCAAGCCGCATTTGAAGGCCGCCTCTGAAATCCCGACGGCGCAGCCTCCATATCCGTCCGGTACCCCGGGAGTGTCGAAGATTCTCTCACCCTCCCTCGGCGCGTACAGCCAACAAAGTCCTCGGGGAACAGAGTAATCATCGTACATCTGAACGACGCGCCCTTTTGTCAGTTCAGATCTATTATTGGCTGCGGGATAGTAGGCAGCCGAACCGTATAGGGCCCGTCCCGTCCGCTCGGGGCGAATGGAAGACGTTCCCACCAAGCTGTTGGACAAGGGGTCCCAAGAATCCGGGGGACGTTCTGCTCGATCCATGTCCCTGTATCAGGAACAGAGAGACATTAGTTCATGTACTCGGATTAGCAGATAAAAGAAAAAATAAACACCCGAGTACACGTCCCAGGACCGAACGAACCAGAACCCCGGAGGCTGTTTCCGAAGACTGCTCCTGAGCCAAGCCCACCCGAAGGATGTTCTTGCCTACAGAGCCTTACACAAACATCGCTCCAGACCACCTGTTTAAGCCCTAGGTCGGCTCCCGAAGGGTGTTCTAAAACCAAGAAATCCCGAAGAACGTTCTTGGTCATAAAACACCTCGCATGCGATCCTTAAACCCTTGGGGCCTCCTCAGAATTGGTAAAACCCAGAAACCTATGTTACCTACCTAAAAACCCCAGAAAAACACAATAGCACACGCAAAAACCCAGAAAATCCCCATAAATCCGGAACAAAAGTCCGCATGCAAACTCTCTAAAACACGGGAAACTAGCATGCAAATTCAAAACTGGAAAACAAGAAGAGAGACTTACTTATTTGAAGATGTTCTTGGATTGAAATGGGATGATTTGGGAAGACGGAGTTGTTGTTGCCCGTGATTGAGAGATTCACCGCGATTTGTCACTGTGTGTGGAGAATCTAAAGTGATAAAAAAAATGAAATATACAAATGGGCTTATATAGGCGCCTAAAATGAATTTAGAGCAACGACGTTTGGGGGTTTTTGAAATGAACGTCCCAGATCAAAACGGCTGAGATTGAGTCATGAAACGACGTGCCACCAGCTGTCATCAATGCACTGCAAGTCCCCATAAGATTGCCACGTGTACGACCGAAGATCGAGGCGGGACTGAAGCGATCGCCCTAGGGTTCCTTCATCCCCATATGGGCCGAGACCGGTGCCCGTCGGCTGGCCCGAAGGCCCAGCCTAAGGACAGGGACATGTTGGTTATAGGCCCAATAAGGCCCATTGAACGAAGGCCCATTAAGCGGTTGTGCTACTGGGTCGAAGGACCTCCAGGCCCGCGTCGCCAAGGCCCATGGAAGCCCAGACCGAGGCCTGCTGCTCGCGGACCGTTGGACAATGCAAGGGACATACCGCCCCCTTTTCACTCCCTCCTTAATGGTTGGTAACGGAAGAACATTCATGGCATGATTGGGTGTAAAAACCCTTGTGAACTAAGATAAAATGGATACACTCTCAACACTCTACTTCTCTTGTATTACTACCCTAATTTTACAGCCAGATTCTGATTCTCACACCGGAGGTGAATCGGGGGTCCAAGCCCTCGCATTCTCTTCACTTTCAGGTACGGCCGAAGTCATCTGCAATCCGGTCGAAGCCTGTTCATACGACCGAAAGGATTTGGGCATAACAGTTTCTTTAATACTCTTCTTTATCCATTTCTTTTTTTTAACTAAGTTTGTCTACCCATTTCAGTTGTTTATTTTGTTTTTTAATCCAAATCACTAGATTTCAAATTTTTACTCTTCAATTTATGTGGAATTTTTTGATTCGAGAGTGGACCAATTATCTAATACAGTGATTTTTTTTTAAGAATTAAGAGTTTTATTTACATATGTCATTTTCAACATTTCGTTTTATTGTCTCGGCCTAAAGATTGGGATTTGGTTTATTTTTATATTTATTTGATTTTTTCATTTTTATAAATTCTTTATTCGGCCTATGCATGTGGAGAACAGGAGAAGTGGGTTCGACCACTCCCTTCTGTTGAGCAATTTTAGTTTTATATGACATGCTGCTGCAGGAGTGTAGGGCATTAAACGTACCTACATTTATATTATACACATCGGGCCACGTATGACTTAGTGTCAATTATTACGAGTTCATCCATTTCCTTCTTATCCTCTATTCTCTACTAAAAAATATAACATTATTTATTATATTATATGCTCGAGTTCGATAAGCTTTTAATGATTTAAAATATGTATACTTATAATTTTGGTTTTTGAGACTAATTTACTATCCTCAATTTTTTTGGATATATTAACACATTATTAAAATTTAGCATCTCCGTGGCTGATTAATACTTGTATATATCCGAAACCAAAGGAAAATAAAAGAAGTAATGTGTGTAATTCAAAAAGTAGGCCAAGCTATGCATGTAACATGTGTAGTCATGTGAAGGATTTGGCTAAGTGGGCACGATCACTCACTTTTGTTAACAAAAAGTTGGAGAAATTTCTTGTTCTTACATGGAATAGAACATTTACGAGTACATAATTGTTTGGATCAAATTTACAACATTATATAATTTTAAACCGTTGGCGGGTTGGGATTTAAGCTGCAACAAAATCTTAAAAAATGGCAATCCTTTTCTTGTGAGCTGCCAACTCAGTAATCGCATCAGTTTGCAGCATATTCTTATTATAGAAATGTCACTATCTACCAACTACCTTAATTATTGACATAATCACTACAATTAGCAGCACTACTTTTTATTAAGCACGGCCTTTCTAGAAAGTTAATAGCAATTTATTTAAATGGGTCTGAGGCTTTCACGACCCGAGAATCCTGTCAACAGGAGCTCACCGATCATGATTACAAATTTAGAAAACAAATTGAAATACCGATTTATATCAGTAACTTTAAAAGATAAAATTATTTATCACTAATTTATTAGTCAAATAGAATCCTAAGTACATTTACTATGAACTTAAAAAAACGATTACAATAATTTAACGTAATCATATTCACATAATAAAATAAATATTAAATTTTTTTCCTCACTAAAATTTAGATAAAATTTAACTAGCATTTTGAACACAACCAGAATAATAAAATTACACACATAACCATCAGGCGAGAAACATATCACTTTGCAAATAACGGGAACAACCTTATTAGCAGATTTCTAACAAAGTTAAAACAACATAAATAAAAATTTAAATTGTCACATACATCTTAAACTTTATTATATAATAACTTTTATTACAAAATTCAGCTTTTCTTCATATCTGTTGTTGTAACACATTTTGGACGGTTTGTCTCAAAATCTCTAAAATTGTATCCTTTTATGATTAAACTAGCCATGATCAATAGCGATCTTCTATTTAATTTCATAAACTTTAGTTAAATAATTTATTTAAAAAAAAAACATAGCTGTCTACGCAATGATTTATCAAAACATGGGCGGTGGGGCGGCAACCAATGGTTAGTCTTGATCCACTTATTTTGGGCCCATGCCCAGTGCCATATGGGAAAATTATGTGGAATTATTCAAAAGAAAACGCCTACAATCATTTTTATTAATTTTTCTAAAACATCTTATGTAGTATATAAAGCTTGCTACTCCATACAACTTGATGCACACAACAAAGACTTAGCATTAGCAACAATATACTATCAACTCTTCTTTTTTCTTTACACTCTAAAATTATTTAAAAAAATGGTGAAGCTTGCAATTGGTAGCATTGGTGACTCTTTGAGTACAGTGTCACTCAAGTCTTATTTGGCTGAGTTCATTGCCACTCTTCTCTTTGTTTTTGCTGGTGTTGGATCTGCCATAGCTTATGGTAATCTTACTAAAGTTCTGTCTTGCTCATATACATTATTTTGCTTTTTAATTTGTTAATGATTAAACACACTCGTACACTTATTGTCTTTGACAAGATTCGAATCTTCAACCTCTGGTAAAGAAAGTGACAGTGATATCGTTAAACCAAGTGACTATCAGTAGTGTTATGCAACCATATTCGAGAATGTTTGCATATCCTCGTTTCAGTAACAGCTGAACTTGGAACGCATGCTTAACCTATAATATGTACTTCAAGAAACATAATTGAACCAGATCAAACATGCATGTAAAAGTTATATATATTAGCCTTTACCCCTACTTTACGTCTGGATGAGAAATACGAAAACCATGTAAATCCTACATGTTTTCGTTAAAGCCCTCGTTTTTGATTTAAAATTGTTTACTAAAAAATGTTATATTTGAAGAAGCTGTAAAAAGACATCAAGACACTAACAGAATTTTTTGTGGTGATGAAATTGCAGGGCACCTAACAGCCGATGCAGCATTGGACCCAGCTGGTTTAGTAGCAATAGCCATAGCTCATGCATTTGCTCTGTTTGTGGGAGTGTCCATGGCAGCCAACGTCTCAGGTGGCCATTTGAACCCAGCTGTCACCCTCGGATTGGCTGTTGGAGGCAACATCACCATCATTACTGGACTCTTCTACTGGATTGCTCAGTTGCTTGGTTCCACTGTCGCTTGCTTTCTCCTTAAATTCGTTACTGCTGGCAAGGTAACTTTCAAACCCTGAATTCAAACATTCGATTATTACTAATCGTAGTCATAAGTCAAGACAATTGCTAGAAGCCTAAAAACTGTTTAACATATGATTAGTGTAATAAACATGAAATATAGTGTGATCAAGCTAAGTAAAAATTACAGTTTTTGAGGACCCTCAGTTATATAATAATGAACCAACATTTGAAATCCGATTCAATACCTCCTGATTCAGTGGTATCTCTATGCTCCTTTTATGAGATGTTAATTGGCAAAAAAACATTTGGAATCTGATCGTATTCACCAACTCTGTTTGCGGGCTCTCGTTCTTACTTTTTCAAGTTTGTCCTCTACACTTTTTTCATTTTGTTGTCCTTGGGCTGTCGATAATAATAATGTCACTTGCTAGCTGGTTTGTTTTTTGGTGGTACCATATCACCAATCATGCAAATAGTAAATAAATAACATTATAAATCATTATTGCACAAGTAATACTAGTTTATACATAATTTAGTTTCTTAAATATGATTAAATACTTTGGTATAGTAGATTAGCTGGAAAAATAAACATAAAGACAGGGCCAGGTTCTGCTTAGAAGCAATTTTTACTGATAACTCATGAATATTTTCGATATTTGAAAAAAGCTTGGAATTATCGAAGATGTTGATAATTTTGAGCTGGTTTTTGTTAACAGGCCATCCCAACGCATGGAGTTGCAGCAGGCATGGGTGCAGCTGAAGGTGTAGTGTTTGAGATCATCATCACCTTTGCCCTTGTCTACACCGTCTACGCCACCGCAGCTGACCCCAAGAAGGGCTCACTAGGCACCATTGCACCCATTGCTATTGGTTTCATCGTCGGTGCCAACATTTTGGCTGCTGGCCCATTCAGCGGTGGCTCAATGAACCCCGCACGTTCATTCGGCCCTGCTGTTGCTAGTTTTGATTTCTCTGGTCACTGGATCTACTGGGTTGGACCACTCATTGGTGGAGGCTTAGCTGGGCTTATCTATGGTGATGTTTTCATTGGATCATATGCTCCAATAGCTGAAGATTATGCTTAATTATTGCATTTTCTTTTGTGTTTTTGTCTTTGTTGTTGGTTAAAAAGTTGTGGTTCTGTTTTTACTCTTTTAATGATGTTCTGAAATGTTGGTATTGGGTTTGATTCTCTTGTTCCAAGAAAGAAGTGTTGATAAATTATTTATTCAGACATTCTTCATGCAATTTCTTTTCATCATAATTTATGGAATGTTTTAGCTGTAAAAGTAATTATGCAAATATGTTCGTATGTAGTGTATCAAACTCAGAATTTCTCAGTCCATGTGTTACAAGAAGAGATTGATATCCAACTGGCTAAACAGAACTTGGTGGCATGCCTACTCCAAGACTGAGTTCTAGCGATTTGTTTTTCCACAGTTAGATGGAACCTTCAATGATTAGGCTTAGAACAAATTTTCCTGCATTCAACCGAGTAAATCTGATTTCCCACTTTTACAATACTGATCATTTTCAAGTCCCCAACACACCCATTTCACCAACCTTAATTAATGATGCAATTCAAACATTATTTGGTAAATTCATTTTTAATTGTAATAATAAATTAAATTAGCAAATAAAGTCTTCACCAGTTAATTACAGCCGTGAATCTTTTGACCACCAAAATCACGCCCGGGACATGAACATTTGCAGCTGAGTAAAAACTAATGTCATACAAATTATATAAATGTTAAATAGATAGTGATCTCTATCAGAGAATTAAATGGGTTGTGCGTTCTGGAACAAAGGACAATGTGCATAGAAAATTAGAAACTCAGTTACTAGCTAAGAACAACTCCAAGAGTTGATTGACAAACTATTTATATGTAGGCTCCGAGTCATTTAACATGTAAATTATGGCTCGCTCCAACAGCCATCCTCAAAACTATCTCTATCTGTTTTAACATATTTTCTACTACTAATTTATAATGGCTATCTATACTTTACTGCAAATTTCAACAGCCCTATGTCATAGTATTTTTTTTCTTGACAGCAAACATTCTTTTCCGGTGACACTAAATTTCATGATTACATATTTCTGTGGAAAATTCTGTGTGAGACGATCATTATTCCTTCGAATACAAGCGGCAATAGATTCACGATCCTTATTTTGTGCAAAAGTGTAATGCAGCTGAAGTTCTTGAACTATCATCACTCCATATAATTACTGCGCATTGAGAATGATGGTCTATGGAGTACATACATGTTCAATTGGTTATTACATTTGATCGGTGAAAGAACTATAATAGAAAATATAAGAAAATATGTCATATTAATTAATCAAATATTTAGATAGTATTATAAAATTTTCATTTTATGTCTCGGTTAAATACATCATATATGTCGATCATGTGACAATGTATATGACAATGTATGGAGTGGAGGACAAATATAATATGAATCAGTTATATCGGGTTTAAATGTTACACAAGATAAAGTATACCTGTGAGTTAAACCAACATAAAAAATGTTAAACCCAACCTACATCCTTTAAAGAAATCTACTTATAAAATACCAATATATATTATAAAACACTAATATATATTATATGTCCTTGTTTGGCGAACATACATATATATCAATATTTTATAAAAGGAACCAATATATATTGTCAAAAAATTGTTATATATATATATATATCCTAAAGCCTCAATGTACAATCAAAACATGCAGGAAGTACAAGTAACTAAAATTTGTCCAACCAAAAATTTCTGAAAATAACTTTTATGGATAAAAATTTAGGGTATATTTAATACCAGGGTTCGTGAGCTTCGAGACTCGATGTGACTGCTCTTGTGTTTCGTGACTCAATCTGTCTTAACAAGATATCTACGTACCTTGCTGATTATCAAGGATCAAGTCAAAAATGTAGTTCTGATTGGCGGGGGTGAGACCCTTTATATAGGTGTGGAATACCTTGAATTAGATTAGATTTAGGAGACTTAGTGGGTAAGTCTCAGAATTAAAATGGACTTTGAAGTCTTAGAAAGTAGTAACTGATTCCTTATCCTTCGAGACCTCTTCGAGGCTAATCCACAAGGTTTCATTCCTTTATTAGGATTTTTCTCAATAACTGATTTTTCCATTATTTAGCAATTACGAAAATAATAATTATTTAGGGTTATTAGGTCTTCTTTGTTCCATCAGGCCTGATCAATGTGTTAACCTTCTTGGACATGATCAATGTGTTAATCTTCTTGGTTGGAATGTCATTCACATGGCTTTCTTTAATGGGCCTTACAACCCTAGATGTAATTAATGCAACATTAATAACATAATTAAGGTTTATTTTACCCTTATCATTTTCCCCCCAAATTCTGACAAACCGTAAAAGATTTCGCAGAAGTTAGGTTCACTTGTTCCCTTACAGGATATCATTTTTGCGTAAAGTGTGGAGCGATCTACACATTTACAACGATTTGCCTTGTATGTGGCTTTAGGGTTGTTTTGGAACCCCCCCCCCCAATTATTTTCCTTACCTCATTCCTAATTCTTAGGAGTTTTCCGGTATTTTTCCTAAATTTTCAAGAATTTTTTCTTAATTTATGGAATTTTTCTTTAATTTCTGGAATTTTTCCTTAATTTTTAGGAATTTTTCCTTAATTTCTGGATTTTTTCCTTAATTTTCAGAAATTTTCCCTTAATTTTTGGGATTTTCCCAATATTTTTAGCTTTTTTCGACCAGGATTCTGCCTTAATCGACCAGTTCGACCAGGATTCTGGTCGATTTTAGCTTAATTTTGCCCCCTGGTTGATGAGAATTTCGACCTGGATTCTGCCTTAATCGACCAGGACTCCTTATCGATTTCGACCAGGATTCTGGTCAACTTTAGCTTAAATTTGCCCCTTTGGTCGATGAGAATTTCGATCAAGATTCCTGATCAAAATCGACCAGAATCCTGATCGAATTAACTTGGATTTTATCACTGTGGTCTAAGGGAAAATCGTCCAGGATTCCCGATCGATTCGATCAGGACTCTGATTGACTTATACTTATGTTTGACACTGAGGTCCATCTGAAATTCGATCAGGATTATTCTTTCCATTGATCAGGACTCTAATCGACTTAAGTGAATTTCTACCCCCTCTAATCGAATGCAAATTTGATCAGAATTCTGTCTTTTTCGATCAGGACTCTGATCGACTTAAGTGATTTTCTACCCCTCTAATTGAATAAAAATTCGATCAGAATTCTGTCTTTTTCGATCAGGACTCTGATCGACTTAAGTGATTTTCTACCCCTCTAATCGAATGAACAGGGTTTCCTTCACCATCGATCAGGACTCTGATCGATTTAAATACTTTTTTACCACTCTAATCGAATGAATATTCGATCAAGATGACCTCCTTTTTTAGCCGAAATTCTGGTCGACTTTTGACCTTTCAGATTCTTTTTCACTCTCTTGAATGCCCCAGAAATTTCTTTTGTAATGGGTTTTCTTGGATTGGGCCTTGCCTCCATGGGCTTTTAGTTGATTCACTTTCCAAAATTTTGGCTATATAAGTGAGGTGAGAAGTGAGAATTCTCATTTCACCTCTCACTCTCAAAACCTCTCAAATTTCTCTCTCAGAAAAGGCGATTTTCGGCGAGTCTCTCAGTCGCAACTCCACCGTTAGCCTTTCTTCTTCCTTCTTTTTCTGCATTTCAAGCTTTCATCCCAAGAATTTCAATGGTTGATCGTGATCTTGCTCATCTGGCAAAGATGAACTCATCCAAGAGAGGTACCGCTATTCATATTCAATCTCCTTATACTTCTCTCATAGATATGATAAATTTTAGGGGGGATGAATATCCCTCCCTTTCTGACCTAGATTCTTATAATCACGGTAATACATTCCATGAACTTGATGGTAAGATAGAGAGTCTTAAAAGCATATATAAACTTCCCCCAACCTTAGAATTACTTCGGCCACCCCTGGGGATAAGACCTGTAATTGGGAGGGGGATACCATTTTTATTTATCGAGAAACCCTAACTGCGGGTCTAAGGTTCCCATTTCACGAGTTCATCCCCCGTCTTTTAGCAGATGTTCAAGTAAACCCATGTCAGCTTCCCCCCAACGCATGGAGAAATATTTTATGTTTCATGTTCTTGTGTCTTAGGAACAAGTTCCCTCTTTCTGTTGCTGTTTTTAGAAAAAAAATCAATTCTATAATAGCTCTTTAACTCAACCGGGTTGGGTTTTTATTCACCAACGGCCCAGAATCCCTCATAATTTTTTATAGTAATTCAATTGTGGAAAACAACCCAAAATGGAGAGACGAGTTTGTTAGGTTAACATGGGATGAAGGTGATTGGGCTACCCTTTTTCGTAGGCCTTTTTGCAAGGTAGTAGATGGTAGCCCAAGTAGTATTAGGCTTACCGACGAGGAGGAGGATGTTTATCAAGCCCTCATTTCAGATGATGGTCAAACAGACACATGGACTCTCTTAGAGGAGTTCTCTTTGAAGAAAGTGGGCCTTTATCAGGTCAGTGACAGGGGTAATTTAATCCTGTTTTTCCTTTGTTTTTCTTTTATAAACTGTCAACATTTATAATTGTTAACACCCTTCTTTTTTTATATTTCAGCTTGCGAGGCCATTAACAATATGAACATGCCTAAAGAGGGGGAATCCGGCCACCAGAAGAGGGCCAAACTCAACAAGGACCCCAGGAGCTAACCTGATGGGCCTTCTTTTCTCAAGCCCATGTTCCGGTAGTGGAACTGGGAGACGATGTGGACCCCCCCTCTGAAGGCACACCTTTAGGCCTAATTGGGGCTTTAAGAGAAGTGATACGGTGGTTGGATCCACCAAGCACGCCAAGGACTGGTCTTATCATTCCCTTACTCCCCACGATTTCACTGATATCGTGACGGGGAGTGACATAGAGACCCCAGAACTTCTGGGTTCACAACCCCAAGCTACGGTAATATTTCTATCTTATCTTTTAATTTCAACTTCTTTTTTCTCTTTTATAAATCTTTGTTAAATCCTTCTTTCTTTATGCAGAGCAATACTTACTTTTAGGCGGCCCTTCATCAAGCTAGGTCCTTGAAGAAGAACTCTAATTCCTTCAAGAAGGAAATGAAGAAATGGAAGGAGGGGGTCGAGGTTTTGGAGAAGAAGTTGAAGATCAAGGGGAGAAGCTGTCAAAGGCCCATGCTGAGCTGGTTAAACTCCAGAGTGATAAGGAAACCATCATTTATGATTACATGGATTCTGAGAAATTTAAGAATCTCATGGATATTCATGACGAGGGTCTTTATCCTCTTCAGTTTACCCAAGGGTGGGATGCGGCGGTGAAGGCAGTGTCTGAGAAGCATCCTGGCTTGATAGATCCCAAGGACTTTATAAGTCCTGAATACCCAGAGACTGAAGATAGTTGGATGCTCTCTTCAATTCTCCCCGGAATGATGATCGCATCCTAGACCCCAGTACTACCTCTCCTGCAAAGGATGTCGAGCCTTCTACCAATGCTGAGAAGGGAGATACTGAGAAGGAGCAGGGGGGATGGCTCCAACATGAAGGAGTAGTGCTTTTAGTCTTTTCAGTCTTTATATTTGTTGTCTTTATTTGACTTATTTTATTCTGAACTTATTTCCCTTCGGGGATTATTTATATTATCTTAAGTTGTTTGTCTATTTTTTTACTATTTTTTCTAAGTACTTGTACTATTTTATGAGAGTTAGATAGTTTACTATCCTTTTCGTAGCTTTCCCTTATTTTACTTCATACTTGTACTAAAATAGATAAGCAAACTCAACCATACATGGCATGAACCAAACATTCTAGGATAAAATGAACCAAACAGTTCTAAATCAAGTTTATGGAAACTTCATAAATTGTAAACTCTTGGGATTCATCCCTTACATAATTCTTCGTAGAGCTAAAATTTGAAATAATAGTCTTATAAAACTAACACATGAAATCCTAAGCAAGCAAAGCTTCAAGGTGCTTTTCAACCTTTTTACCACTATAGTAAGTATGAGCTATAGGTAGTAAACTTTCAGGTTTTGAGCATGCCAAGTCCGTGGTACTTCTTTTCCATACATGGTCCTCAACTTGTAAGTTCCTCTCCCTTGAACGCTCTTAACATTATATGGTCCTTTCCAATTCGGGGCGAGCTTTCCTTTCTGCCCTACTCCAGAGGCTTCCACCTTTCTTAGGACCAAATCCCCTTGCTTGAAGAATCTCTCTTTCACCCTTATGTTGTAATAAAAAGAGGCTTTTTTCTGATATTCCACGATCTTTGCATGCGCCGTATCTCGTACTTCATCTATTAGATCCAGGGCTAACCTTTGTCGTTCCTCATTTTCCTCAGCATTGTATGCTTTAATTCTAGGAGATGAATGCGATATTTCTAAAGGAACTACTGCTTCTGCCCCATATGTCAGCATGAATGGTGTTGCTCCTGTAGTAACTCTACACGTGGTTCTGTAAGCCCATAGTATTGACAGTACTTCATCCACCCAATTATTTCTGGATTTTTCAATCCTCTTCTTTAACCCATCTAGAATGATACAATTCGCAACCTCTGCTTGCCCATTGGCTTGAGGGTGAGCAACAGAGGTGAATCTCAGATCAATTTTATTCTCTTCACAATACTTTCTGAACTCTTCATTATTGAACTGTGTTTCATTATCGGTTACTAAGATTCGGAGAATTCGATATCTACACATAACATTCTCCCACAGGAACTAGCGACTTGCTCAGTCGTAATCTTTGCCAGGGGCTTGACTTCAATCCACTTGGTAAAATAATCAATCGCTACGATCAAGAATTTCCTTTGAGCGGTAGCCATGGGGAAAGGCCCGAGAATATACATTCCTCATATAGCAAAAGGGATGGGAGAATTGATGGAAGTCAGCATCTCAGGAGGCTGTCGAACAATTGGTGAATATTTCTGACAACGATCACACTTCTTCACATATTCTTTGGCATCAACCATTATTTATGTCTAATAAAAGCCTAAATGGGTTATCTTATGTGCCAGTGTTCTGCCCCCCAAGTGTTATCCACAAATACCTTCTTGTACATCCTCGAGAGCCAAATGTGCCTCATCAGGTCTGAGACATCCTAAGTTGGAACCACATAAGTTTTTTTGTACAGTATCCCATCGATCAAGGAATATCTCAGTGCTCGCACAGCCAATTTTCGTTCATCAGTCACATCGTTTGACAGCCAACCAGTTTGAATATGTGCCTTAATGGGATCTATCCATGATGTCCCCAGCCCTATGGGGGCTATAAGCTTAACATCGATGCTTCATGTTTTCAAAATGTGGAATTACACACTTCCCGAACTTTTATCTATCTATGATGAAACGAACTTAGATAATGCATATACCTTAGCATTTTCCTCTCTTGGAATGTGCTCAACATGACATTCATCGAATTGAGTCATCATAGCCCTTACTAGGCGAACATACTTAGCCATTATTTCATCTCGTGCCTCGAACTCCCCATTGACCTGGGATATGATAACCTTCGAATCCCCACAGAATTTCAAGTTCTTAACCCTCAATGTTCCTGTTAGGCTGAGGCCAACTATCAGAGCTTCATACTCAGCTTCATTATTGGTGATTGGGAAGTCTAACTTCATGGCATATTCAATCAAGAACCCATCTGGGCTTTGTAAAACAAGTTCTGCTCCACTCGAATTTGCTTTTGATGCTCCATCAAAATAAAGAAACCAATATTCCTTTTTTTTAACGCTCTCTTCTTTGTCTCCTTTACTGCCTTCCGCGTCTCGAGATGTAGTATCTTACTACCCCCCGACGTCTTGGTGAGGTATGGTACATGTTGATGAGACTGCGTAGCTGTATTAACAGTTACGTGATAACTCAACACAAGAACAATACTAGAACAAGACAGATTAATAATACTACGTCTACACAAGAAATTAGGAAGAAAATATGACAAGGAAAATACAAAATATCAAAGGATTAGAAGAAAGCTTGAAGTCTGTTTACAGATCACTGAAAGAAGTTCATTAATATGATCATGCGTCAGTGAAGAATAAAGGTTAAATACTTTCAAAGTTTCAGAAATGATGAATATTCGGTGTATAAGTGCTACCAGAAGATTTCAGTGTATTGACATTGATTGAAGATAGACAGTGTTCGAAGCATAGGAATCTGAATAATTGAAGACATGGTATAGACAGAGTTTAAAGAAGACAATTACAGTCTTGAAGTTATACTCACTGACAGGAGTTCATTTATATGTTCAAGCGTCAGTGAAGAACAGTGAATGAAGTATTCAAGATTGTAGTAGCAATGAAGACGTTGTCTAAAGTACCAGAAAGGATTCCATTGAAAGTACATTTGTTTATTGACAGTCAGTGTTTGAAACGATAAAGTTGTTGCAGGCTTAACAATGTAATCAAGGCTATAATACGAAAACCTGAATCGGGGTTAGTCGTCTGTGAACTAGACCAGTTGCACTAGGCATCAACAACTCGTGAAAGGAATCTGGGTATTATTTTTAGAAGAATTGTTAAGGTGAGGAAAGTAGTTGAATTGAACATTTATCTGTTAAAGTACGAAAAGAGGTGAGCGGGGTATACAGCTAAGCGGCTCGAGAGATTGGCGAAACTCAAAGTTTAATTGTTAAATTAAATAAATTTATTTAATGGACTTTAATATAATTTATTTAATAAACTTAAAATAATTTATTCTATAAACTTTAAGAAATTTATTTTATAAACTTTAAGAAATTTATTTTATAAATCTAAATTAGTTTATTTATATAAGTTATATTTAAAGTTTATTTAATAAATTAATTTAGTTACAATTTAAACTCAAACAAAAAGATAAAAAAAAAACCAAAAAAAAAGAAGAGAAAAAGAAAATAGAAAAAGAAAACCAAAAAAGGAGAAAAGAAAAAGAAAAGAAAAAGGAAAAAAGAGAAAAAGGAAAACAAAAAAAAGAAATCAATAAAAAGACCAAATGGTCACAAGTTGGTAAAGGAGGTGGTTTTTGTTACTAGTCGCACGTTGTGGAATAAGATAAAGAAATCAAGTGCTAGTCGCCAGTTGTATTTATTAGTCGCAGGTTACCTGTAATTTTTGTTAGTCGCAGGTTACAAAAAGAATATTCATGATCTCAGCTCTCTCCTCAGCCACACATTATTGATAAAAAGTCTACACAAGCAGCATATCAGATTCAGGAATTGTATTGTTTTGTTCATCTTCTTCTCTCCCAAAAGAGTTGAAGATTGCGGCAAAGAATTTACAGAGAAGCTCAAGCTTTTTGTTTATCCGTTTAACTTCTCACCGGAGTAACGTTATAATGCCCGGTTTAACTCTTGTATATTCTTAGGGGCACTATAAACGTTACCCGGTAATTAAATCCTAGTACAAACAAAAGCTAGATCATTGTATAGGATTTAATTTGTAAATCTTTGTAGAAGCTAGGAACCTTGTTATTCTTAGATTGTAGCTGGTTAATTTATTTACCGGAGTGTAGCAACACCCCTCGAGGATTTATATACGAATATATATTTCCCCGAATATCTTGTGTTCCTCGTTTTATTGTTCTAAACACTATTCCTCTGAAGAACACGAAACCACTAATCGAGCACTAAATTTATATCCGCAAAAAATTTGAAAGAATTTTTTAATTTAGTGATTATCATATTCAACCCCCCCTTCTACGATAATTCGGGACCTAACAATACATTCCACCATGAAGTCAGCCAACGCCTCGGCTTTTATTGCCGTTCGCGACTTGTATTTAATGTCGAATTCTCCCAATTCTATTGCCCATTTAATCAGTCTCCCACTAGCTTTGGGACTGTGTATGATGTTTCTCAAGGGCTGATTTGTTAGCATTTTGATTTTATGAGCTTGGAAGTAAGGACGCAATTTTCTTGTAGCCATTTTTTTAATTTCTGATTTATTTACATTTTCATAAACTTTAAAATTCTTATATTTAAATTATTCTTAAATATTAATTTACATTTTATTTAATTTTTAAGAAAATTCAAAATTCTTGAAAATTAGATTTTTCGTAAATATTTATTTTTGATTAATTTACTTTTTTAAGAAATTTAAAACTTTTGGAAATTTAAATTTTTCTTTAATATTAAAATTAAGGGTACACAAAGGATTGGTAGACTCGATATTCCTCCGGGCTTTTAAAGATATTTATAATCTTTCGAAGAAAACGAAGACCATATGCTATTCAGACAGAAAATTCCCGAACACGGATTGTGAAGATAATGGTTTTCTTATTCCAATGAAAATAATTTTAAGACCTACAGACGAAAATTGTGGAACTTCCTCAAAGGCTTACTCCATAAGATACCACTGGGTTTTCAGACGCATGAAAGGAATGAAATTTCTACGGGTACAAGTTTTCTAGAAGATTTTAAAGACAACTCTATGATTCCAGATTATATAGTCACACAGTGGTTTGTACCAATGCTAAATTTATCCGAGAATCAATGAGAACATATAGGCGGGAATTATGGAGGTCAGATAGAATAGTGGGGACATACAAACATCTCAGTTGCATGCAGTAAAGTTGGAACCTCGGGACAGAATGTAAGAGTTACTGATAGTTGAATCAGAGGTAGCTCAGGTAGAATTACTTGAGTGACTGGACGTTAGGGCGGTGTTTCACTTGTCAGCGAAGTTTAGTCGCATCAGATTCACAAGGAGTACATAAGCTATATCCAAGGATCAATCCTATCTATTTCGAAGCAGAGACTCTTACATATTCAGTTCAAGAGGTGGTTACATGTTAGATATATTTGTGATGTCATGTCTAATAATGATTTGTGTTTAGTTTTCAGATCTTGAATAACAGGACAAATCAGGACTTAACTGGAAATCAGTACTTATACTGAAGTCAGAACTTAAGATATCAGAACTTAAGTTATCAGAACTTAAGATATCAGAAGATATTTATCAGAAGATAATATCAGGACTTAAGAAGACATTCAGATAAGGAAGGCGACTGATTGAAGGAAAGAAGATTAAGACAAACACAAGAAGAGATATGCATGGAGAAGAATTCTATGAAGAATAGAAGACTTGGAGGAAAGGATAAGTAATTGATATATTTTAGGATGCAGACTTATATTTGATATCAATTAGAAGATTATCTTGCAACTGTGTGTCTATATAAACACAACATAGGGTTTACACTATAAGTGTTATTATAATCGAGAATATTATTCATTGTAACCCTAACAGCTCTCGTGATATTTGTTTATCACTGAGAGAGAACGGTTCCATTGTAATATTGTTTTATTAATAAGATTATTTTGTATTTCACACTTGTGTTCTTAATTCGATTTGATTGTAGTATACACTGTATTCAACCCCCTTCTACAGTGTGTGTGACCTAACAAGTGGTATCAGAGCCTATATGTTAACACATATACAGTAAAGATCCAAAACAATCATGTTTGAAGAAGAAAAAACTCCAACCAAGCCCACCAAAACTGAAGAAACTCCAAAGACTCAAATCCATAATCGATATGAGACTATTAGGGTTCCCATACTGAAACCTTCTGAGTATCCCATATGGAAAGTAAGGATGACTATGTTTCTGGAAGCTACAGATCCAGAATACCTTGACAGAATTAATGAAGGACCACATAAGCCAACCAAGCTCTCTGTTGTAGTTGCAGATCAGCCATCAATGACTGTACCAAAGGAGAAAAGTGAATATACAGCTGAAGATATCTCATCTATTGCCAAGGATGCAAAGGTAAGGCATTTGCTGCATAGTGCCATTGATAATGTCATGTCAAACAGGGTAATTAATTGCAAGACTGCAAAGGAGATATGGGATGCCTTGGAGACAAGATGCCAGGGAACTGATTCAATTAAGAAGAACAGGAGGACTATACTCACTCAAGAGTATGAGCACTTTGACTCAAAACCTGATGAGTCATTAACTAGTTTATATGACAGATTTGTCAAACTCTTGAATGATCTGTCACTGGTGGATAAGGAATATGATCTTGAAGATACTAATCTTAAATTCCTTTTAGCTCTTCCTGAAATTTGGGACTTGAAGGCAACTACTATAATAGACAACTATGCTCTTGATAAAACTATTCCTGATGAAATTTATGGTATGTTCAAAACTCATGAATTTGAGATGGATCAAAGAAGCAAGAGACATGGGAGAAAGTCAAGAACAGTTGCTCTTAAGGCTGAGGAGGAATTCCCCAAAGTGGCTACCTCAAAGAAAGGAAAGGGAAAGGCTCTAATCACAAAGTCTGATACTGAGTCATCAAGTTCTGATAGTGATGAGGATTCAGAAACTGAAAGTCTATCTGAGATGAATGCTGATGAAGAGATGATGAAATTGTGTGCTCTTATGGTGAAGGGTATCACTAAAATAGCCTACAGGAAATTCAGAAGGGGAAAGAAATTTTCTAGGAAAAGTGGAAGTTCTGATAAGAAGGGATTTAGAAAATCTGAAGGCAAAGCAAGAAAGTCTGACAGAGGAGATTACTCAAATGTTAAATGCTACAATTGTGGTGAGAAAGGCCACATATCTCCTGATTGCAAGAAAGGAAAAGGTGACAAAGGCAAGGCACTTGTCACAAAGAAGAAAAGCTAGACAAACACTTCAGATTCTGAACATGAGGTGAACTATGCCTTGATGGCAAATGCAGATAGCAGTTCTGAAACTGCTGAGTTAAAGGTACCTCAAACAACTTATACTTTTCATACTGATGATATTACTGAGTTGAGATCTTATCTTAAAACCATATTCAGTAGCTATAGAGATCAGACCTTAACATGTGATAGGTTAACTTCTAAAAATCTGGCTTTTAAGAAAAGGAATGACTATTTAGAAAAAGAGTTAGTTATGTTCCATCAAACTCAGAAGGAAAGAGATGATGCTTTTTATGTTAGAGATGAAGTGTCAAAATTGAATCAATCTCTAAAAACTGAGTTAGAAAAGGAAAGAGGGATTATTAGGACTTGGACTAACTCTGGCAGAACAACTCAGAATTTACTAAGTAGTGGAAACTGGAAAGAGGGCTTAGGTTATGGAGATGATAAAAGTGAAACAGGAACTAAACAAATTAAGCCAATTATTGTTAAACAGACTAATAAGCCAAAGGTAAATCCTGTTAAGTTTGTAGCTAAAACTGTAAAGTCTGATTCTGAAAAGATGAAAGATACTAATACAGGAGTTAAGGCAGAGTCAACTTCTGACAAATTAAAACAGGATAAACCAGTTGAAGTTAACATAGGCTTAATGACAAAGAAGCAACTTAAGTACAAGCTGAAAGAGATTAAGAATGTAAACAAGGTAAAGCCACCTAGGAAAAATAGGAATGGAAAGGAAGGTGTGAATAAAAGCAATAATTATAAGTCTGTTCCTAATGCTCCTAGAAATAAATGCAATAACTGTGAAAACACTAACCATCTTGCTTCTTTTTGCAGGAAGAATAAGGATATAAATTCTGTACCTCCTAAATCAGGAGTTAAGAGTCAGTCTGTTAGGTTTAAACCACAAAATCTTTGTTTTCATTGTGGTAGTTTATGGCATTCCATTTATACTTGTAAGGAATATCATAGTTTGTATTATGATTATTATCAAATAAAACCTTCTTTAAAGAAAGTTAGCATTATTTTTTCTAGTGTAAGTTCTGATGCAAAGTCTGATACTGTAAATTCTGATAAGAAAAATGTTAACATAAACTCTGATGTTAAATCAGCTGCAAATGTTAACAAACTTAATAAGGCCAAAGGATCCAAGCAAGTCTGGGTCCTTAAAACTAATCATTAGTGGTCTCTGTGATTGCAGGGCAACAGGAAAAACATCCTAGTTCTGGACAGTGGATGTTCAGGACATATGACTAGAAATAAAGCCCTGCTATCAGACTTTGTGGAGAAAGCTGGCCCAGGAGTTTCTTATGGAGATGGCAACATGGGAAAAAATCGGGGATATGGCAATATCAATCTTGGGAATGTCATCATTGAAAAAGTAGCTCTAGTCTCAAGATTTAAACACAATCTGCTGAGTGTTAGTCAAATCTGTGACAGAGGTTATCATGTGGATTTCTTTGAAGAACACTGTGAAGTTGTAAGAAAAACTACAGGTAAAGTTGTTTTAAAGGGATACAGGCATGGTAACATTTATGAATCCAAGCTTTCAACAAGTTCTGATAGTTCTGTAATCTGTCTGTTAAGTAGAGCATCAATTGAAGAAAGCTGAGATTGGCACAAGAAACTCTCTCATTTAAATTTCAACAATATAAATGAACTAGTCAAGAAAGATCTTGTGAGAGGACTGCCAAAATCAGTATTTGCTCCTGATGGCCTTTGTGATTCATGTCAAAAGGCAAAACAAAGAAAATCTTCATTTAAGAGCAAGACTGAATCTTCAATTCTTGAGCCTTATCACCTACTACATGTTGATCTATTTGGTCTAGTGAATGTCATGTCTATTGTAAAGAAGAAATATGTTATGGTCATAGTAGATGACTTTACCAGATACACATAGGTATATTTCTTGCACACAAAAAGTGAAACTGCATCTATCTTGATTCATCATGTCAAACAACTGGATAAGTTGGTCAAAGACTCTGTGAAAATTATAAGAAGTGATAATGGCACTGAGTTTAAGAATATGATTATGGAAGAGTTTTGCAAAGACCATGGAATAAAGCATGAATTTTCTGCTCCTGGAACTCCACAGCAAAATGGAGTTGTTGAAAGAAAGAATAGAACTCTTATTGAAGTTGCATGAACTATGCTTGATGAAGCAAAATTACCAACCTACTTTTGGGCTGAAGCTGTGCAGACTGCTTGTTTTACTCAGAATGCAACACTTATCAACAAGCATGGAAAGACACCATATAAGATGGTGAAGAAAAAGAAGCCAAATCTGAAGTACTTTCATGTATTTGGATGCAAGTGTTTTATTCTTAAGACTCATCCTGAACAGCTATACAAATTTGATCTAAAAGCTGATGAAGGAATTTTTGTTGGATATCCACTTTCCACAAAAGCCTTCAGAGTCTACAATTTAAGAACAAAGGTTGTCATGGAATCTATCAATGTCTCTTTTGATGATAAGAAGATTAATGGACTTGAAGATTTCAATGATCATGATTAGCTGAGATTTGAGAATGAAGCTTTAAATTCTGATTCTGTAAATTCTGATAGTCTAAATACTGATATTGCAAACTCTGATGGGTTAAACTCTGATGTTATTGAAACTGTGGTGACTATGCCAAAGGAAAATGCACCTGTGCAGGGGGAGCATATTGAAGATCCAACCACATCTCAAGAAGCATCAGAACTGTTAGATATATTTGATAATGTCATGTCTAATATGATTTGTGTTTAGTTTTCAGATCTTACCTAAATAGGACAAATCAGTACTTAACTGGAAATCGGCACTTATACTGAAGTCAGAACTTAAGTTATCAGAACTTAAGGTTCAGGAGATATTTATCCGGAGATAATATCAGGACTTAAGGAGACTTTCAGATAAGGAAGGCGGATGATTGAAAGGAAAGAAGATCAAGACAAACGCAAGAAGAGATATGCATGAAGAAGGAATTCTATGAAGAATAGAATTCTTGGAAGAAAAGATATCTGATTGATATATTTTAGGAAGTAGAATTATATTCCATATCAATTAGCGATTATCTTGTAACTGTGTAGTATATAAACACAGACATAGGATTTACACTATAAGTGTTATCATAATCGAGAATAATATTCATTGTAACCCTAGCAGCTTTCGTGATATTTTGTTCATCACTGAGAGAGGACAGTTCTACATTGTAACAGAGTTTAATAAATTTTATTTTCTGTTACTTGTGTTCTTTGAATTCGATTTGATTGTGCTATACACTGTATTCAACCCCCATTCTATAGTGTGTGTGACCTAACAAGTGGTATCAGAGCCTATTTGTTAACACACAAACAGTTTAAGATCCAAAAACAATCATGTCTGAAGCGGAAACTCCAACTAAGCCCACCAAAACTGAAGAACCTCCAAAGACTCAAATCCACAGTCGATATGAGGCTATTAGAGTTCCCATACTGAAACCATCTGAATACCCCATATGGAAGGTGAGGATGACTATGTTTCTAGAAGCTACAGATCCAGAATATCTTGACATAATTAATGAAGGACCTCACAAGCCAACCAAACTCGCAGTTGCAGTTGCAGGTGAAACAGCAAAGTCAGTACCAAAGGAGAAGAGTGATTACACTGCTGAAGATATCGCATCAATTGCTAAGGATGCTATGGTACGACACTTGCTGCATAGTTCCATTGATAATGTAATGTCAAACAGGGTAATCAACTGCAAGACTGCAAATGAGATATGGGATGCCTTGGAGACAAGATGTCAGGGAACTGATTCAATTAAGAAGAACATGAAGACTATACTCACTCAAGAGTATGAACACTTTGACTCAAAGCCTAATGAGTTATTGACTAATTTATATGACAGATTTGTCAAACTCTTGAATGATTTGTCACTAGTTGATAAAGAGTCTGATCTTGAAGATTCAAACCTTAAATTCATGTTAGCTCTTCCTGAAAGTTGGGATTTGAATGCCACAATTATAAGAGACAACTATAAACTTGAAGAAACAACTCTTGATGAAATTTATGGGATGCTCAAGACTCATGAACTTGAGATGGAACAAAGAAGCAAGAGGAAAGTCAAGGACAGTTGCTCTTAAAGCTAAGGAAGAATCCTCCAAAGCAGCTACCTCAAGGAAAGGCAAGGAAAAAGCGCTCATCACAAAGTCTGATACTGAGTCATCAAGTTCTGATAGTGATGATGACTCAGAAACTGAAAGCTTGCCTGAGATGGATGCTGATGAAGAGATGATGAAGCTGTGTGCTCTTATGATGAAATGAATCACAAGGATTGCATACAAGAAATTCAGGAAGGGGAAGAAGTTTTCCAGGAAAGGTGCAAGTTCTGATAAGAAGAGTTTCAAAAAATCTGAAGGCAAAGGAGGAAAGTCTGACAGAGGAGATTACACAAATGTCAAATGCTACAACCGTGGTGAGAAAGGCCACATATCTCCTGATTGCAAGAAAGTGAAGAGTGATAAAGGCAAGGCTCTTGTCATAAAGAAGAAAAGCTGGACATACACTTCAGATCCTTGATGGCAAATACTGATAGCAGTTCTGAATCTGCTGAGTTAAAGGTACCTCAAACTACTTATGCCTTTCATACTGATGACATTAATGAGTTGAGAAGATATTTAAAACCATGTTCATTAGTTATAGAGATCAAATTTTAACATGTGAAAGATTAACTTCTGAAAATCTTGCTTGTAAAAAGAGGAATGATTATTTAGAAAAAGAGTTAGTCATGTTCCAACAAACTCAAAAAGATAGAGATGATGCTTTCTATGTTAGGGATGAAGTAGTTAAAATCAATGAATCCCTAAAAATTGATTTAGAAAAGGAAAGAGAGATTATCAAGACTTGGATTAACTCTGGCAGAACAACTCAGAATTTGTTAAGTAGTGGAAACTGGAAAGAGTGCTTAGGTTATGGAGATGATAAGAATGATAAAGGAACTGTAAAAATTAAGCCTATAGTTGTTCAACAAAAGCCAAAGGTAAAACCTGTTAAGTTTGTAGTTGTAAAGTCTAATACTGAGAAATCAGAAGTTAAAGAGGAATTAACTTCTGATAAACTAAAACAGGAAAAGCCAACTGAAGTTAACGTAGGCTTAATGATAAAGAAGCAGCTTAAGCATAAGCTGAAAGATGTTAAGAATGTAAACAAGGTAAAGTCACCTAGGAAAAATAGGAATGGAAAGGAAGGTGTGAATAAAAGCAATGATTATAAGCATGTTCCTCATGCTCCTAGAAAAATATGTCATAACTATGGAAGTTCTAACCATCTGGCTTCTTTTTGCAGGAAGAATAAGAACATAAACTCCTTACCTTCAAAGTCAGGAGTTAAGAGTCAGTCTGTTAGATATAGGCCACAAAATCCTTGTTTTCATTGTGGTAGTTTATGGCATTCCATTTATACTTGTAAGCAATATCATAGTTTGTACTATGATTATTATCAAATAAAACCTTCTTTAAAGAAAGTTAGCATTGTTCCTTCTAGTGTAAGTTCTAATACAAAGTCTGATAGTGTAAATGCTGATAAGAAAAATATTAACATAAACTCTGATGCTAAATCCACTGTAAATGTCACTCTTTCTCTCCCTTTTTACTGTTCTAGTAACAAACTTAATAAGGATAAAGGATCCAAGCAAGTCTGGGTCCTTAAAACTAATCATTAGTGGTCTTTGTGATTGCAGGGCAATATGAAAAACATCCTAGTTCTGGACAGTGGATGCTCAGGACATATGACTGGAAATAAAGCCCTATTATCAGACTTTCTGGAGAAAGCTGGCCCAAGTGTTTCTTATGGAGATGGCAATATTGGAAAAACACTAGGATATGGCAATATCAATCTTGGAAATGTCATCATTGAGAAAGTAGCTCTGGTCTCAGGACTTAAACACAATCTGCTCAATGTTAGTCAAATCTGTGACAGAGGTTATCATGTGGATTTCTTTGAAGAACACTGTGAAGTTGTAAGCAAATCTACAGGCAAAGTTGTTCTGAAAGGATACAGGCATGGTAACATTTATGAAGCCAAGCTTTCAACAAGTACTGATGGTTTTGCAATCTGTCTGTTAAGTAGAGCATCAATTGAAGAAAGCTGGAATTGGCACAAGAAACTCTCTCATTTAAATTTCAATAATATAAATGAACTAGTCAAGAAAGATCTTGTGAGAGGACTACCAAAATCAGTATTTGCTCCTGATGGCTTTTGTGATTCATGCCAGAAGGCAAAACAAAGAAAATCTTCAATCAAGAGCAAGACTGAGTCATCAATTCTTGAGCCTTATCACCTACTACATGTTGATCTATTTGGTCCAGTGAATGTCATGTCTATTGAAAAGAAGAAATATGCTATGGTCATAGTGGATGAGTTCACCAGATACACATGAGTGTATTTCTTGCACACAAAAAGTGAAACTGTATCTATCTTGATTGATCATGTCAAGCAACTGGATAAATTGGTCAAATATTCTGTGAAGATCATAAGAAGTGATAATGGCACTGAGTTCAAGAATTTGATCATGGAAGAGTTTTGCAAAGACCATGGAATCAAGCATGAATTTTCTACCCCTGGAACTCCACAGTAAAATGGAGTTGTTGAAAGAAAGAATAGAACTCTTATTGAAGCTGCACGAACTATGCTTGATGAAGTAAAGCTACCAACCTATTTTTGGGCTGAAGCTGTGCAGACTGCTTATTTCACTCAGAATGCAACACTCATTAACAAGCATGGAAAGACACCATATGAGATGGTGAAGAAAAAGAAGCCAAATCTGAAGTATTTTCATGTATTTGGATGCAAGTGTTTTGTTCTTAAGACTCATTCTGAACAGCTATCCAAATTTGATTTAAAAGCTGATGAAGGAATTTTTGTTGGATATCCACTTTCCACAAAAGCCTTCAGAGTCTACAATTTAAGAACAAGGGTTGTCATGGAATCTATCAATGTCTCCTTTGATGATAAGAAGATTACTGGACTTGAAGATTTCAATGATCATGATCAGCTGAGATTTGAAAATGAAGATTTAATTTCTGATACTGTAAATCCTGACAGTCTAAATTCTGATACTGCAAACTCTGATGAATTAAACTCTAATGTTATTGAAACTGTGGTGACTACGCCAAAGGAAGATGCACCTGTGCAGGGGGGAGCATACTGAAGATACAACCACATCTTAAGAAACATCAGAACCTACAACTAGCTTTTCAAGTTCTGATTCATCAAGTTCTGATGAGCTAAGTTCTGATAAGTCTGGAAACTCAAATTCTGAAGGATCAAACTCAGAGAGCATAGTTTCAGGGGGAGCATCAGAAATGTTGATGAAGATGGCATGGATCATGGGGGAGCATCCAGTTCTAGAGAAAACCTTCCATCTGCAAGGAAGTGGACTAAATCACATACACCTGACTTAATAATTGGAAATCCTGATACAAATATCAGAATTAGAATAGCTACATCAAATGAATGTCTTTATAATTCTTTTCTTTCTCAGACTTTACTAAAGAAAGTGGAAAAAGCTCTTCAAGATGCTGATTGGGTGCAAGCAATGCAGGAAGAGTTAAATGAATTTGAAAGAAAAGTCTGGACCCTAGTGCCAAGACCAAAGAACAGATCTGTTGTTGGTACAGAGTGGGTTTTCAGAAACAAAACTGATAGTGATGGCATAATTACAAGGAATAAAGCAAGGCTGGTTGCAAAAGGATATTCTCAACAGGAGGGAATTGATTATGATGAAACATTTGCACCAGTTGCTAGATTGGAAGCCATAAGGATATTTTTGGCTTATGCTACTCACAAAAAGTTTACTGTCTTTCAAATGGATGTGAAAAGTGCTCTTCTCAATGGAGAATTGGAAGAGGAAGTATATGTTGAACAACCTCCAGCTTTTGTAGATTCAAAATTTCCTAATCATGTCTACAGACTAGACAAATCACTTTATGGCCTTAAGCAAGCTCCAAGAGCATGGTATGAGACTTTAGCTTAGTTTCTTCTAGAAAGTGGATTTAACAGAGGAACTATTGATAAAACACTGTTCTACCTCAACCATGGAAAGGACTTACTTTTGGTGCAGATATATGTTGATGATATCATTTTTGGTTCTACAAATGACAGACTTTGCAAAAACTTTGCCAAACTGATGCAGTCAAGATATCAAATGAGTATGATGGGGGAACTTAGCTATTTTCTGGGCCTTCAAGTCAAGCAGAATGAAGAAGGCACTTTTATTTGTCAATCCAAGTACACCAGAAACTTGCTGAAGAAATTTGGAATGCAAGATTGTTCAAGTGCATCCACTCCCATGGCCACTGCAACAAAATTGGATAAGGTTAATGGTATCACAGTAGATATTACTGATTACAGAGGTATGATTGGTTCACTACTCTATCTAACTGCTAGTAGACCTGATATCATATATGATACCTGTCTTTGTGCAAGATTTCAAGCAGATCCAAGAGAACCTCACTTAACAGTTGTGAAAAGTATTTTTAAGTATCTTAAGGGACTAGCTGATCTGGGATTGTGGTATCCTAGAGAATCAGACTTTATACTAATAGGTTACTCAGATGCAGATTTTACAGGATGCAAAATTGACAGGAAAAGCACAAGTGGAAGCTGCCAATTTCTTGGAGGCAGATTGGTTTCTTGGTTTAGCAAGAAACAAAAGTCAATTTCCACATCAACTGCAGAAGCAGAGTACATTGCTGCAGGAAGCTGTTGTGCACAGATTCTTTGGATGAAGAATAAGTTACTGGATTATGGGTTGACATATTTTAAAATCCCTATTTACTGTGATAATCAAAGTGCTATTGCTATGACAGGTAATCCAGTTCAACACTCAATGACAAAGCACATCAGCATTAGTTACCACTTTATAAGGGAACATGTGGATGAAGGTACAGTGGAATTGCATTTTGTTCCAACAGATCAACAACTAGCAGATATCTTCACAAAACCACTATGTGAAGCCACTTTTACAAGATTGGTAAATGAACTTGGAATGGTTTCAGGTTTTTTCCCTAAATCTGCTTAGTTTTTGTTCTGATGTATCAAATTTTATGATCAGTATATACAGATATTACTATCTTTGTGTATTATGTGCTTAAATTGAAAATTGCTTAAGTGCTGATTGTTGTCTGATGTGAATTTCTAAACTCTGAAAGTGATATGCATGCTTCTGTGATTATTCAATCCAATGAGGATAACTGTGCTAGATGTTGACCTAGTAGTCTTTAATATACTAAAGTCCCATGTTTGAAGTAATTGTTTATGTGGAAATCTTTTAACACAAGCAAATTCTGATATTGAGTTTAGTTGAAGTTTACTTTGTGTATCTTATTACTAAGTCAAAAACTAGAATAGTGTTTCTTATCTGTTAAGTTCTGATGTTAGTAAATCTGGTGGATGTACTAAGTGCTGATAAGCCTCACTTATCAGGTACTCCTTTGAGATCTAGAGTAAAAATGTGGAAGGGAAGACCCAAGTGCATTGCTGGTATTAAGTAATATGCATCAGAAAAGCAAAATAAATATTTTCTTGGTGACTTTTCACACTCTATGGTTACTGGAGAAATACTCTGATAATAGCATAAATTCTGATAAGCAGTCGTGGATCACTTACACTGAGAAGCCACTGTAAAATGGAATTTCAAAAGATGCATAAAATGAGCATAAAACAGTTGAGGTAGACTCATGCATGAACTCATTCTAAAGTAGACTTCAGAATCATGACAGATTTTGAGCAAAGTTCTTAGTTATGCCTTATTTCTAAGATATACTGAAGTGAATCAGACTTTAATCTTTATCTGATATTTAGCTTACTGCACACACATACACTCCATATGAATGATGAAAATTAATGTGGTGATAAATGTTGTTTTAGATGAACAGTTTAAGTTTTAGCTGCATAAATTCCGAGGACAAGTTATGATGGAAATTCTGATGATTAAATTCTGAAGAAACGAAATCAGAATTTGTGTGAAGAATTACAGAAATAATTATTCACTTTTCGAGTTAAGGAGTCATGTTCTGATGATTGTTAAGTTTTGATATAAGTCTAAGTTCTGATATTAAATCCTGATTCTTTACTTGACTTATTTGTGGTTAAAATCTGAAATAGTCATTCCTAAAATCAGAATATGTTTGGGTGAGATATTAACAGTCAACATAATTTAGATTAGTGGTACTCGTAAATGAATAGTAATTTTTACTGGTTCAGTGTGCTCATTAACTCTTGTTTTAAACTTCCAATGACTGTTATTATTACTCATTAGTCTAGGGAGACGAGGTATAATTACTTCTACCTGTAACCATTCAATTTTCCCTACGTCTCTTAGTATTCTATTGGTTATATAAACCAACACCTCATTCCAACCAACACATCTCTCATTTTCTCTCAAACTCATTTTTTTCATACTCATCAAAAACATGGTTCGTTTCACCTTGCTCCTGAACTATGACACTTTTACTATCGAGTTGAACTGTGCTGATTGGCGGCAGGAGTGGCATGTAATTGTCATTCCTGATGAAATCTGGGACTCAGTTTCCCAAGAGGTCCTCACAGACCTCTTATTCTTCTATATGGACTATCATCACCATTGTGAGCATCTGGAAGAGGAAAGGAGAGAAGCTCTCCGTCAGCAAGAACGGATCATTCGTCTTGTTGTTCTCTTTGTTGAAAGTAGGAAGAAGAATTAATTATTATCCATCCGTTTCTCTTCACCGTCAGCTTTGTCAGGCTTCTTAGCTTAGGACTAAAGCTGTTGATGTTAGGGTTTGTAGCTTAGGATAATCTTGTAATGTTAAGCATGTAATTTAAGTTTCATGAAATGTATTTGCTTAATATATTAATGAAATTTTATCTTTTTGCAAGATTTTGTCTCTGAGTTGTTTCATATTCTGATATCATATTTTAAATCCTGATACTAACCATATCCTGATGACCTTTTTAGCTCTGATACAAATCAAGTTCTGATTCTGATGTGGCAGTATTTATTTACTTGGTTTATTTATGGTCATTATCTCACTGGTTATATTTTTACAGGATATTGGTAAAGCAGTAATAATAATTTATTTAGTGGGAACAGTTTTAAAATTTAAAATAAAACTGAACGTCCTTGATTAATGGGATTACTTGGTAAGTGGAACGGTTTTTCTCCTTGAAAAACTACATGTGATAAAGCCCATTAATTATCTTTTACTGCTGCATGTCTGACAGGTGTCTCAAACGGCTATTTTTTTTACCGTGTATAAGTAAAAGAGAGAAAAGATTGTAAAATCTTTTATTTACCTTCAAATTTTATCTCTCTCTTTTTACTTCTATTCTCTCTCACATCTACTGACGATTTTTCACACATACATTTTATCAAACACCTTACAGGCAATTTTCTTTCTCACGTAATTCTCATGGCACCTAAGGACATAATTTTTGATGGAGCTACGTTTGCTCCTAATAACTTCTCCGCTATTCTTAGAAAGTCAGAAGCCCCATCTGAACTTCACTTCATTCAGGACTTTCTTGCTAGTTCTGATATTGGGTATGCTCTGACCGAACCCGAAGCAGTCTCTGGTACTCAAGTACTGGAGTTCTGGAGAAGCGGTGTATATGATGATGGTGGTGCTCAAGGGTCCCCAAGTATTATTTTTTCATCAGGGGAGGATGAGTATGTTGTGACATTGTCTACAGTTCGACAAGCACTGCAGCTACCTGAGAACTGTGTCTATTCTACTGTTGAAGAGCCAGTTTGTTAGTCCCTTAACAATATAGCAAGAATTACAGAAGGGGGGTTGAATGGAATTCTTGAACTTTTTCTTGAGATAAAAATGTTCAACTCAATTATAGATATATTTGTTTTGATTAGCACAATGCGGAATATAAACTTTAATGAATCAAAATAAGAGTAATTAAAAACAAGAGTCTTTAAAAACTTTCTGGTGGATTTAAACAATTCCACCAGATATATATTTAATATATCGAGAGGACTCTGTGTGCAGAAATGCTCACAGCTGCTTATACAAAATAGAACTACTAAGAACACAGGAAATGCTAAAGATAGTGCTTATAAAGATTTCTCTGTGTTTGTTTCTTAGCTCTCTTAGTTGTTTTTTTTTATTTGCTACTCTCTTGGTTTATATATTACCAAGATTACAAAGTCAAAAGAACTGAATAAATATAAAATCTAACAGTCTTGATCTTTGCTGCTTTTCGTCCTCTATTACCCAGTTAATGGGCTTCCACAGTGTGTTTGTATCCAAGTCGACGGCTGTGTGTCAGCTTTCACTGCTCAACTGATGTTTGAATCTTGATATGATCATCCGTCGACTTTCAGATCATCCGTCGATGACTTACTTGATCATCCATCGACTGCTATTTTAAACATCCGTTGATAGTCATTTGATCATCCGTCGAAACTTTGTTAATCATCCGTTGGTAGCTATTTTGGCACTTGACTTCATTTCACTTATACAGAATTACAAGACATTGCTTATGTACAGTTAATCAACCTATTCTGCATATCTAGTTAAAGTCAACATGACTTATATGCTACTACAGATTCTATACAAAGGTGCATACAACACTGTGCTACAAACTTATTATTACATAAGCTACTCACTCGATGGATAATAAGTTACTCATCCGTCGGGACTAAAATGAGTTATCCGTCGGGACTATAATTCTTATCCGTCGAGTGTTACATTATTTCACTAAGTAAAATTTACTTAGATGTTTTGTTTAGGTAATCATCAAGTGCACAACATATTCACAACAATCTCCCCCAATTTATGTCTACTGGAATTGTAGCCATAAATTAAGAGATACTTGATGATAACAAAACATCCTAAACATATATCTTTAAAGATAAGTAGATAAAACTGAAAGTGCTTCAATTTAAACAAGATATACAAGGTTTGGCTCACAGTCAGTTCAAGATGCTCCTCTAGCCTGAGCAGATTTTTCTAGTTTCTTGAAGGTCTGGATCTTCTTCCAAGCTTTCTGTTATTTTCTTCAATTTGATTCTGGAGCTGTCTGTGGAATTCTAATTCATCAGATTCTGAGAGATCTAACATTTCTTGCATTTCCAAGAGAGTCTCATTGCTAGAGATACTCAATTGGTCTTCTAATCTGAAGAATCTTCTCACACCCTTGTCATCCATGAATTCCATCAGCTAGTAGGGCCTTAGATGCACTCTTCTCCCTGTGTATGGGATGTTAAGAGTTTTGGGTAGTGCATCTTTGGCTCTAACACTCCTTATCTCTTCAATCTTCTTCAATTCTAATCTACTTGCAGTTACATTAAACCCAAAGTTTTTCTTGAAGGATGAATAGACTTTGATCAACACAGCTTGGCTTTCTTGAAGTATCCTGTGAAGAGGCCACTGAATCTCCCTTCCTCCTTTGTACTTGAATACCAACCTTTCAGGTAGGTTTCTATATGCATCAATTGCCCTTACCTCATCCAGCTCCTCCAGATAAAGGTTTAGGTCTGAGAATTCTTTGATGTCACACAAGTACAAGTAGTCTCCCTTGTTGATCTTGGGTTGAGCTTTGACTACTGCCTTGGATTTGAGAGGTGACAGCTTCACTTTCTTGACTGCCCTTGATTTTGTCCTTCTTGGCTTGGTGAGAATTGGCAAGTTGAAGTCAGGAATTGGTAATTTATCCCACTCTATTGGCTCATCCTTTGGCACAATAGGCTCTCCATGTATGTTCCTGTAGGGGTCCACCACCCTTATGTCTTCAAATACCACAGAGGGCTTTGATGCTTGAGTTTCAGCTTTAGTGGATTCCATTGGAAATTGATCTTCCAATTCCTTGTTAACAATATCCAACTTTCTTTCTGTTCTTTTAGCCAGTTCTTTCTTTCTTGGAGATTTCTTCTGTTCTTCAATCTTCTTCTTTGATTCAGTAGCTTGAGTTGGTTGAGAGGGAATTTGTTGAGAAGAGTTCACAGCCTGTAGCTTGGTCAAGATAGCAAATTGTTCTTTCTTTTGTTTAGACTTCTTTGCATCTAGAGCAGCTTGCCTCTTTTCCTGCTTCAATCTGGATTTTTCTTCTTCCTTTGCATGAGCAAATTGTGGATGTCCAGCTACCACACAAATTTCCTTCCCATTTCTGAATATTTTTGCAATTCTCTTTCTTGAGGCTGAATCAGCTGGATCTTTGTAGAGGAGAATAGATCTTGACAGAAGCTTCTTTTCATCAGGCTTGGGTGTCTCATACACAGTATCCATAGGGTTCTTCAAAGATGACTTTGGATAGTTTGCCCTTGGTTTAAGAATTATCTCAGCCTTTGTAGTCTTGATGCAGGAAGATTGTCCTTTCTCCAGATAGTTCATGCTCATCTCATTCATATTGATTGGCTTGACATGAGAGTGATGGATTGATGACTGATCTGGTTCCTTGACTAATTGAAACTTTTTCTGTTTTTTCTCATCAATCTTTTTCCAGTTGATCAGAGTCAACTCTTCTTTATCAGCATCTTTCAAATTTGCTGCTGCTGCATTTATAAGATCTATACCATCTGCAACTGGTTGCTTGGAAATAGTAATTGAAGGTACAATTACTTTGCTGATTTGAACTAAAATGTTCTCCCCCTCAGTTGGTCCTTTCTCCCCCTTACTTGATTCTCTCTCCCCCTTTTTGTTATCATCAAGTGGAGGAGTTAGGCCTTGTGCTTTAGCCAGTTGCATGAGAAGATTTGTCTGAGTCTGTTGATTTTGAAGAAGTAGAGCCACTGAATTCTCAATAACCTGAACTCTGGTCTCCAGCTTGGCTATCTTCTTGTCAGAATCTGATTCTCTTCTCAACCTTAGTAATAGATCATGCATGGTACCATATGGCATTATTGAATCCAGCTTCTCAGAGTTATATATCTTTAAGTCAGCTATCTCCTTTTTCAATTCATCCACACTGAGATTTTGTCTTGAGTGTTGGATCTTCATTAAATGCAAAGAGTCTAGATGAGCTTTAAGAACAGCCTTGGTACCAGCATCTGAAGCTTCCTGAAGGGCTTGCTGAATAGTTGTTACTTGTTTTACAAAAGACACCTCAAATTGTCCTGGTGTAAATTCCTTTGCCCATGCCCATTCAGGTAAACTTAAAGCAGAACTTGGGCCTTCAGCTCCCCCTAAGTCATGCTTCCATTCAAAGAACTAGAGTCATCATCATCAGAATTTATTCCAAATTCTTCAGATGGCTCTCCAGCTTGAGGAGGCATCCTGTTTACAGCAGCTTTATCTCTTTGAAGAGATTCTGTGGTGTGCATTAAGTGCAAAGTTTGCTCTGCCTCCACATTGCCCTGAGCAGCCAACAGTTGATAGGCTGAAACAGGGTGAGTAAAAGTGTCAGCATCCAAGGAAATATTATCAATTACAGCTTTGTAATGTTGCTGAAATTGTCTTTCCTTTTCAGCATCATCCACAATCATTGACTCACTAGCAATGGCTGGTTCCATCCTTATTTCTCCAGTACCTGCTTTTCTCTCATGTTCTCTCTTTTGTTGCATCAGGGTCTCACCCTGGCTCCCCACCCTCACACCCTCACCTTCACCTACTAAGGTGGGACTCATCTCACTCACTTTTGCCAATCCTGAATGAATGGATTGCTGAGATTCACTCTTTTCCTCTCCTTTTGCCTGGGAGCAACCCAGCCTCTCACTCAATGCACTCTCCTTTCTCAGTCCTAAGAGTGATTGTATTACCACCAAATCTTCTGCACTTGAAATTATTGAATTTTGAAGTTGTGCAGAGACACTCGACGGATAAGTGATATCCGTCGGGTGAGTGGTAAAGCTATCCGACGGATAACGGCTGTTAAGCTTATCCGTCGGGATACAATCACTACTCGACGGATGAGCAATATCCATCGAGAGAGTAGAAATGAATGAGGTGGGAAGAGAAACTATTGTTGACTCTGTGTTGATTGAAGTTATTTGAGGCACAGATGTCACAATAGAATCAGAAAGAATTGGCAAGTGAGCCAACAAATCATCTAAAAGATGATGCTCACTTGCACTGGATTTTGGCTTCCCCAACAGAGTTAAAGAAGGGGAATCAGGAATTGAAGTGTTTATCATGTCCACTTCCAGTGAGTTGGTTGGTGAGTATTGTGTTTCAGTGGCTTCTATAATGAGATATTTTGGCTGTGACTCCACATCTATTGGAGTCACATCAATCTGAATTTGAGAAGGTGCAGGGACTGTGTCTTTAGCACCAGTTTGCACTAAGTGTGTGCCCTGTGCATCCCAAGTTGTTTTGGATTTCTTCTTTCTAGTGTAAGTTTGGTGTGAGCTTGTGTCCCTAACCCTCTTGGCCTGTGCTCTTGGATGAGAGCTTTGTTCAATAGCCACATCCTTTTGGGAGGATGCAGCTAGAAGTGAGCTTCTGTCCTTTTTAAGCACTGCAGTTTGTTGGGAAACTGCAGTGTGGCTAGGCTGGGATTCACTCATCTCTTCAACCTTATCCTTGGGGTTTCTTTGATGTTCACCCCTTCCCTCACCTATCTTACCCTCCTTCACACTCCCCTCTTTGGCTTTGGTAGATTTTTCAACTGGTACCTTTTGAGAGATACCAGAGGGGGTTTTCTTTGATTTGGATTTGGGAATTGCAGTTGTTTTGGCAGCTTTGGTAGGCAACTGTTTGGTCATTTTCACAGTTGCCATAGCTATGCCTAAAGTCAAAGAAATATAAGAGATTGGAATAGTTGAGGGTATGGATGAACTTACCTCACTTACCTGAGGTGTCAGCATTACAGGAAAATAGAACATTGGCACATCCTTGTGATGGTTGGCTCTGTTCAAGTCTGCAATGATTCTTCTCTCTTGAACCCAACAAGCTAATTTGTTGTTTGGGTTCTCAAGTTCAATCTCTTGACAAAGATGGTTAGCCAAAAGCATAAAAAATATAGCATAGTAAATATTCTTTCCTCTTTTGGCTAAGTCACCTAGTTTAAAACCTAACTCATACATAACAAGGTCACTGAAATTATAATATTTGTCTGTAACTAGCATGTATAGCAATATTAAGCATGGAAATGTTCACAGAATCAAAATTACTGATTTTTCCAGAAAAGACTTTAGTTACTACATCACACAAGTAACTCCATTCCTTCCTAAGACCTAGTCTTCTAATTTCACTAAGTTTTGCAGTAGGAAGTGCATAATGAATGGAATTGAGCATATTGACAATATCAGTGTCAGTGTGTGGTGCAGTTACATTATCATCAGGAATCTTGAAACATGCTTTTATTACATCACTATTGATACAGAAATCATTACCTTTGATGGTCAAAGTGATGGTTTTGTCAGTAGAGTTGTAGATTGTTGTTGTCCACATTTCCTCAACAACTTCACAATAGATTGTGGGTGATTCCAGCATAGCAAAACTTAACTTGCAGTTCTTCACGAAGTCCATTATCTTATGATAGTCTTGAGATTGCTGAATCCCCTTATTGACCAAGGTAGTGAAGTTGTTCTTCTCATAGATGAACCCAGTCTGCGACATGATCTTTACTACGGGTGCCATTGTTAGAGAAGAAAAGCTTGAGAGAGAATGAAATAACACAGTTGAATTTGAGAATGATAAAAGAAAATGATTAGAATGAAATAGGCTTTTATACTTTGCTCAAAATCAACGGATAAAAATAATAAAGAGAAGTAAATTACCCAATAGAAATTGCCTAAAATGACCGTTTTAAAATAAACTTTAAAAATTCCACCCAATATCCGTCGTGTAATGCTTATAAACTGTAAGTATACTTGATGGATAATGTTCAGGGAATTAACGGTTCAGATTTAGACACTTCGACGGATGAGGATAAGATGTTATCCGTCGAGCTTTAAAATATTCCAGAAAAGTAATTGATTTTTATTTACAATTTGTATATCGACGGATGACTCAACCCGATGGATAATGGTCATCCGTCGAGATACAAATTTTGACTTAGCCAAAATTTCATCCAAGACTAAAAATCAACTAAATTTTTGGCTTCTTTTCAACTTGCAAGAATAATTCAGATAAATTCAAGAGTAATTAAGCATACCTAACTCACTTACCAACCTAGAAAAGGTGGATTCATCCAGTGGCTTGGTAAAAATATCTGTAAGTTGCTTCTCACTTGGAACAAAATATAACTCTACAGTACCATTCATTACATGTTCCCTTATGAAATGGTACTTGATGTCTATATGCTTTGTCCTTAAATGTTGCACTGGATTTTCAGTGATGGCAATTGCACTTGTGTTGTCACAGAAAATAGGAATCCTTTCAACTTGCAAACCATAGTCTAGCAATTGATTTTTCATCCATAAAATCTGTGCACAGCAACTGCCAGCAGCAATATATTCAGCTTCAGCTGTAGAAGTAGAAACTGAATTTTGCTTTTTACTGAACCAGGACACAAGCTTGTCTCCTAAAAATTGACAGGTTCCTGTTGTGCTTTTTCTATCAATTCTGCAACCTGCATAATTTGCATCTGAATAACCAGTTAGATCAAAACCAGAATCTCTAGGATACCAAATGCCAAGGTTTGGTGTTCCTTTGAGATATCTGAAAATTCTTTTAATAGCTATCAAATGAGACTCTCTAGGATCAGCCTGAAATCTAGCACACAAACATGTAGCAAATATTATATATGGCCTACTGGCTGTTAAGTACAGAAGTGAGCCAACCATGCCTCTATAACTTGAAATATCCACAGACTTTTCAGTAGTGTTTAGTTCAAGCTTAGTTGCAGTGGCCATGGGAGTTTTTACAGATGTGCAATCCATTAGATCAAACTTCTTTAAAAGATCAAAAATATATTTAGTTTGACTAATGAATATTCCATCACTAACTTGCTTAACTTGTAAACCAAGAAAGTAAGTTAGTTCTCCCATCATACTCATTTCATACTTGCTTTGAATCAGTTTGGCAAACTTTTTACAAAGTTTCTCATCTGTAGAGCCAAAAATAATATCTTCTACATAAATTTGAACAAGTATGCTAGAGCCATTCACATTTCTAAAAAATAAAGTTTTATCTACAGTAAGTCTTGTGAAGTGATTTTCCAAAAGGAACTTTGATAAAGTGTCATACCAGGCTCTAGGTGCTTGCTTCAGTCCATAAAGTGCTTTCAGTAGATAATAGACATACTCTGGGAAATTTGGATCTTCAAAGCCAGGAGGTTGACTTACATACACTTTTTCCTCCAAATCTCCATTCAGAAAGGCACTTTTGACATCCATTTGATAGACCTTGAAATTGGCATGGGCTGCATAGGCTAAGAAGATTCTGATGGCTTCAAGTCTTGCAACAGGAGCAAATGTTTCATCAAAATCTATCCCTTCTTGCTAACAATAGCCTTTAGCAACCAATCTTGCTTTGTTCCTTACTACTATGCCATTTTCATCCATCTTGTGTCTGAATACCCATTTGGTGTCTATTGGATTCTTTCCTTTAGGCTTGGGTACCAGCTTCCATACTTTATTCCTTTCAAATTGGTTTAGCTCCTCTTGCATAGCTAAAATCCAATCAGGATCTAATAAGGCTTCTTCTACCTTCTTTGGTTCTTCCTTAGACAGGAAGCTGCTGTATAGACATTCTTCTTGAGTTGCTCTCCTGGTTTGAACTCTGGAAGAAACATCACCAATAATCAGTTCAAAGGGGTGATCTTTTGTCCATTTTCTTGGTTGAGGTAGATTAGCCCTAGATGAAGAGACCTCAATGTTGTCTTGATGTGTGATTGAGTTTTGATTGCTAGAAACTCCCCCTGAGTTTGTGGATCTTTGATTTGAGATTGGGGTGCTTTCTATGGGTGATCTGCCTTGACTTCCTGCTCCTTTTGATAACCCGACGGATGGTGAATTTTGAGTACCGACGGATGAGGCAGGTTGTCTTCCGACGGATAATACAGATTGCCTTCCGACGGATGAAGCATTTTGTATCTCGACGGATGTTGAGTTTTGTGCTTCATTTGTAGTAAATTTGTCTGCATTATCCTTAGACACTGTTTCTTGATCACTCTCATCATCACTTTCATCACTGACCATCTCAATATTGTCGAATTTGAGGCTCTCATGGTAATATCCATCTTTTAGTCCTTCAATCTTTTTATCATCAAACACAACATGTATAGATTCAACAACAATGTTGGTTCTTAGATTGTAGACTCTATATGCTTTACCAACAGCATATCCAACAAAAATTCCTTCATCTGCTTTAGCATCAAACTTCCCATTTTGATCAGTTTGATTTCTCAGAATATAGCATTTACAGCCAAAGACATGAAGAAAGTTAAGAGTTGGCTTCTTGTTTTTGAACAATTGATAAGGTGTCTTGCATTTTGCTTGATTAATCAGAGAGATGTTCTGAGTGTAGCATGCAGTGTTGACAGCTTCAGCCCAGAAATATGTTGGTAATTTTGATTCTTCAAGCATTGTCCTTGCAGCTTCAATAAGAGATCTATTCTTTCTTTCCACTACTCCATTCTGTTGTGGAGTCCTTGCTGCTGAAAACTCATGCAAGATCCCATTTTCCTCACAGAATGCTCTCATGACATAGTTCTTGAACTCAGTTCTATTGTCACTCCTGATTCTTCTAACTTTGAAATCAGGATGATTGTTAACTTGCCTTATGTGATTGATGATGATTTCACTAGCTTCATCTTTGGACTTTAGGAAATAGGTCCAAGAGAACTTTGAGAAATCATCTACAATTACTAGGCAAAATCTTTTCTTTGAGATTGACAATACATTGACTGGTCCAAACAAATCCATGTGAAGCAGTTGCAGAGGTTCTTCAATTGCTAAATCAAGTTTCTTCCTGAATGATGCTTTAATTTGCTTCCCCTTTTGGCAGGCATCACACAGTCCATCCTTTGCAAACTCCACCAGAGGAATGCCTCTAACCAGCTCTTTCTTTACCAGCTCATTCATGGTCTTGAAGTTCAAATGGGATAGCTTCTTGTGCCATAGCCAACTTTCATCTTGACTTGCTTTACTGAGAAGACAAGTTACAGATTCTGCTTTAGTTGAGTTGAAGTCAGCTAGATACACATTTCCTCTTCTCACACCAGTGAGAACCACTTTGTAGTTTTGATTATTAATCACAACACAGGTTTCTTTGTTGAAGGTTACTGAGTTGCCTTTATCACAAAGCTGGCTGATACTCAACAGATTGTGTTTGAGACCATCCACTAAGGCAACCTCTTCAATGATGACATTGTCCTTTGAAATCAAGCCATATCCCACAGTATAACCTTTACTGTCATCTCCAAAAGTGATACTTGGGCCAGTTCTCTCTTCAAACTCTGTGAGCAGGGTAGAATCACCAGTCATGTGTCTTGAACAACCACTATCCAAGTACCAAAGATTCCTTCTGTTTCCCTACACACATCAAAATCAAATCAAGTTGATTTTGGTACCCAAATTTCCTTGGGTCCTGCCTTGTTAGCTTTCTTCTTCTGTTTCTTAGGTCTTAACTCATTTGACTTAGGAATTTCATATTCTTCCTTAGTCATTTGGGTTGGGCCTTTGAAACCACTAGATGCAACAGAATTATTATGCATGTTATGGCTAACAGGAAATGGCATGCTTGGTGCAAACATGTTATTCCAGTAAGGCATGCTAAATGGCATTTGAGGCATATTGTATGCAGCATAATATGGATTAGGTGCAAATGGCATATTAGCAAACTGTGCATTCATGTTCTGTGTAGGCATAACATTAACAGGCATAGGAGGCATGGCATTCATGTTAGAGAATTGAGGCTGAACAGACATGGGAGTAGGCATGGCAGATTTGCAATTAACAGACAAATGATTTACACTACCACATTTGACACAGATTTTTCTAGGAGCATATTTGTCAGGTGTGTAGTTATTATGTTTGTTAATCCCTACTTTACCATTCCTATTGTTTTTCCTTTTAGTCTCTGTTTTTACCTCTATCTTCTCAAGTCTGTCACTCAACTGTTTGACAGTCATGTGACCAACATTAGCCTTCTTCCCTTTCTTGGCTTGACTTGACTCCCCTGAAACAAAGTTCTTGGAAACAGACCCATACTTTTCATTTAGCTTGGTTAATTTGGCTTTGCTAATGGGTTTGCTCACAGCCGACGGATGAGGATTTTTATCATTCGACGGATAACACATTTTGTTATCCGACGGATAGTCCTCATCATCCGTCGAGACATCTGTCAGCAATCCATCTACCAAAATAGGTTCTAGTTTCTCCTTATTCTTTTTCCAGGCTTCATCACAAAAGGACTCAATTCCTTGAACCTTGGTGATTTGAGCATGAACATCTCTGGATGTTTTCCATGCTTTAATCACCTCCTGTTCACGATCGAGCTGCTTCTTTAAAATTTCTTCCTTTTTCAAGGACTCGGTTAATTCCTCCTTAGCAATTCTACACTCAATTTTTAGTTTCTCAAACTCAACAAACTGAGACTCAAGCACATTATTCCTCTCACTCAAAAACAAGTTATTTTCTTTGATTTTAGCATTTTCTTTAGTGAGGGACTTAAGTGTAACACGCAAATGATACAATTCTGTAGACATGTCATTTATTGCATCATTACACTCATCTTTAGATAAATGTGCAAGGTTTGTAGTAATTACCTGATTGCTTGAGGAACTTGTCTCTGTTTCATCAGATTTGGCCATAAGGGCTAGATTGACATAGCTGACATCCTCATCTTCATCCAAACCATCAGCTGCCCAGTCATTCTCTTGTGTAATAAAAGCCCTTTCCTTCTGTTTGAGTAGATCAAAGTATTTTTGCTTATAATCCACAGACTTAAATCTTTTCTTACTGGAATCTGACTTTCTACACTAATTTGCAAAATGCCCTGCCAAGCCACATTTGAAACACTTGAATTTTGATTTATCCACCATGTTTTTATTTGGCTTGGCAGCTCCAAAGTTCTTCTTGAACTTGAGCTTGGCAAATCTTCTTGAAAGGAATGCTAGGTGCTCATCAATGTCCTCCATGTCATCTTGACTCAAAGAATCTCCACTTTCTGCAGCTAGCCCTTTACCCTTGCTTTCACAGGCCTTTGAAGTTGATTCCACAGCTTTCATCTTCACTTCCTTCTCCTTTTCCAGCTCAGCCACTAGTGCAATGGATCCTCCTTTCTTCTTTCCTCTCTCCATTCTTTCATCCTGCTCTATTTCAAGCTCATAGGTCTTCAGAATGCCATACAGTCTCTCCAAAGTAAACTCCTTATAATCTTGAGAGTTTCTCAATGAGACTGTCATTGGTTTCCATTCCTTTGGAAGAGATCTGAGAAATTTCAGATTGGAGTCTTTAGTCTGATAGACTCTTCCATGCAATTTAAGAGCATTTAGTAGCTTTTGGAATCTACTAAAAATGTCAGTGAGTGACTCACTTTCTTCATTGTGAAAATGCTCATATTGCTGAATCAGGAGCTGCATTTTATTTTCTCTTACTTGCTCAGTACCATCACAGATTATCTGTATTGTGTCCCAAACTTCCTTGGCAGTCTTGCAGTTGATGATGTTATATCAAACATATCTGCATCAACACCATTGAACAGAATGTTCATGGCCTTTTTATCTTTCCTGACTTGTTCAAGATCAGGTTCAGACCATTCATGCCTTGGCTTTGGAACAGATGGTTCATTTCCTGTTGCAGCTCTCATTGGAACATGAGGGCCTCTTTCTATGTAGTCCACATAGGCCTCATCTTGAGAAAGCATATGAAGATGCATATTTACCTTCCAATGATGGTAATTATCTTTATCAAGAAAAGGAATCTTGACTCCAACATCTTTCTTGTTCATCTTGCTGTATTGTTTTGATCTTTAAACTCTTTGTAGATTAAGAGCTTGCTCCGATACCAATTGTTAGTCCCTTAACAATATAGCAAGAATTACAGAAGGGGGGTTGAATGGAATTCTTGAACTTTTTCTTGAGATAAAAATGTTCAACTCGATTATAGATATATTTGTTTTGATTAGCATAATGCGGAATATAAACTTTAATGAATCAAAACAAGAGTAATTAAAAATAAGAGTCTTTAAAAACTTTCTGGTGGATTTAAACAATTCCACTAGAGATATATTTAATATATCGAGAGGACTCTGTGTGCAGAAATGCTCACAGCTGCTTATACAAAATAGAACTACTAAGAACACAGGAAATGCTAAAGATAGTGCTTACAAAGATTTCTCTGTGTTTGTTTCTTAGCTCTCTTAGTTGTTTTTTTTTATTTGCTACTCTCTTGGTTTATATATTATCAAGATTACAAAGTCAAAAGAACTGAATAAATATAAAATCTAACAGTCTTGATCTTTGCTGCTTTTCATCCTCTATTACCCAGTTAATGGGCTTCCACAGTGTGTTTGTATCCAACTCGACGGCTGTGTGTCAGCTTTCACTGTTCAACTGATGTTTGAATCTTGATATGATCATCCGTCAACTTTCAGATCATCCGTCGATGACTTACTTGATCATCCGTCGACTGCTATTTTAAACATCCGTTGATAGTCATTTGATCATCCGTCGAAACTTTGTTAATCATCCGTTGGTAGCTATTTTGGCACTTGACTTCATTTCACTTATACAGAATTACAAGACATTGCTTATGTACAGTTAATCAACCTATTCTGCATATCTAGTTAAAGTCAACATGACTTATATGCTACTACAGATTCTATACAAAGGTGCATACAACACCGTGCTACAAACTTATTATTACATAAGCTACTCACTCGATGGATAATAAGTTACTCATCCGTCGGGACTAAAATGAGTTATCTGTCGGGACTATAATTCTTATCCGTCGAGTGCTACATTATTTCACTAAGTAAAATCTACTTAAATGTTTTGTTTAGGTAATCATCAAGTGCACAACATATTCACAACACAGTTCTTCAAAACATGATGGCCAGTCTGGGATATAAGAAGATATTGGCAAAGTTGGGCCAGTTGAAGAGATCTTTTATAAGGAGGGAATGGAGTTTCTTCTTTGATTGCATAACCAAGGCTTTTGCAAACAAATGTTCCAATTTTGATGCAATTCCCATATTTAGTCAACAAATCAGGTATGCTCTCATAAATCAAACTGATTTTGACTATGCACGTGCTGTCTTAGGTTTTATTGGGGATAGAATGACAGAAGATAGACTACTGTTTATTTTGCTAGATTTTGTCAGCTTATCTGTAGTTTCTATTGTGATAATAAGCCCCAATCTTCTAGTGAATTAATTTCATCATTCAGACTAGCTAAAAGAGCTTTTAATGACTTATTATCTACTAATAATAAGAAGGTTGTGTTAAGACCCCTCCTAATTCCTATATCTGTCAAACAAGCCTTAATAACCAGTTAAATACACTGCACTATATCTTGATGTTCAACCATCTGAACCTCATCCATCAACACCTACCACCTCTGCTCAACCACCTCAAACTTCTCAACCTTCATCTTCCAAACCTAAGAGGACTAAGAAAGTACCTCAGACACAACATAAGAGAAGGAAACTCATTCTGCGAGATGAATCAGATGGTGAGGAACAGGTTCCTGTATCAGAACCTGTTGTTCTAGAAGCTGAGAAGGTCTCTTCTCAGAAGGATGTTGATATTGGGAGTTCTAGGCCCCTAAAAAGGCTTAGAAAGCGTAATTCTGATGATACAGCTCCTAAAGACTCCTCAAAAGCTAAAAGATTCAAATCATTGGCAAAAAGGCCTGAAGATTCTGGTAAAGGAATGGAAACAACAGCTAAGGAAGGGGGTCAGGAATCTCCGATCTCAAAAGACCCTGTTGAAGCTCACAATTCTCCTAGTGCTGATCCAGACCTTCATGCAACTCATCTCTCTCCACTACATGAGCCAGAAATTACTCACATTCCCACACCTTCAGTATCTCTAGTACATGCTGATAACCAGGGGCCAAGTGATGAAATTGACATCCATAACTTGGAAGTGCCTCAGGTTTTGAATCTAGAAGCTCTACCAACTCAAGTCACTCCACCAACAACACCAATTCCTGATGCTGATTATAATCCAGAATTGCCTACAAAACCTTCTCTGCATCTAGATAATGAAGATCAGATTTTAGGTGAGCATCAGAAATGGCTGTTGATCAGAACTTAGTTGGAGATCAGCACTTAGAGGATGATGTTGAAGCCTCCATAGCCTCTCATACTGTTCTTTTATCAGAGGATGCTGAAGATGTTGACTCTGTAAGTTCTGATGCTGTAAATGTTGATGATACTGGTAATGCTGTTACAAATGCAGATGCTGATGCAGCTGGTCCTTCTGGATATGCACCTCTACAAGCTCCTTCAAAAGCTGAGATAGTCAAGAAGTTTGTTACAGGGGAAGCACCGGTCCCTTGGATTGAAACTCCTAGAGGACAGGAGTGCATTAAAGAATGGAACTCCGTCAGGTTTGTTCCTTCTAAAAAGATTCTTGCTCAGCACTTGGCAAAAGCTGATGAGATGCTAGTCAATGATGATTTCAAGATACAGCTCAGAGTTACTGCATTTAGTACAAGGCACCTTCAAGGTCAACAATCTGTAACTCAGGCCAAGGTGGACAAGATTCAAGAATCCTTGAATCAGCAAGATAGAGTTGTCAAGCTGGACAAGAAGATGTTTTTCAAAACTACCTTTGACAGAATTGCCTACATTGAGAAAACCCAAGAGAAGCAACAGTCTCAGATTGATGAAATTTTGAAAATCAAGCTTCTCAGCAATCTCAACTCAATGAGATCCAATCCTCAGTGGAATTGCTTGTCACTCTTCTTTTACCTGCTGATGCCAAAAAGGGGGAGAAGGTAATTAAGTCTAAATGCAAACCTGTTAAGACACTGAAGGGAAAGGATGATGGTAATGACCCGGGAAACTCTGGAATGGGTCGAGGTCATGGTCAAGGTAAAGATCATTCATCAAGTAAAGCTGGAACTACAAGTCATAGAACAAGTTCTGATACTGGGAGAAGAATAACTTCTGATACTGGTAAAAGGATAAGTTCTGATGAACTTTTGGAACTTGATGAGGAAATTTCAAGACAGTTATTTCTGAAAGAAAATCCAGGAATGGACTTTGAGAGTCTAAAGGAAGAAGAAGCTAGACTTAAGTTAGAAAAAGTCATCTCCAAATCTGAAGCTTCTGTTGTTGAAAAGAAACTTCCTACGGCTAAAGGCATTGTGATAAAAGAAAGGACAAATCATGTGGCAACCAAGGCCAAATCACAATTGCAGATAGATCCAAGGTCCAAGGGCAAAGAAAAAGTTGGAGAACCTGTAAAGGTTTATGTGCCTCCTATGGATGAAGAAATATCTGATGAAGATGCTAATCTTACTCTGGTTTTGTAACTCCTGGGAAATATTATGTAATTATTTTTATCAATAAATAATTATTATGTGAGTTTTCTGTGAATTTTGGTGAATTATTTGATGATGGATAATAATATTTGAATGTTTTTTTCTGATAAAATTTAGATATTCTAATTTCCAATTATCCAGAATTAAATCTAGATAATTTTGGTATTTTTCTGGTAATTTTTGAATAATCATATGATTTTATAAGGATTTATAGAATTAACAATGATTATTTTTACATAAATATAAAATTACTTTTTAGAATCAGAAATTGTCCCACTTCAGTCGTTTTTGTGTTTTTACAACCCAAAACTCTTTCGAAAACTCCTTTCTAACCTAATCTGATAATTCTGAACACTTTTCATGTTTTGACTTTTTCGATCCGGGGCATGGTTTGACTTGTACGAGTCCCGGTGTGAAATTTTCGATACGCATATCATCAATATATCGATAAGAATCCATATTCTCAAAAGGCGAGACATTATCACCTTAATTTCATATAAAATATTTTATAGAAAGCTCTATTTGATAATTTTCCAATTCTGGTATTCAAATCGTATCGTCTTTTCAGTTACTTAGCGGCTAAGCAACCTATTTTCGGATCCAATATGTAAATGTAATTATCAAATTATTAAATAAATAAAATATGTGATGGTTCTGTCAGCTATCTGTTGCTGTATTATCAATTATCTGTGATTTGTTGGACGCAAAGACTAATTTTGTAATTAATTATCGACCTGTATGAATTTAATTCATTTTAAAATGATTGTATTGAATATTTATTCTCATAAATGCTAAAATTGCTCCCAAAATTATTTTCGTTGTTTTATAATTTTATTTATTATTTTTAGGAGTTTATAAAATTTAGAAATCAATATTTTTATTAATTATTTATCTTCAAATGATTTTCTGATTTCATTTCATTGTAAAATCTGTAATTTAATTCCAGAATGCTTCAAAAATTGTGAAAATTTTATTTATTACGTTTGAAATATTTCAAGAATTTTAAAATTATTTCAGAATTTTTTTGACTTTTATTTAACCGCGCGTGTATTTGTTAAACGATAAAATACGATGCTGAATGCGTATTCCAAAAATGATTTTTTTTTTCAAATTTGTAATTTTTTTTTATGAAAATTAGTTTCAACTATCTCGATAATTTTAAACGTGTTTGATAAACTTTCGGACGGTGATTATCCGTAAGTTATTTACTAAGAAAATGTAAATTTCGGTACGAGACAGGGTAATATCGGGAATAAAATAAGTAAATAAAATAAAAATAAAATAAAATAAACAAACAAAACCCATAATCTTCATCTTTTTTATTTCCTGAACCTCTCCTTCGGGTTATTTCTATCACCGACTATTTCTCTCTCTGTTACCATCTCAATCTCTCTTTTCTCCCCCTTCTTTCCCCTTCTTTTCTATGGTTTCGGTTCAGGTAAGTTCTCCCGGTCGTCGATTTGATTGTCGTCCATCTCTCTTGGCCTTTGTTTTGTTCGGCTCTTCTCCGGCCGCCTGTTGCCGCCGGCTCTCCGGCAAGGCGACAGCGGTGTGGGGGGGTGTTGTCGTTTTTCTGTGTTGTGTGTGTGAATCGTGTGTTGAGTATGTGTATTATAAGGTGTGTGTGTGTGCGCGTTGGTGTGAGTGTGTGTGTGGTTTCTCTGTGTGTGTAAAAGTGTATCTGTGCTTGTTATTTCTGGTTGATTCCGGCTGTTCGTGTGTTTTCCGGGCAGTGTTGTGATGCTGTGCGCGTGCATATACGCGCCTGTTCTATTTACTTATTTAATTAATTAAATTTTCTGCAGAAATCTTGATTAGCTTTCATGAAATCAATTTAATTGCGACATAAATCATGGTATATCAGTAGAATTTATTTGGAAACCCAAATTTTATCGGGCACCAATAAATTTTGCTGCTGTTGACAATGACTTTTAACGAGTCAATAGTGGACCGTGATGAATTAATTCTGAGTCCTAAATTATAAATAAATAAAAATTAAAATTAGTTTGTGAAATAAATTTCGAAACGAAATGAAAAATGAAATACGAACAACAGTACATAATAATTTAATTCATATCGGTGGTTGGGATTGTTTATTTGATTGTGGATTGTGTTGTGATTGTGATTTGACGTTGAGGTGATTCGACGGGTAGGCCGATAAATAGAGGAAACGCTGCCCGATTTTCGGGAAAATTAATTCCGAAAATACGGAAACGTAACCTGTAATTATCGGAAACGTCGAACGAGGATATAATTGAACTTTATGGAACCTAATTACGTAACGTGATAAGATATTTTGTGAATAAGCGATTACCCTATTTTTCAAAATGACAAATATACGTAATTTCTTAAATTAAATACCGAACCGAGTTTCGAAGATGTGAACCATATTTGCTATATGTATTTCGATAATGCATATAAATATGGATTCGGTTATGAAATCGTATGGGTAGAATATGATGATGATTTGATGTTAAGCTTAAGCGGTTATCTAAACTAGGATATTTCAACCCTGTAGGTGTTAGACGGAAGACCCGAGATTTGACATCGGGCTAGGAACGATCTAGTGATTAGACGTCGAGATCAACGAAGTTCCAACAGGAGGATCTAAATGTTGGGATCGTATCCAGAATAGGAAAATAGTTTGACGATAAGCCGAATGATCAAAGTCGAACCAAAGTCAATAGCGGTTAAAGTTTATTGAGGCAATTATTCCTGACTTTCTTTTAAATACTGCAAGTATTCTTGAATTTTCTTTTAATTACTGCAATTATTTCTTCGATCCTATTCTAAGTTCATAATAGTTAAATATTTTACATTTCGCTGTAATTACTCATATTATGCATGTTCTTTTATTCTTGTTCCTGTAATTCGATTGCTCTCGTGAGCAAATACCCATTCTTTCAGGTTATTTGCGAACCCTGAATTGGGATGTTTTGACTTCAAAATTATTTGACATCAAAATACTCCATGGGTTGGATAATGATGATGTTTTGGGGATTGAGTGTGTCTTAATCCTGAGGATCGGGATATGACTGGTGCCTCGATATGGGCCGTAGTGCCTAGGTACCTGAATGGACCTATACAATTGGGTATAGATCCGCACTGTATCCTGAGTGATCAGCAGGGTATAGTGCATATTTTAGAACTAGTGTCCAGTCTAATTTGTTGTTGATCACCATTAACGACATTCTCTCTCGAATGATTTCATGATTCCAAAACCGGACAAAACCCTGATTCTGGAGATGAACCGGGGAATCGCTTGTCATTTTTGGATTTTAGTTAAAGGCTGGTGACAGCCAACGTTTATTCGCTCACTCACTCAAAATAAATAGAATGATTTAAAATTATTTTAAGATTTTGTCCGGAAGTTTTTCTTTTGATATTAATGCTTGAAACTCAAATTATATACTTGCTAGGCATTTTTGGCTCACTCTTGCTTTGTAAATTCTTATTTTTGCCAGAAACAGATAAGGGTAAAAGTGATTAGCTTTGATAAACAGCAAGAGTTAGAGAAATTTCCGCTGCGAGATGTTGAAGATGTTAGAGGAATGTGACAAGAGCATTAGTTCATAGGTATTTATAATTGTATGCTAGTTACTGTGAGTTGTAAAGGGCTAGATTCTTGTTTCATAACATAACCTGTAAACGATCCGGATTCAAGGGGTTATTTATTTATTTCTTTATTTTATGTAATGATTGTTTAGTGACACCAAATCTTGACCCCGGATTTGGGTTGTTACAGGTTTCAAGGAAGAATTCTCAAACAACCTCTGACATGGCTCAAGTTGTTCAGAGTCAAGATATAGTAAGTTCTTATATGACACTGAAGCAAGCAACCTCTGACATAGCTCAAGTTGGCTTGATATCAGAAAATAAGTCAAAGGAAACCTCTGACACTGCTCATATTAAATCCTTAAAGTTACCCCTACCAGGATTCACTAAAGCCAAACAGACTCAACCTTTGAAGACTGCAGCAAGTGGTTTTGAAGCAAGAGTAGTTACAGGAAAGGAAGCAAAAGATAAATCTGGATTGGGTAGTGCTGATGAAAGAAGAGTACAGAACACAACCAATGATCCAACTTCCTTAAGTGAACCAGGTGTTGGAGCAACTCCTGAAAGATTGAATCAGCTTGAATCTGTATAGATGGTTTACCATACCTTCTTGAAAGAACCCATCTTGTTATATTTCATGACAGATGGAAGGGTTTACCATATTAGGCAGAATGCTATACCACTGAAGTACTATGAGGAACTAGAACATGTTTTATTCTTACTTCAAGTGAAGAACAGATTAACAGATACTGCTGCAAATTATTTGAAGACTCAAATTCAGAGACAGAAGAAGCTTTATTCTGTAAGGTCTGACAGCACATACTATCCTAAGTACAGAGATCACAAGGGTGATATTGTCGAGGTGAAGCCTAACTCTGCTAAGATTATAACTACCTTTCTGGGTTATAAGGCTGTATAATTCAATCTTGAGTCTGACAAGGCATATTTGATCAGACTGGATCAGGAGATAAGGAAAGCTAAAATAAATGATCTCAGGGCTGCTATCTTTCAAATTGGTGAAGATACAGTTGAATTGAAGAATGCTAAAAGGAGAATGATTGATAAACTCAAATATGCTGAGAGATGTTTGTTAAAGAACTATCTCAGAACAACTCCTGACATTGAAGAGATTAGAAATTGAAGCCAAGTCAAGATCTACAACTGCTTAAATTCTGATATATATTATAATAACCCCAATTTTTGAAACCCTTATGAATAGTGTTTTTGCTGAATGTGAAAACTTTTTATGCCACACTAGGTAGGGGTTCTTTTATGGATATTCTGAGATATTATTAGTACTCTATATGATAAATAAGTGTATGTAAAGATCGTCAGAATCCAAATTCGAACACTTTGATTTTTCCCGAAAATCTACCAGATATAGAAAGAATTGAGTATAAGGTAACAGAATAAAAAGGATTTAAATTCAAGGATTAAAAGAGAGGATCATGAAAGGAACATAATGTATTGAGAAAGGTTAAAGAAACCTAAGTAATAAGATCCCGGGTATGATCCCTCAAACGATAAACGAAAACGAAAGTTAAGCGAACCGTATAACAGATCAGCGGTCATTAGGCAAGCAATTAAGAGTTAATCAAGGAGGTTAGGGATGATGATGTCATCAAACCAACAAGAAGAGGACAAGTGTGGAGGGTGACATCACATGATGACCAAAGCATGACATAAGAGAAAGAAGTGTGGTTGATTTATAACCACACAATTTTTCATGGTTAAAAATGATTAAAACAAAACAAAGTCAACCAACCAAGGCAAATCAAAACAAATCTCAAAAAATACAAAAGCTCTTCCCTTTTCTTCATCAAGCTCTCGGCCAAAATAAACACAGCAACTTCAAACTGCCATATCTCCTTCAATACTCACTCAAATGTTGTGTTCTATAGCTCGTTGGAAAGGTATTGAGATGGCCTACAACTCTTGTTCACAAGTCTCTTCCAAATAATCATGGTAAGACCCTCATTTTTACAGTTCTTTAAATCGGACTTTTAGAAACTTCAAAGCCTAACTTTGTGTTCTTGATTTCTTTGGAAAGATCAAGCTTGTAGGAGGCTCCATAAGGCTTCCTAGTAACTTTACACCCTCCAAGAAAGGTATAAATCTTCACACCCTTTAGTAATAAGTTTCAATGTTGAAGTTTGGAGATGGTTTGGATGGATGAGTAGTACTTTGAATGATAAGCATGATTCGAGCTTAATTGTTAAGTAGTTTAGTTGAATTTGGAGATGTTATAATATATGATTGGATTGAGATCCTTGAGCTTATTATGACTGAAATCAGTAGAATTGATGTGTGTCTTGAGTTGTTGTTGATTGGTAGTTGGATTGATATGATTTGGAATGGTAAAAAAATTGGAAATCGCGTAAACATAGCCGTCGTAATGTCCGATTTACTTTAGACTGCTTTTGTTCATAATATTAGGACCCGAGAACTCCCTGCTAAGTTTTGACCATTGCCATGTTTAGATAGTTCATGTTATGAGCTTCGTTTTGATATGTGGTTCGTTTGATTCCGATATACGGTTTAGGAGAAACGGCCGTTTTAAGTAACGGCGTTTCGCGACCGAACCATTACCCCTTGCCTTACTTTGAAACATAGGTTAAAGACCTTAAATGACTAATTGGAGTATGAAACATTTATGTAAAGTGTAATAGGCAGTTGGTAAGACACTCACGAAGGAATCGCCTTAAAACTCGTAATGGTTAATTTATTAAAAATGGTGGAGCCGAGGGTACTCGAGCGACTTAAGAGAATCAGTAAGCGCAAAGCGAGCGTTAGAGTCTAATTTGGTTAAAGTATAGATTTACAAGTGACTTCGGTTTAATTCCAACTTATATGTTGTTTATAGGTTACCAGACTCGTCCCAAGCCATTTGTAACCCCCAGTCGCTCAGGCAAGTTTTCTACCCGTTATACTGTTGTTGTGATGTATATGTGTATATGCATGATCTTGTGATAAATGCATATTTGTTATTAGCAAATTCTTGCGATATATTGTAGCATGTGATATGGTATATATGCATGCCTATTTCGTATTCTTGATTTATATATCTGTTGGTTCAAATGCTTATTCGTTGCATAATACCTATGCTAGAGATAAGCGGTATTTGCGTATACCCTTAGTATAGGGGATCAAAAGGTGAACTTTTTCTAAAACCGGGAGGCGAGGTGTTAGGTCCCAATTTGTTTGTAGAAGGGGGGGTTGAATGCAAACAATACCGTTTCGTCGAATAAAATGCGGAATAAAATTGTGAAACAAAATTCAAGTTAAATAAAACTTTTATTAAACTTGAAAGGTGTTACAACTACGGTATCGATTACAAGGGTTTAATCTCAAATCAATTATTACAAATTTAGAATAAATTCGACATGAACTTTTTCTATTTTTGTAATTAAAAGATCAAATGCTAAAAGCGATTTGAGATTAAGTTCTAGGGATTTTAATCCGCTAGATTGATATACAAGAACAAGATAAGTAATTCTAGTGGTTTGGATTTAACATTAACAAGCTAGAATAATTGATATTGAATAAGCAGATTAAGGATGAAATATTTTTTCTTTTGTTCTCTGCTTTTTTTCTTGTTCTGTATGTTGCTGCTCTATTTTTGGATGATATGATCTTCTGCTTCTTTTTCTCTTTTGAAGTAAACAGTCGAATGCAAATGAACTGCAATGACAATCCTTTGAAGCTTGAATGACTTTCGGTGAGACAATCTCATTAGAGCTAGGAAGACAATTAAAATGAACTAGCAAGACTTTCGGTATGACTATTGATTGTCATACCGATTGTCATATTAGTTCAAATGAAATTGTTTTTCTGAATACTTAATTGATTTTATTCTAATTGAAAATTCTATCAATTCAATTAACTGACTTAGCAAGACATTCGGTATGACTATCAATTGTCATACCGATTGTCATGCTAGTTCAATCAGTTGCCTTTTTAGAATTATCACAGATTTTAATCAATTAATATTCTGAAAATCCTTAATATTAATTCTAAATTAATTAATCACTTTAATTCAATTAATCAATAAATTAATCCTTGCAGATAGAATTTATTTTCTTAATTAAATTATATGACTTAATTAAATTAATAGAGAATTAATACTATCTCTGAGCAGCATCCATTCTTCAGACAATCTTCGAGACTTATGAATCAATTCCGTCACTTCAATGCTGACACTCGATGTACTGTCTGGTTCATGAGTGACTAACTTTCGTGACGTTTCTTCATGTCTTGACTTTGTTGTTCTGATTGAATCCTTGTAATAAATGATACCTTGACGAGATCTCTGTCACTTGATTAATTCCACGATCTTGATTTATATCACTGAGGCATGATCAACTTCTTGAACTTCTTCCAGTGAATCTTCAAGACTGCAGATGAACAATGTTTCTTTATTCTTTGACAGATGTTACTTTGTGAGATCTCTCTGATGCTTGATCCACTATTTACTTATTACATTCTTATTTGAGTTGAGTTAAATACTCGAATAAACGAGTAGGCTATGACATATGCCTTTCAATCTCCCCCTATTTGCTTGTTAGACAATAACAACAAATACCTAGAGGATAACTCAACTAACAAATAAGAAAAAGATATGAACAGTAATGTAACGTAAATAGCAGAAAAGTTCTGGATTATATTTAACATTTTCCAGATTCCAAATGAAATTTACAAGTGAATACAAGATAGATGTTCCTCTAGCCTGAACATATAACTACATTAGACTATCTTGATTCATAACGCTCTAATCATATTACATTGAGTTTTGAGCTAATTGACTTTAGTTGTCTTCTCTTCTGACTTCACCTTCTTCCAAATCTTGAAGCAATTCCTTGTCAAAAACACGATCCTTTTCTGAAGTGAAGCTTGCAGGTCTGACTGGTTGAACTCCAACTGTCTTCAACTTATTCTTGAGTTGATTGTACCTTTTAACATTCTTCTCACAATAAGCTTGAATCAAGTCAGCAGCTTGAGTCTTCAACATGGATGAATATCCAGCTGTTCTCAAATGATGTTCCATCCAGACCAGATGCTTAGCTGAGTAGTCTTTAAGAGATTGTACATCTAGCTGACAGATTTGAAGACAATCAGACTTAAAGAATCTCACTTGATGAGGATTGTTGACCACTTGAGGACTAGCCCTGCTGGCAAACTCTTTAAGTCTTTCCCGAAGAACTTCATTCAACTCTGAGCTTCTTTTCACTTTGTTTAAAAGAACCCAAATCTCTGACAACGAACGATTCTCGAATAGATGAAGTGACACCTTGAATGATCCTTCACTCTGACTATATACAAAAATGCTCATCTCATTTAGGGATCTATCAAAAGCAGCTGTGATCCTTGAGACTTCAGTCTTGATAGCATTCATGTACATGTCATTGTTAGGATTTGATATTTCCAGCTTGTCAAGAAGATGTAAGAACTGCCTATCATTGTTAGTGCATAGCTGAGGCATATCGAGTACTCTCCTAGCTTCATCCCACTTTACACCCATCTTCAGTCTGACATCTCTTCTCCTTTCTTGAGCTTTAATGTCATGAAGACGTTGCTTCTGAAGAGTTTCTGTCCTTTGTATGTCTTTTCTCCTATCAATGATCTGTGAGACCTTCTTGAGTTCAGCTTCTTTTCTTTGCATTTCTGACTGTTCTTTCTGAAATTCTTTCTCAAACCTAGGATCCACTGTATCTTCTTCTTCCCAATCTTCAAAATCACTTTCTTCTTCAGCTTCAAATAACCCATCTTTATCTTCCTGAGCTGGTTCAGTGGGAATGTCAAAAATATCGAAGTCATCCTGTTCTCCACTGTAGTAGGCATCATCAGCCTTTCCTTTATCTCCAGCAGAAGTATCTTTTTCTTTCCCTTTGGAATTACTCCCTCCTTTCTTCTCCCCCTTAGTTGAGGGATCCTCTACAGACTTTCCTTTGAAACCTCCACCACTTCCAGAGCCTGATCCTCCACCAGACGGTCCTTCAAAATAAGCTCTTTGTTCTTCATTAGGGCAATGAGAATTCTTGATCATGTAATATAAGTGCTTCATGCCTTCATTCAGATGTTCCATGCCCGTCTCTATCTTTACAAATCTTGAGTTGTCCAGTGAATGATTCATCTCAACGAGGTCTTCAAGAGAAGTCATTCTTGTATGTAGGGAGCAGAAGTTGGATATGTCATCAGTTGATAAGTTTGGAGTGTCCTGAATAGAATTGAGCTTTGGTATTACAGCAGTCTTTAAATCTGAGATGTCATTCCTTATGATCGCAAGCTGATTGTCGACAGAGGTGGAAGAAGAAGACCGTTCAACCACTTGTGCTTTGAATGCTTGAGCTTCAGCTTGACTTTTGGCAAGTTCTTCTTTCAGGGCAGCAATCTGAGCTAACAGGTTGACAGTATCAGTGTCTGTGTGTGCTCTCACCTGAAGTTCACTCGTATTTGGTTCACTCATCTCACGTGCATGTGTTTCTCTCAATATGATTGCTCGTGAGGAGTCTTCCAATTGCTGTTCTTGTGTACCTGCATAAAAAATCACCCTAGCCTCTTCAAGAGAGGTCAGTGGTGGTGCAATGGGAATTCGCGAGTCCCGATCCTCAGTCAATGCTATCAAATCTTTTGGAATAGATGTCTGAATTGCTTCAGGGATAGATTGACCGAGTTGCCCTCCACTTTCTCCAGATAAATCTGCGAGTGGAGAATCCCATAAGGGAGCCAGAGTTGTTGGATCTGGGAGGGGAGAAAATGACTCTATTAAAGATGGCGGAGAGTCAGATTTTCCCTCTGAAGCATGTGAATGCTCTTCTGCCGTAACTATGGCAGGCACTGTAACCGACTCGACGTGCACTCCTCGCTGGGTGTCCTGAGTTTTATCTGGGGAAGTGTATGGTTCCATTGTGAGTAATGGAATTGTGCTTGACTCAGTACAAGATGCCATGGCCCGATGGCGAATTTCAATAGATGCATCCTGTTGAGAGAATGCCTCTAGTAACTGTTCATTGGCCATTTCAAAGTCCATGTCCTGTTGGGAGGACAAGGATGGGCTTTCAGATGCCTCAGAATAGGTTTTTCTTTTCTTAGGAGGAGGCAGAGCTGAGGGTTCACTCATATTTAACATTGTACTACTTCCTAGTAATCTTCTGGGTAACATTTTAGACAGTGGGGGAGAGGGTGAGATAGAATGAGACTCTGTGTTTGGCTCTATGACCTGGGATTGAAGCTGTGGTTCTACAACTTCATGGTCAGCCCTATCAACCACTGAGGGTCTGTTAACAGAAGTAGGAAGAGAGTGAGAGAGAGGAATTACTACCTGTAATGGAAGAGTCTGGGTGGCTTGTACCACTGGAGGTTGAGGTTGCTGTTCATGGACGGGTAGATTAAAAATAGGTAATGGAATATAATTGGCCATGAAAGCAGATACAAGTACTGGTACTTGCATAAATTTGAAGGTTGTGTCTTGGCGAGTGTAAATCTTTTTGCTAACTGGTGGGGGTTCAGTTACAGCAGAGTTAGCAAAAAGTGATTTGTGTTCGGGGGTGAGTAGATGATCTGCTATGAGCATAAGAAAACGAGCATAGTAACATGATACCCTACGATTTGTAGAATGATCACGTAAAGCAGAAGTTAGACGTCTCAGGAGAATGGGAAAAAGTAGTTTGCCAAAATTGATCCTTTGATTGAAAACAACCGCAAGACCAATATACTGCAGGGTGGAAGTAATGTTATGAAAATTAGATTTTGTGCAGTTGGCAAACACTTTGGAAAGTGTATCGAAGAATATATCCCATTCAGACACCAAATTCGATTTAGAAAGTTTGGTTAAATTGATCACCCCCTGATAGTGAATGGCATTGAAAAAATTTGTGATATCATTTTCAGAGGGTAAATTACAGAAATTGTCTAGTGGAAAATTTAAAGCACGATTGACGACTGTTTCATCAACTACATACTGTGTGTTTGCGATGGTGAATGAAAAAGATTTTGAATCATCGGCCACAGTAGAAGTTGTGCAAATCAGTCTAAGAAGATCGACGTTTAAAATCACATTTGATTTAATAGCAGAGCTAACAATCGAATGATCATTTAAAAATCTAATCCACGGCTTAAATTTTTCAACATCACATTTTTCCGGATTAAAATAACCAACTTGATTATGCGCGACAATTTGGAAATTGAGAGCCATTTAATTTTTTTTTAAAAGAAAAATAATAAGACACAAGCTTTTCAGAATTTTAAGAATAATATTAAGAAAATTCGAATTAATTAAATTAATTTAATAATTCGAATTAAATTAATTATAATCGAAAAATTTAGACCGAAATGTATCTCGTTAAAATTCTTAACTCACAAGCACAATTTTGATACACCAAAAGACACAAGTAAGAAATTACAATTAAAATGGAATTTGAAGGGGCAACTTGATTTTAATTTGATTTTTGCGTTTTTTATAATAATTTTTATTTTTAAGAAAATTTCAGCAGCACTTCTTTATGTATATACTTGTATGTATATATCACAAAGTGATGATTAAGTGTGCTGAGTAAAAACTCGAGCAAAGAAATGAATCAGATTTTTGGTTTGGTTTTGATCTTGTTCGAGGAGAGAGAAGAGAGTAAAAGACTGTTAGAATTTTTCGAAAATGAACTGCTGTGATTAAAATGTTTGAAAACAAAGCAGTACAAGCCTTATATAACAGCTGGTATGACAATCCGGGATTGTCATACCGATTGTCATACCAGGCAAAAAGAAGGAAAATAAAACAAATAAAAAGAGTATTAAAAATATAACTGGTATGACAATCTGATAGTCATACCGATTGTCATACCAGTACAAAATAATTCTGATATTAATTTTATTACTGGCATGACAATCAATAGTCCTACCGATTGTCTTGCCAGTTATAAAATTAATCTGATATGTAAAATAAGCAATCAATTATTACTAAAATGACTTTCAGCAAGACAATTTCAATTGTCTTGCCGATTGTCTTTCTAGAACAAGATAAAATAACTATTAACATATTTATATTTACACGAATACTGAAATGATTTTCAGCAAGACAATTTTAATTGTCTTGCCGATAGTCTTTGCAGTATTAAAATACAATGAATATGTACAGACATCTAATTAAATACTGAACCTTCATTTCAAAAATAGTAAAACTGAAATAGTAAAACTTATAATTTTTACAGAAACAAAGATAATATATCAGAATTAATTATTTTTATAAAAAATAGATTTCTGTTGAATTTTAGCAAATAAAATTCATAGAAAAATATTTTTAGAGGAAATAAAATATTCTGAGATATTTTCAATTAACAAGTAGAGTAAATAACCATAGATAAGATAATATATATTACATAGAAATAAGCAAGAAATATGATAAAATGATAAAATAAATTTGCAAATGAATTTTTCATTTATGAAAAAATTTATTTGTAAATTCATTCAAGAACAGATTCCAGATATTAATTAAGTTAATCACTAAAACTATTTAACATGCCCAATTTACCAACTAATCTGGTAAATGTGGATTCGTCAAGTGGTTTAGTGAAAATATCTGCTATTTGTTCTTCTGTTGGAACAAAAAATAGTTCAACAGTACCATTCATGACGTGCTCTCTAATAAAATGATACCTGATGTCAATGTGCTTTGTCCTCGAGTGCTGCACAGGGTTGTTGGTGATGGCTATTGCACTTGTATTGTCACATAAAATAGGAATCTTGTTCAATACAGAGCCATAGTCTCGTAGTTGATTCCTAATCCACAAGATCTGAGCACAGCAGCTTCCAGCAGCAATATATTCAGCCTCGGCCGTTGAGTTGGAAACTGTTTGCTGTTTCTTGCTGTACCATGAGACTAGCCTGCTTCCTAGGAATTGACAACTTCCTGAGGTGCTTTTCCTATCAACAACACTTCCTGCGTAATCTGAATCTGTATATCCAACAAGGTTAAAACCAGATTCTTTAGGGTACCAAATACCTAGATTTGGTGTTCCCTTAAGATATCTTAAGATTCGTTTAACAGCAACGAGATGAATATCTCTAGGATCCGCTTGGAATCTTGCACATAGGCATGTAGCATACATAATATCTGGTCTACTTGCAGTAAGATAGAGTAACGAGCCAATCATACCTCTGTAGCTTGTGACATCTACCTTAATGGAGTTTTCACATGGTCCAAGCTTGACAGCTGTAGTTGATGGAGTCCTTGCTGATGCAGAATCCTCTAGATTGTACTTTTTGAGGAGTTCCTTGAGATACTTGGATTGACAAATAAATGTTCCATCTAACCTTTGATTTACTTGTAATCCAAGAAAGAACTTCAGCTCTCCCATCATGCTCATTTCAAACTTGCTGTGCATTAACTTAGCAAATCTCTTACAGAGATTATCATTAGTAGACCCAAATATTATATCATCCACATAGACTTGGACTAATATAGTATCATTCTTATGTTTTTTAGAAAAGAGAGTTTTGTCTATGACACCTCTAATAAAGCTATTTTCAATAAGAAATTCAGAGAGAGTGTCATACCATTTTCTTGGTGACTGTTTTAGCCCATAGATAGCCTTGAAAAGAAAGAAGACAAAATCCATATGATCTGGATCTTCAAAACCAGGAGGTTGCTCTACATATACCTCTTCATCCAGCTTTCCATTCAGAAAGGCGCTCTTGACATCCATTTGATAAACTTTAAAGTTTGAAAATGCTGCGAATGCCAGAAATATCCTGATGGCCTCAAGTCTAGCCACTGGAGCATAGGTTTCATCATAATCAATACCTTCAGCTTGAGAATACCCTTTAGCTACCAGTCTTGCCTTGTTCCTTGTAACCACACCATCTTCATCTAGTTTATTCCTGAATACCCACCTTGTACCAACAGCTTTCTTGTGTACAGGCCTAGGTACCAGTTTCCAGACTTGTTGACTTTCAAACTGATTGAGTTCATCTTGCATAGCAATCACCCAATCTGGATCAGTTAGTGCTTCTTCAATTTTCTTAGGTTCTATCTCAGAAAGAAATCCTGAGAACAGACACTCATTTTGAGTAGCACGTCTAGTTCTGACTCCAACATCTGGATCACCAATAATCAACTCAAAAGGGTGAGCTTTATTCCAGACTGTCTGTCTTGGAAGATTTGATCTTGATGATTCGCCTTGAAATTCATTGTGATGTTGTGTCCTACTAGATGATCCTTCAGCATCTCCCCCTGAGTTGTTGCCATGTTGACTTGAAGATTCTCCGTCAGTAGCAGTGGTATCTCCATTGTTTCCAGAGTTTCCATCACTATTACCTTGAGTATTATCAGGATTAACAGGTTCTTCAACAGCAACAACCTCAGGTTCTTGACCATGTTCTGACTCTGAATCTGACATATCATCAAACTTCAGTTTCTCAGAAGGATCTTCAGTTTGGATACTAGGGAGTTTAGTGTCATCAAAAGTAACATTGACACTTTCAGTTACTTTGTGTTGATCAATGATATACACTCTATATGATCTTCTTCCATATCCAACAAAAATACCCTCATATGCCTTTGCCTCGAACTTACCACGACGATCATCTCCATCCTTGAGCACGAAGCATCTGGCACCAAATACATGAAAGTATTTGATAGAAGGTTTCTGTTCATTCAAAATCTCATAAGGAGTTTTCATGAAGTCTTTGTTGATTAGAGTTCGATTCTGAGTATAACATGCAGTATTGACAGCTTCAGCCCAAAAGTACATTGGAAGACCTGATTCATTTAACATCGTTCTTGCAGCTTCAATCAATGTACGATTCTTCCTTTCTACCACTCCATTTTGCTGAGGGGTTCTAGGAGCTGAAAATTGTCTGGTAATCCCTTTGTCTGTACAGAATCCATTTAGAAGTGCATTCTTAAATTCTGTTCCATTATCTGACCTTATTGCTCTAACAGGGACGTTAGAATCTAACTCAATCATCTTGATATGATCAATCACAACTTGTGGTGTTTCATCCTTAGAGTGAAGAAATAAAACCCACGTATACTTGGAATAGTCATCAACTATCACAAGACAGTAACACTTCTTTGACATAGAAAGGATATTAACTGGACCAAATAAATCCATGTGCAATAATTGCAGAACACCAGTTATGGAAGATGTGTCAGTGCCTTTGTGACTTGCTTTCTTTGACTTTCCTTTCTGGCAAGCCTCACATAGTCCTTCTGGAGAGAATTCCAGCTGAGGCAGACCTCTTACCAATTCTCTTTTGACAAGAGAATTCATTGTCTTGAAATTGAGATGGGAAAGTCTCTTGTGCCATAGCCAACTCTCATTTGACGATGCTTTTGCATAGAAACAATTGACTTCAAGATTGCTTCCAGAGTTCATGTCAGCTACGAACAGATTTCCTTTCCGTATTCCCATTAAAGAGGGTTTTTCACTTTTCTTGTGCAGAATCTGACACTTCAGCTTGTCGAATAAAACATTGTAGCCGTTGTCACAGAACTGACTAATGCTAAGCAGATTGTGTTCAAGTCCTTGCACAAGATATACATTTTCAATGATAACATTTCCAGCTTGCAAACAGCCATATCCCTCCGTTAAACCTTTGCTGTTATCTCCAAAGGTAACCACTGGGCCAGCTTTCTCAACCACATTTGATAGCAGGGCTCTATCTCCGGTCATATGTCTTGACGATCCACTGTCAAGAATCCACACTACCGGTTGTACCTGTTTAATGCCCTGCAATACAAATGGATTAGAACTTCTTCGGAACCCAAGCTTGGCTGGGTCCGGCATACTTGTAAAATTGGCCTTTATCAGGCAAAACAACATTCTTAATTTCACTATTCTCAACATTCTCAATGACTGAACATTTGACCTTTAAAACAGCCTTATCAGATTTATGTTTAGGCTTAGGCACAAATGTCTCCTTTCTAACTTTAGGAGGACTAGCAGTCTTAGACCTATCATGCTTTCTATTATTCACATGCTGACGAGGAGTAGTCTTATCATTAGAAGCATGCTTACCATTAAAATAAGCAAACAACAGATTAAAAGCACAAGACATACAATCAGGAACACCACATGCTTTATGAGAAGGATTAACAATAGGCAACTTATGCATGGTAGACATGGCATTTGTGCTATCCAACTCATGTGTGTCTGAGTTAGTCTCAGTTGCTTTCACAACCTTGACTGGAACTTTTGACACACTTGACTTGGAGACAGTTTTCCCATTAGCATTATCTTCAGCACGAATTTCTTCTTGAATAATAAAAGAAGTCTCATCAAATGGTTCAGCAATTGATTCCTTATAGAGGGGTTCATCAACACCCTTAAGCACATGTGGTACTTCCCTGCCTTTAGCACATACATGAGGAGGGGAGTTTATGCCTAATTTTCCAATAGCAGCATTGTAATCATAACCTATTCCATGTGTTTGATTAACAGCTTGCTTATTGTAAAACTCTTTGGACTTCGAACAAGAATTAAAGTAAGCTTTAACCTTAGCCTCAAGACCGGTGATCTTGTCTTTGAGAATAGTTTCGAGTTGTCTATAACAGTCAACTCTATTCTCTAGAAAAGATACTTGGTCTTTAAGTTTATCTTGATTAATGTGCACAAGTTTTAATTCATTGACCTCTTTCTCAAGGTCTTTGATTTGTTGATTTAACAATTCATTATCACGACGAGCACAATCTAAGTTACCTCTTAGATGATAAACCATTTCAGCATCAGAAAGTTTTACCTCTTTTCTTGACGATGAGGTGCTTGCATCACTAGCCATGAGAGCAAGATTCCCAACTTCTTCATCTTCACTGTCAGTATCATCCCAACTTCTTCCCTTTGCCAGGTACGCCCTTTCAGATTTACTCTTCTGATTAGAATCATAAGAGTTCTTCCTTGCCTGTTTTGGCTTTCTGCATTCTGTGGCAAAGTGTCCCAACTCATTACAGTTGAAGCATCGGATGGTGCTTCGATCAACCATCCCTGTTTTATACCCACCACTGCTGGTGTTAGAGGATGAAGATCCACCTTTCTGGAATCTGTTGTAGTTGGACTTGTACTTGAACTTGGGATTCCTTTTGAATCTGACATTTGAGAATCTCTTGACAATCAGGGCCATTGACTCATCCTCCAATTGCTCCAGTTCTTCCAAGGAATAATAATCATCTCCTGATTGATTGGTAGTAGGAGAATCAAATTCTGCTACTATAACATTGTCTTCAACCTTGGAAGACTGTACCATTCTGTCTGACTGTTGAGATTGTTGTTGATATAGTGGTTGTTGTTGTTGTTGTTCATCAGCTACCAGAGCAGTAGACGTGCTGACCACCCTTCCTTTCCCGTAAACCTCCTTCTGCTGAATCTGCTCCAACTCATAAGTCTTTAACACACCATAGAGCCTTTCCAAAGAAATCTCACTCAGATCTCTTGCTTCTCTTATGGCAGTGATTCTATGTTCGAGATGAGTTGGCAGTGTCAAAAGGAACTTTTTGTTGACCTCCCTGATGGAATAGTATTTACCATTAATATTCAGGTTATTGATCAATGCATTGTACCTCTCAAACACTTCAGTGATTCCTTCTCCTGGATTGGATTTAAAGTATTCATACTCAGAGGTTAGGATTTCTAGTTTGTTCTCCCTAACTTCCTCTGTGCCTTCATTAATAATCTCAATAGTTTCCCAGATATGTTTGGAATCTTTACAATTCATCACATGTCTATTCATTAGGGGATTAAGGGAATCTACTAAGATTAATTGAAGGCTAGCATCCAGGGAAGCTTCTTCTATTTCAGCAGGAGAGAAGTCCTCAGGATCCTTCACATAAGTTCTCGCTTGGGTGATCACCACATCATTCTCTATTACCTCTGGTTCAATAACCATAGGAATTTTTGGACCCTTCTTCAACACTTGCAAATATTTGGGATTAGCAACCTGTAAAAACAGTAGCATCTTCTTCTTCCACATCACATAATTTTCTTTATCGAAAAGTGGAATTTTAACGGTTCCAACTTTTTGTGTAGTCATAATGAATTTTTGAGTGAATAAAAATTCAAGAAGTGAAAGAAACACAAAAGTCTAGGATCTTGATTTGTACGTTAATCAGAAGGCTCTGATACCAATTGTTAGGTCCCAATTTGTTTGTAGAAGGGGGGGTTGAATGCAAACAATACCGTTTCGTCGAATAAAATGCGGAATAAAATTGTGAAACAAAATTCAAGTTAAATAAAACTTTTATTAAACTTGAAAGGTGTTACAACTACGGTATCGATTACAAGGGTTTAATCTCAAATCAATTATTACAAATTTAGAATAAATTCGACATGAACTTTTTCTATTTTTGTAATTAAAAGATCAAATGCTAAAAGCGATTTGAGATTAAGTTCTAGGGATTTTAATCCGCTAGATTGATATACAAGAACAAGATAAGTAATTCTAGTGGTTTGGATTTAACATTAACAAGCTAGAATAATTGATATTGAATAAGCAGATTAAGGATGAAATATTTTTTCTTTTGTTCTCTGCTTTTTTTCTTGTTCTGTATGTTGCTGCTCTATTTTTGGATGATATGATCTTCTGCTTCTTTTTCTCTTTTGAAGTAAACAGTCGAATGCAAATGAACTGCAATGACAATCCTTTGAAGCTTGAATGACTTTCGGTGAGACAATCTCATTAGAGCTAGGAAGACAATTAAAATGAACTAGCAAGACTTTCGGTATGACTATTGATTGTCATACCGATTGTCATATTAGTTCAAATGAAATTGTTTTTCTGAATACTTAATTGATTTTATTCTAATTGAAAATTCTATCAATTCAATTAACTGACTTAGCAAGACATTCGGTATGACTATCAATTGTCATACCGATTGTCATGCTAGTTCAATCAGTTGCCTTTTTAGAATTATCACAGATTTTAATCAATTAATATTCTGAAAATCCTTAATATTAATTCTAAATTAATTAATCACTTTAATTCAATTAATCAATAAATTAATCCTTGCAGATAGAATTTATTTTCTTAATTAAATTATATGACTTAATTAAATTAATAGAGAATTAATACTATCTCTGAGCAGCATCCATTCTTCAGACAATCTTCGAGACTTATGAATCAATTCCGTCACTTCAATGCTGACACTCGATGTACTGTCTGGTTCATGAGTGACTAACTTTCGTGACGTTTCTTCATGTCTTGACTTTGTTGTTCTGATTGAATCCTTGTAATAAATGATACCTTGACGAGATCTCTGTCACTTGATTATTTCCACGATCTTGATTTATATCACTGAGGCATGATCAACTTCTTGAACTTCTTCCAGTGAATCTTCAAGACTGCAGATGAACAATGTTTCTTTATTCTTTGACAGATGTTACTTTGTGAGATCTCTCTGATGCTTGATCCACTATTTACTTATTACATTCTTATTTGAGTTGAGTTAAATACTCGAATAAACGAGTAGGCTATGACATATGCCTTTCACGAGGCTCCCGAGTATAATATATATTTATATATATATATTGATATATTTTTTAAAACTATTAATCGAATAAGGTTTATTTGATAACTTTATTTTATTTAATGAATATTATTACGAATATTCATTCGAGGGCTTATGACTCCTTTATTTTATTTAATGAATATTATTACGAATATTCATTCGAGGGCTTATGACTCAGTTTATATTATTTAATGAATATTATTTGAATATTCATTTGAGGATCTATGACTCCGATTATTTGCTGAGATATGTTCTTTATTTTATTAAAGAATAAGGTGTCGATAATCAAACTTATCTTTGATTATTCAAATAAAGATAGTACTTTCGTATAAGTATATCTTTGGTTATTTAATACTCATTTCAAGTATAAGTTTTAAAACTTCTACTTCAATTATTTTTATAAAGATTATTCTTTATGGGAATATTATTTAAATAATAATATTCAGATATTTTCTAATATATTGGGACTGATTTATTTCATTAAATCAGCATTACTCCAAACACTCTTTAAAGTATTTTCGAGTCTTCAAAATGATTTTTAAAAGTTAGAGCGGATCCCAAAACTCATTTTTATATTTAAGATCTTCCTTTTAAAGGGGATTTAAATACTCGTTCAAAACTTGAGGGATCCGGCTCAGTGGTGTATTTTACATTCGCAACGAGGTTGCTGTTTTGAGAAAACATCTTGATTACTTGCCCATCGTTCGGGAAGTAAGTTCATCTATTTGAGTCGGCATAAGCAACATGGGCTCAGTGGGCGTCCATGAAAGTGTAAGTGGCTCAGTGGGAGTCCATCAAATGTGTAAGTGGCTGAGTGGCAGTCCAGCATAAGGTCCTATTGCGGCCAGGGTGATGACCAGTGGGAAATTCGTCCATCTACTAGTAGAAAAGGTTACTTATTGGTATCTTTGCCTGATCAGCAAGATATCAGGTTTATGCCAAGGTTTTCTCCTTTCCAAATTCATTGTATATTGCAACTCTGTTTATAATTTTCATAACAGAGGTTTTCAAGGAGTGTATGAAATGTATATATATAGGTGTATATATATATCGGGATTTAATGAAGTATCTCGTAACTTCATTATTTATAATGATATTCAAAGATTGAATCAATTCAAATCTTGTCTTGTAGTCTCATCTATGTGATGAACTTTTGAACTGATTATAACTTGAACGGTGGTAGTTCAAGTAATATTTAGAAAAGATATAAGTATATTGGGGTATCTTGTAACTTCATATTTTCAACTTATATCTAGTTAATGATTATCTTATGCATATCAAAGATTTTCAGAAAAACGTTGAGACAAGGGTAGATATATGAGATCACCTTGCAACGATATTTTTATACAGTTATAAACTGGAACTCTGTGTATATTATGCATGGAAGAGGACTTCCAAGATTTTGAAAAGTATATATGTATATATACTGAATATTTTGCGACTTCATCGCATTAAGATATCAAACTTGGTTCATTTCTTTTGACCAAGACTTTCATGAGTACTATGAGAAGGCTCATATATTGTTAATCATTATACTTATTATTTTGGTGGGCTTGATGCTCACCCTTGCTTTCTTCTTTCATCACACAACAACAGATAGAAAAGATGAACAGGACCAAGCTCCCGATTCGCAAGCGGTTAGAAAATGTTCCGCAGTCTTCTGAAAGCGTTGATGCCGCCGTAGCTGAGGTAGGAGCTACCAATAGGCTAGGTTTTCAACTATTGATGAACCAGACTTATGTATAATATGAATTGTAATAATGGCAAGGAATATGAAAATTTATTCAGAACCTTTTTAAGGTGTAACGGTTTATAATTGTGGAATATAAGGACTTGTGTTATTTTTGAGTGTTCATCTCTGAGACTATAACTTGTGGTGTGTGTGTTTATTGTGGGGTCACAGTACAGAGTAGTTGAGTAATTATTAAGATTGGGTGTTATTAAGGGAAATGGAACTCGTGACAACCCGGATCCCCAACCCCGGATCTGGGGGTGTTACATGTATACAGACTAAAGTTGTTATCAGAAGTTAAAGTTGGTAAAGCTTTAAGGACTGTAAGTTGTAGTTATCTAGTCAAATTCTCCTGCATTTGTACTTAATGTTTTTAACATCATCAAATATCTGTTAAACTTGTATATTATGCTAATTTACAAGTTGGGGGAGATTGTTAGATATATTTGATAATGTCATGTCTAATATGATTTGTGTTTAGTTTTCATATCTTACTTAAATAGCACAAATCAGTACTTAACTGGAAATCAGCACTTATACTGAAGTCAGAACTTAAGTTATCAGAACTTAAGGTTCAGGAGATATTTATCGGGAGATAATATCAGGACTTAAGGAGACTTTCAGATAAGGAAGGAGGCTGATTGAAAGGAAAGAAGATCAAGACAAATGCAAGAAGAGATATGCATGAAGAAGGAATTCTATGAAGAATAGAATACTTGGAAGAAAAGATATCTGATTGATATATTTTAGGAAGCAGAATTATATTCCATATCAATTAGCGATTATCTTGTAACTGTGTAGTATATAAACACAGACATAGGGTTTACACTATAAGTGTTATCATAATCGAGAATAATATTCATTGTAACCGTAGTAGCTCTCGTGATATTTTGTTCATCACTGAGAGAGGACAGTTCTACATTATAACAGAGTTTAATAAAGTTTATTTTCTGTTTCTTGTGTTCTTTGAATTCGATTTGATTGTGCTATACACTGTATTCAACCCCCCTTTTACAGTGTGTGTCCTAACAAGAACCTAGAACAGGCTCTCAAGTTATGATTCATCAAGTTCTGATGGGCCAAGTTCTGATAATTCTGGAAACTCAAATTCTGATTCATCAAGTTCTGATGGGCCAAGTTCTGATAAATCTGGAAACTCAAATTCTGAAGGATCCAACTCAGAGAGCATAATTTCAGGGGGGCATCAGAAAATATTGATGGAGACAGCATGGATCATGGGGGAGCATCCAGTTCTAGAGATAACCTTCCATCTGCAAGGAAGTGGACTAAAGCACATACACCTGACTTGATTATTGGAGATCCTTAAGCAGGTATTAGAACTAGAACAACAACATCAAATGAATGTCTCTATCATTCTTTTCTTTCTCAGGCTGAACAAAAGAAAGTGGAAGAAGCTCTTCAAGATGCTGATTGTGTGCAAGCAATGCAGGAAGAGTTAAATGAATTTGAAAGAAATAAAGTCTGGACCCTAGTGCCAAGACCAAAGAATAGATCTGTTGTTGGTACAAAGTGGGTGTTCAGAAATAAAACTGATAGTGATGGCATAATTACAAGAAATAAAGCAAGGCTGGTTGCAAAAGGATACTCTCAACATGAGGGAATTGATTATGATGAAACATTTGCACCAGTTGCTAGATTGGAAGCCATAAGGATATTTTTGGCTTATGCTGCTCACAAAAAGTTTACAGTCTTTCAAATGGATGTAAAAAGTGCTTTTCTTAATGGAGAATTGGAAGAAGAAGTATATGTTGAACAACCTCTAGGTTTTGTAGATTCAAAATTTCCTAATCATGTCTACAGACTTGATAAATCACTTTATGGCCTTAAGCAAGCTCCAAGAGCATGGTATGAGACATTAGCTCAGTTTCTTCTGGAAAGTGGATCTAACAGAGGGGCTATTGATAAAACTTTATTCTATCTCAACCATAGAAAGGACTTACTTTTGGTGCAGATATATGTTGATGATATCATTTTTGGTTCTACAAATGACAGACTTTGTAAAAGGTTTGCCAAGCTATTGCAGTCAAGATATCAAATGAGTATGATGGGAGAACTTAGCTATTTTTTGGGCCTTCAAGTCAAGCAGAATGAAGAAGGAACTTTTATTTGTCAATCTAAGTACACCAGAAATTTGTTGAAGAAATTTGGAATGCAAGACTGTTCAAGTGCATCCACTCCTATGGCCACTGCAACAAAATTGGATAAGTATACTGGTACATCAGTAGATATTACTGATTACAGAGGTATGATTGGCTCACTACTCTATCTAACTGCAAGTAGACCTGATATTATGTATGCTACCTATCTTTTGCAAGATTTTAAGCATATCCAAGAGAACATCACTTAACAACTATGAAAAGAATTTTTAAGTACCTTAAGGGTACAGCTGATCTGGGATTGTGGTATCCTAGGGAATCAGACTTTAAGCTAATAGGTTACTCAGATGCAGATTTTGTAGGGTGCAAAATTGACAAGAAAAGCACAAGTGGAATCTGCCAATTTCTTGGAGGCAGATTAGTTTTTTGGTTTAGCAAGAAACAAAATTCAATTTCCATATCAACTGCAGAGGCAGAGTACATTGCTGCAGGAAGCTGTTGTGCACAGATTCTTTGGATGAAGAATCATTTATTGGATTATGGGTTAGAATTTTCTAAAATTCCTATTTACTGTGATAATCAAAGTGTTATTGCAATGACAGGTAATCCAGTTCAACACTCAATGACAAAGCACATCAGCATTAGGTACCACTTCATAAGGGAACATGTGATGGAAGGTACAGTGGAATTGTATTTTGTTCCAACAGATCAACAACTAGCAGATATCTTCACAAAACCACTATGTGAAGCCACTTTTACAAGATTGGTAAATGAACTTGGAATGGTTTCAGGTTCTTTCTCTAAATCTGCTTAGTTTATGTTCTGATACATCAGACTTTATGATCCGTATTTACAGATATTACTATCTTTATGTAATATGTGCTTAAATTGAAATTTACTAAGTGCTGATTGTTGTCTGATATGAATTTCTAAACTCTGATAGTGATATGAATGTTTCTGTGACTATTCAATCCAATGAGGATACCTACGCTAGATGCTGACCTAATAGTCTCTAATATACTAAAGATCCCATGTTTGAAGTAATTGTTTATGTGGAAATCTTTTAACACAAGCAAATTCTGATATTTAGCTTGGTTAGGTTTACTTTGTGTATCTTATTACTAAGTCAAAAAGTAGAATAATGCTCCTTATCTGTTAAGTTCTGATGTTAGTAAATCTGATGGATGTACTAAGTGCTGATAAGCCTCACTTATCAAAAGAAAAAGTAAAGAAAAGAAATAAATATCATGTACTCCTTTGAGATCTAGAGAAAAATGTATGTGGAAGGGAAGACCCAAGTGCATTGTTGGTATTAAGTAATATGTATTAGAAAAGAAAAATTTTCTTGGTGACTTTTCACATTCTCTGATTACTGGAGAAATACTCTGATAATAGCATAAATTCTGATAAGCAGTTGTGACTCACTTACACTGAGAAGCCACTGTAAAAAGGAATTTCAAAAGATGTATAAAATGAGCACAAAATAGTTGAGGTGGACTCATGCATGAACTCATTCTGTAGTGGACTTCAGACTAATGACAGATTTTGAGCAAAGTTCTTAGTTGTGCCTTATTTCTAAGATGTACTAAAGTGAATCAGACTTTACTCTTTGTCTGATATTTAGCTTAATGCACACACTTACACTCCATATAAATGATGAAAATTACTGTGGTGATCAATGTTGTTTTAGATGAACAGTTTAAGTGTCAGTTGCATAAATTCTGAGGAAAAGTTCTGATGGAAGTTCTGATGATTAAGTTTTGTAGAACCATATCAGTATTTGTGTGAAAAATTACAGAAATAAACATTCACTTTTTGAGTTAAGAAGCCATATTCTGATGACTTTTAAATTCTGATAATGATCAAGTTCTGATGCTGATGTGGCATTATTTATTTCCTTGATTTATTTTTAAGTCAATACTTGAACGATTATATTTTATCAAAATATTGGTTTAAGTGAGATACATACAGTAATAATCATTTGTTTAGTGGGAACAGTTTTTTTTTTGAAAAACTGCATGTGCATAGTAATCATTACTTATTTCCCGTGCCCATTAACTTTTGTCTTAACTGCTGTATGGCTGACAGGTGTAACATCTGTTCCACTTCTCAATAATTGCTGTCAAGTGGAGTGTGTATAAGTAAAAGAGAGAAAATATTTTAAATCTTTTATCTACTTTTGTATTCTATACTCTCTCTCTTTTTCTTATCTTCTCACATTCTCTGACGGTTTTCTATATAGACATTTTATCAAACACCTTTCAGGCACTCTTCTTTCTCACTTATTTCTCAATGGCACCCAAGGATATAATCTTTAATGGAGCAAAGTTTGTCCCCAACAACTATGATGCCATTCACATTAAGAGTAAAGCTCCTTCGGAACTTCATTTAATCAGGATTTTTTATCTCATAGTGAAATTGGGTTCGCATTGACACAGCTATCCAGTATATCTGGAACTCAAGTTCTGACATTCTGGCATACTGGACATTATGATGATGGTGGTAAGCATGGGACTCCAAGCATCGTATTTACAGCAAATGAGGTTGAGTATGTTGTAGTTCGAAAAGCTCTACACCTACCTGAATCCTGTCAATTCAGTTCTGCTGTGGAGGAGCCCTTGCTACAGCAAATGATGGCTAATCTTGGGTATGAACAGAGTTTGGCTAAGCTGGGTTAACTCAAACGCCCATATATTCGAAAGGAATGGAGCTTCTTCTTCGATTGCATCACGAAGACGTTTGCCAACAAGTGCTCAAATTTTGATGCCATTCCTATTCTGACACAACAAATTGGGTATGCACTCCTAAACCAGTCTCATTTTGATTATGCAAAGAATGTGTTATATTTTATAGGAGATAGAATGAAAGAGGACATGAATGTAGTTTACTTTGCTAGGTTCTGTCAGTTAATTTACAATTACTGTACATCAGATGAACCACAATTAGCAAGTGAACATATAGAACCATTTAGATTAGCTAAGAGGGCTTTTAATGATTTTTTCACTACTGACAACAAGAAGGGAGTTTTGAGACCCCTTAAAATTCCTTTATCAGTAAAGCAAGCCCTTGTAAATGCTGATTATGAAACCTATTCATTGCTATATCCTGATGTCCAACCCACCAACACATAACAGCCATCAGAACCAACCACCACCCAAACACAACAACCACAAACATCAGCACATACCAATCAACCATCAGCACCTACAGTGAAGCCTTCTTCTTCTAGAGCAAAGAGGACAAAGACTGTACCTCAGACACAACAAAAGAGAAGGAAGATGATTCTGAGAGATGAATCTGATGCTGAGGCACAGGTTCAACCATCAGAACCTGTTGCTAAAGCAGCTGAGGAAGTGTCTCCTCAGAAAACAAAGGAAACTGGGAGTTCTAGGCCCCTCAAAAGGCTTAGAAAGATACATTCTGATGATAAAGTTCCCAAAGTCTCTCCACCCTTGAAGAGATGGAAGAAACAAAGAGCTAACAGGGATATAGCTGAGTCAGATTCAGAGGATGTGGAAGCAGCAGCTAAGGAAGGGGATCAGGAATCTCTAATCCCAAAGGAGCCAATTGTGATTGAATCCCTTCCATCTACACAACCAGAATTTGTTGAAGCCACTGAATCTACACCTCCACAATCTCCAATTCAAGAGCTAGAGACTGCTACACCACCAATGCCTACACCTCCTGTGTCTCCTATCATTGAACAAGTACATGCTGAAGACCCAGGTACAAGTGCTGAAATAGATATTCACAACATTGTTGTGCCTGAGGTTCTGTACTTAGAAGCTCCAACCATTCTTCAACATACTCCACCAACAAAACCAATTTTAGATGCTGATTTCAATGTAGATATTCCAATAACACCTCTTCTGAATCTAGATGATGAAGATCAGATATTAGGTGAGCATCAGAATTTGGATGTTGATCAGAACTTAGAGGATGATTTTGAAACCTCTATAGCCTCACGCACTATCATTTTATCAGAGGAAGCTGATTCTGCAGGCTCTCTAAGTTCTGATGCTGCAAATGCTGACAATACTGGTGAAGCTGCTACAAATCTATATACTGATGCAACTGGTCCTTCAGGAAATGCACCTCAACAAGTTCTAGGAAAATCTGATCTAATCAAGAACTTTGTTAGAGAGGATGTACCAGTACCTTGGAGTGAAACTCCAAGAGGAAAAGAATGGATCAAGGAGTGGAACAAAGTTGATTTTGTTTCTACTGCAAATATTCTTGCTGAGCACCTGGCTAAAGCTGATGAGATGCTGGTGAATGATGACTTCAAAGTACAGCTCAGAGTTACTGCATTAAGTACCAGGCACCTTCAAGGTCAACACTCAATAACTCAATCCAAGGTGAACAAAATTCAAGAAACACTGATTCAGCAAGACATGAATGTCAAATTGGAAAAGAACAGGTTTTTTAAGACAGCCTTTGACCGCATTGGGTATATAGAAAAGACTCAAGAAAAGCAACAAGCTCAAATATCTGATATTTTAAAGAATCAAGCTGCTCAACAAGATCAACTCAATGAAATCCAAAACTCTATGGAATTGCTTGTCTCTCTCCTTCTACCAAGTGATGCCAAAAAGGGGGAGAAAGTGATTAAGTCCAAATGCAAAACTGATCAACCACTGAAGGGTAAGGATGATGATAATGAAGACCAGGGAAACTCTGAAAGGGGTAGAGATCATGGTCAAGGCAAAGGCTCTTCATCTAGGAAAGCAGGAACTTCTACACAGAGATCAAGCTCTGATACTGATAGAAGAATAAGTTCTGATAAGCAAGTTCTGACTAAGCCTGATGTTCTGATATAGGGTGAAAGTCAAGAATCACAGAAGTTTATGCAGACACTGAAGTTCAAGGGGAAGGAAACAACAGTCTACTATCAAGACCCCAAATTACGAAAGACGGATGAAGAAATTTCAAAAAGACTATTTCTCAAAGACAATCCAGGAATGGACCTTGAAAGTCCGAAGGAAGAAGAAGCCAGACTTAAAGCAGAAAATGTCAAATCCAAGTCTAAAGATTCTATTACTGCAAAGAAACCTCCAAAGCCTAAGGGCGGGCATTGTGCTTAAAGAGAAGACAAACTCTGAGGCAACCAAAATTGAATCCAAACCCAAATCACAAGTACAGGTAGATCCAAGGTTCAAGGGAAAAGCTAAAGTTGATGAACCTATAAAGATATATATGCCAATCATGGATCTGGAAGCAAAATCTGATGAAGATACTAGTCTGATTTTGAAAAAGAAGAATATTCAAACAACCTCTGATAGAGCTCATGTTGTTCAAGATCAGGACTTAGTAAATTCTGATATTACAATGAAGTAAGCAACCTCTGACAGAGCTCAAGTTATCTTGACATCAGAAGAAAAGGAAACCTCTGACATTGCTCTTATTAAACCTTCAAAAATTCTACTACCTGGGTTTACTAAAGCTCAACAATCTACTCAACCTTTGAAGACTACATCAAGTGGTTTTGAAGCAAGAGTTATTCGAGGGAAGGAAGCTAGAGACAAATCAGGATTGGGTAGTTCTAAAGAAAAAAGAGTAAATAATACTACCTCTGATCCAACTTCTTTGAGTGAACCAGGAGTAGGAACAACTCCTGAAAGATTGAATCAACTGAAGTCTGTACAAATGGTCTACCACTCTATGCTAAAAGAAGATATCATGCTATACTTCATGACCGATGGGAGGGTATTCCAGATAAGAAGGATGCTATTCGTTTGTAGTACTTTGAAGAATTGCAACATGTGCTATTTCTACTTCAAGTGAAAAACAGATCAACGGATGGTGCTGCCAGTTACTTAAAATCTGATATTGAAAGGCAGAAGAAATTTTACTCTGTAAAGTCTGACAGACCATACTATCCTAAGTACAGAGCTCACAATGGTGATATAGTTGAGATGAAGCCTAATACTGCCAAAATCACTACATTTTTGGGTATTAAGGGACTGGAATTTAATCTGGAGTCTGACAAAGCTTATCTGATCAGACTGAATCAGGAGATAAGGAAAGCAAAAATATATGATCTCAGGGCTGCTATCATTCAGACAGGTGAAGATACAGTTGAACTTAAAGATGCAAAAAGGAGGATGCAGAATGAACTTGAATATGCTGAGAGAACTCTTTTGAAGAACTACCTCAGAACAACGCTTGACATTAAAGATCACACACTGAAGCCAAGTCAAGAACTACAGCTGATAAATTTTGAAGGATATACAGGTTAAAGCTGATATCGGACTTTAAGGATGGTAAAAGCTCTAAAGACTGTGAGTTATAGTTATTTAATCAAATTCTCATATACATTTGTACTTAATGTTTTTTACATCATCAAATATCTATTGAACTTGTATATTATGCTAATTTATAAGTTGGGGGAGATTGTTAGATATATTTGTGATGTCATGTCTAATAATGATTTGTGTTTAATTTTCAGATCTTGAATAACAGGACAAATCATGACTTAACTGGAAATCAGTACTTATACTAAAGTCAGAACTTAAGATATCAGAACTTAAGTTATCAGAACTTAAGATATCAGAAGATATTTATCAGAAGATAATATCAGGACTTAAGAAGACATTCAGATAAGGAAGGCGACTAATTGAAGGAAAGAAGATTAAGACAAACACAAGAAGAGATATGCATGGAGAAGAATTCTATGAAGAATAGAAGACTTGGAGGAAAAGATAACTAATTGATATATTTTAGGATGCAGACTTATATTCGATATCAATTAGAAGATTATCTTGTAATTGTGTGTCTATATAAACACAGCATAGGGTTTACACTATAAGTGTTATTATAATCGAGAATATTATTCATTGTAACCCTAGCAGCTCTCGTGATATTTGTTCATCACTGAGAGAGAAAGGTTCCATTGTAATACTGTTTTATTAATAAGATTATTCTGTGTTTCATACTTGTGTTCTTAATTCGATTTGATTATAGTATACACTGTATTCAACCCCCTTCTACAGTGTGTGTGACCTAACATTACAAGACTGAGATTGGGACAGAAATAAGATTTGATAGCTACAGGTATGACAAGTAATATGTGTCAAGTAACTGTCAGGGGTTTTGCTACAACAGAACAAGAAGTTTGACAAACAAGGATGAGTAGGGATTCAGTTAAAGAGTTGTGATAAAGGTGGAATGTTTTCTTAAGGAAGCATCCAGTCAAAAACTTATAGTGCACGGGAAAGAGTTTGGATGGATCAGATGACGAGAATCATGAATATCTTGCTTTCATAGCAATATCTGAAGATGGTCCAACTCACATATCTCAGGTTTCAATTTTTTGAACCACTACAATATTTTGCTCTCAATATTCAATGCATGATAAGATCTTAGTGTTTAAATGTTTAACACTCGCACAAACATGATAGCATCACACGTAGATAATGTTGAACTAGTTCACTAGATTATTTTTAGGTAACTAGGTATGATGTTTAACTTGTGGATGTTACTTTAGATGATCTTAAATATGTGTTTGAATATTTATTGCACATGATTAATTTCTTTAGTGAGATATATGTTTTCCAGCACTTAAGACCTCTGTTTATGCTTACTCTCTATATACTATTACAATGTGATTTATTCATTTGATCTGAATTGTTTGTTAAGATGTATTGGTTTATAATTGGATTGAGATAGCTAGATGAGATTCATCAACATGATTGGACTAGATAGAATTAGTGATTTATTTGTTAATACTGTTTATTCCAGATCATGCATGTCTTGCTTAATTCTTACGCGTAACGTTTCTAAATGAATGTCATATATTCTTAATACAATGTTTGCTTATTTTTATGCCATGAATGCATCTTTTAGTACTTGCATTAATTATAGAAGAAGCATTTTTAGGATTACAATAGGGCAAAGACTGCTAGTCCTCCTTATGTAAGGTTGGAATCATTTTTCCCCTAGCCTAGAGACAAATTTGTCAAGGATAATAAAATGGAGAAAATGGTTAGTCAAAGATAAGAATTAGCATGATAAGGTTGCAGCTGTTGTTATCTCTGTTTATAGTAAAATCTCTAATCCATCTGGACCCAAACTGATATGTTGGGTACCAAGAATTGTTAATACATTTGTGAGTGTAGCGCATAATAGGTTAAATGGTTCATATGTATTCTTGGTAATTCATACTCAAGGCATATGATCAAAGAAAGATCCTCACAATCAAATGTGATTAATAAAAACTATTGCGTCAATAATCTTTGGAGATGACAACAAAGGTTTTCATTACGGGACAAAGCTATGAAGAAAAAGGGATGTCATCATGGATTTAATAATTGCTATCTCTGATAACAACTAATCATTGGAGTCACTGATAACAGTTGAAGCATCTTTCTTTCTGGAAAATCAAGACACAAATCCTCTTATCAGACAGTTCTGCATCAAAGGATAAAATGTCAATTCAATGAAGGATTAGTGTCTCATCTGAAGCATGAAGGTTGAGAAGCTTGCTCTTCTTAGAGTAAGGAATGGATATGCTCATGGCTAGACTGGAAACTCTAGAAAGGTGAAGTCAATGGTTTCTACCGTAAAACTTCATTGGACAAAAGTTTAGCTATGGAATTAGAAGATCTCATCCTTGAACTTCAATTCAAGGAACTCTTTTGTAAAAAGGGGTTAGTGAGAGGACTGCATCATCTGAAATTCAGAAGATGATAAATGTGAGGCATGTCAGAAAGAGAAGTCAAAGACAACATCACATCAAAGCAAAGATATATCTTAGTGATGAGTGATGGCTACTCTTAACACAAAGTTGTTGTTCGTGCGTTCTCAAGACAAGACATCACAGATGGTGATTGATCATGTCAAAGAGGATCAAGCTGGAAGCAACTGTAACATAAATGATCTTGTGGACAGATAATGGGACTAAATTCAAGAAGCAGTTCTGATTAATATCTATAAAATCAAGAATATTATGAGACATATTCAGTACCAGGAGCTCCGTGTCATAATGGAGTGGTACAAAGGAAGAACCGGAACTTGATTAAAGCAACAAGTACAATGTCAAGCTAATCAAGACTTTCTAAATACCAAAGGGCTGAAGCAGTCAATATAGTTTGTAACAAGTAAGATCAAGCCTCGATCAGGATGTATACATGAAGACCATTAATGAGTTAATGGCCAACAGAAGCAAATACCAGATAACCTAAAAGTGTTTGGAGAGAATGTTCTACAGAAGCAAATAATGAAATGTTTTAAGTTGTTTGAAGATCTTGGCATTTGAAGCTAAGACTTGTAAGGATATTCTTCATAGCTACTCAATGGAGACTACAACCTATAGGGTATTTTTGGTTGATCAACAGAAGATGATAGATAGTCTGAGTGCACAGTTTAACAACTCAATGCTCCAAGCTATTATAGGAGAAATTAATGGTATTGATGACTCATATCCAAACAGTGGAATGGCAGTGTAATACACATATCATTACTTCAATGAAGCCAGTCATCAAGGATAAGGATTTTCAAGTAATCCCAGCAACAGCTTAAGGGGAGCAAAAGAAGGATCAACTAGTCAGACACAACACCACATTGTAAATCAGAGGACACTAAAGAACAAATCTGCTGAGACAAAGGGTTTGATGTCAATGTTATTCCCAGAGTCTAGTTCTTAAGTGATCCAGATGGTGGAGTAATGATTAGCAGGGCTATTCAGTATGAATGATTATTTCTCTAGTTTTCTATCTATAAAAGAAACTAAGAAAGTTACAGAAGCTCTGATAGATCCAGATTGATTGGGTGATTGCAAAGCAAGATAAACTCAATCAGTCAGCAAGCAGATTGTAGGGAAGCTGGTATTCAAAACCAAATGACAAATATTGTTATTGTAATTGGTACAAGGATAACCAGAAGTCAATACTGGATGACAATGGCATTGTTACGAGGAACAGGGCCAAACTGGATGCTAGGTTATTATCTGGAAGCAGTATCTAACATAAAGCACCAGTGACGAGACTTGAGGATATTACGACATATCTGGCACCTGTTGCACATTCTACCTGGAATTGGACTCTGGTAAATGTGAACAAGTGTATTCCTGGTTGGTTAGTCAAAAGAATTAGTCAATGCATAAAAAGTTCATGGACTTTACAGTTGAAGATCTATTGGACAATGTATATCTCTTCTTCACAAGCTCACTTCAGGTTGGTATGAACTAGTATATGACTCAAGAAATCATCAAGGACATGGTATGTCACTCTAACTGAAGTTATAGTTAAATATGAACTAGTAGAGTCGTTATATTAATAACTTTCTTATCACTAAGCACAAATATAGTGTTATATATGTGTAGTGATATAATATTCTCAAGATGCCAAAGTGCAAGGTTCCAAGTGGATCCTGGAGAATCCAATCTTATAGCTATTAACAAGATTATTAGATATCTTAAGGGCCTATCAACTCTTGGAGTAAAGTACCCTAAAGATATTGTGCTTAACATGTTTGGCTATATAGATATAGATTACACAGGTTGTAAGAAAGACATGAGAAGTATCTCTGAAACTGTCAACTTAAGTGACAGGAGAAATATCTCGAGAAGCTGTTAACTTCAAGGGAGAAGATTGATTTCTTGTTACGATAAGAAACAAGCTCAAATCCAACAACTCTTTGGAACACTCTATGACAAGGCATCTTGACACCAGGTATCATTATTTCACAGAGTCACTTGCAGAAACACTTACTAAATCACTTGTTAAAGTTAATCTTTCAAGACTGGTTTGTAAGTGTGGGATATCATTCATTGCATATTAGTTGGAAATCCCATCTATAAAGAATTCTTAATATAAGTTCACAAGTATGAAATCTTCAATATTTAAAGGACTTATGAATTTATCAGTAATTCAGTACCTCGTACTTAGTGCTGCTATCTTGATTATCATGATTACAATGTCATATATATTTATAGTAATACTTTAATTAAGTATTATAGCATTAAGTTTGAATTTTATTTTAATTGATTTAAATTATGACTGTAGAAAATTTCATTCCATATCAGTCTTATAATTTAAATTATATTAAAATAATATGCAACATACTTATTTGTATCATGTACGAATAATTGTGATACTTTTAGTATTAGTGATATTATTTAGAAATTTTGTTCTAAGTAATCAATGCTTATTTCTAAAATCACTAATATTAGAAGTTGAAGTATTTTCTAAGTTATGTGTATAAAACTCTCAATATTTTATATGCTTAGAAATTATTTCTAAAATTACTAATTATCCAAAGAGTGATTGCCATGTGTATAACTCATATGTTCTATTGGTGATTATTCAATGATAATTATAAATATTTAAGTGCTAGTATCTAACTCATAGATATTTAGTATTTATTTATTTAACATCTATTTTGGGTAGTTTGGATTATGGAAATTGAAGCAATTCAATGATTATATTTGCTCCATAATTCAAACTAACTTAAAATAGATAAGCAGCATGATTGATTATAACTAAATCTGTCAATAATTGATATCTAGTATATTGATTGTAACTTTTGTGTTATAAGTTAATTATGAGATTTTGGTTATTAGTGAATTTAGCAATGTTTACATCTCAAGAATTCACTGAAATCAGAATCATGATTGTAGCATGATTAGTTGTATGCTAATTTTTGACTTATATCAGTTAATGATATTAGTTAAGAGCTCAACTATGAACTAATTGTGAAGTATTAGTATTTGTGACATTACTTAGAACTCCTCTAAGTAATCAATGCTTATCCTCGATCACTTATACTAATATAAAAAGTGTAAAAATCTTTCTTAAGTACAACTATGGTTATTGTGTTTGATACTTTATTAGAAGTAACTATATGTTGTCCACTTAGAATAATTTTTATACTTATTTGCAAATTCCTAAACATTTTGATAATAGATGCAATACCCAATGGATTAAAGTATATGGAACCTAGAATATTTTTTCTAAGATTGCAAACAAGACAATGTTGGTTAATATTGCTTTATTTATCGAACCAATATTATTTGAGATATTACAGTTGTTAGGAGTTAACAATTGTATAAAATATGAAATTGAATGTTGATGTCTATTTGATAGATAACTGGTATTTAATTCATTGATATCTTATTTTAATATTTAAAATAAGGTGCAACATATTTATTGGTATCTAAAATACTGTAATAGCTTGCTTCTCGGGCGGCTCGCACCCTGGGTGGTGCGGCTGAGCCAGAGTGGGCTCAGCAGTTGAAAAATATTAGTCAATGATATATTGTTAATATTTTGTTGCAGATAATTGTGAGATTTTAAGTTCTAGTGAATTTATATGAGTTGCTATATCTGAAAGATTCACTATAACTTGAAATCAGCAGCATAGGCAGTCTTATTAAGGTTATTTATCAATAAACAGTTTTGTTGATTATAATCTTACAAAGATAGATTATGGAGCTTTTGATGTGAAGGAGAATTGCTTAGACTTTACCCTAAGTGATCAATGCTTTTATAAAAACTCATTCATATTAAAAGACAAGATCTTTCTTTCTCTTCTTAATCCTAGTAGGTCATCAGTCTGTATCTTATCAAATCATTTATTTCTTTATGCATAAAAACAGACTCGTGCACTCAAACAGTTTTAAGAGAAAAATCAAATTTCTTTCTACAGTGGTGATTGCTTGTTTCATTAAAATCTTTGTGAAATCACTATTGTACATCATTTCTCTCAAAAGATTAAATGTATAATTTTCATTCATTATAGATCTTAAGTGCATTTTATCTCTATATTTCCATATATTTTGTGATACAGGTTTAGCCTCCAATGGCCTTCTTTCATTTTATAGTCATGAGGTTGAAAACCCACAACTTCTATCCCAGACTGTAAAGACAAACACAGAAATAGAAAACATAACCAACCAACACTCTCTTACCACTAAAATGAAGTATGAATAAGCGTGAGGGAGAAAGTGCCTTAGTGCACCATATAAGGAAGGTTCTGAAGTCAACCCAGCAGCTCTGTCTCCTACAAAGATGAGTAGTATTTAAATCGAGACAACTGCTAGCCCCCATACATCTTCTCAAAAAGATGTACTGGCTGAAAAGGCACAAAAATAGTTACTAGATTCATCCTCTCAACAGGGTGCATCTATTGAAATTCACCTGTCGGCCAGGGTATTCGATGTAGTGTCAACACCTCACACATAAACAATTCTTGATGCACAAGGATAGGTTACACACACAGAGGATGAGTTGAAAGAAATAAGAGTTTCGACCATTTTAAGGTCAGATTCGAGTTTTCAAGGTTCTTTAATGGACCAATTGCCTTTACAGGTATTAGGAGAGGATACTGATCCAATAGCCATATGTCAATGGTCCGTGTCTACCTCCCCGGGCTTAAATCCCCTGGATGCATCTACGGATAGTGGATCTGACATAGGCGTAGATCGGCAACTTGTTGACAATGATTTAGATTTACCTAATAAGTCACAAGGAAATGTCTTCACAAACATTAGAAGGAAAATTTGATCTTTATGCTGAATTCCTTGGATCATTGTTTACCTTCCCAAAGTTCAAATTTGGAACCCTAAAAGGGAAACTAGCAAATTATAGATTATGACTCAGATTCATCTAACGAGTCTAACAAGGATGGGGATTTGCGAACTCCCATTGCACCACCTATAACCTCCTTAAGGATGGCTAAGGTGATTTTCCTTGTAGGTACAACTGGATTTTGGAGCTATGAGATGAGTGATACGCTTGTGAGAATGAGTGTAAACATGAGTGAAGAGAAGAGTGAAACACTTGTGAGGTACACGAAACAGAATCACACACTCACAGTGAAGAAGAAAGAGAAACACCATATCCCATTCATTATCCCTAAACATGGTTCTTGATACTTCGGGTCTCGAATCTGTTTATGATTGGAACCTAACTCTTAGGGACCTAACATTTACATATTGGATTAGAATACTTTGAGACCTAACAAGTTGAGAGCTAACAATTGGTGATCTCACAGTTGGGAGGTATAAGGAGTTGGGAATATTGGTTAACAGGGTGATCAATGCTGAAGCCATTTCTGTAGCATTTAAAGGGACACGGTTGATCAAACTATGACTTGTTATTTCTTTTCCAACCAAGTAAAATATGAGACCTCCTTCAGATAACAGCATACATTCCTTCTCTAAGGGGGAGAGAAAAACTTAGGTAATAGTTTGGAGGATTCCTCAACTAAAGGGGAGAAATAGCAAGCAGGAGGGAAAAGGTAAAGCATATAACCACAACACCATTATTGTTTGTAACTACGGATCCTATTGTACGGGAGAGGTGGTAAACGAAGGTGATCTCCTTTAAGCAGATGATTCTCATTGGGGGAGAAGTAAGAGAGATATATGCTTATCAACAGGAAATGTGGTTGTACAAAGGAAGCTGATGATGATTACTTCAAGACTGAGAAGTGTTATTTGGCAGAGATTTGAATAACCATAGAAATGAAGATGAAACTACTTGAAGATCAGTTCAGTGCTAGAGAAACAAGCATCTTTCATTTCAGTTACTCAAGAAATCTGGAAATGCAGAATTTGATCCAGAAAACCAGTAGCATTATTTACAAGTCCTGGTACTTTACTTTTTCAAGTTGTTAGCCGATTTATCCTCTCCATTTAATTTGTTTGTTAGGTTTAACAAACAAATAGGGGGAGATTGTTGGTGAGACTGCGTAGCTGTATTAACAATTACGTGATAACTCAACACAAGAACAACACTAGAACAGGACAGGTTAATAATACTACGTCTATACAAGAAATCAGGAAGAAATGAAGACAAGGCAAATACAAAGAATCAAAGGATTAGAAGAAAGCTTGAAGTCTGTTTACAGATCACTGAAAGAAGTCCATTAATCAGTGAAGAATAAAGGTTAAAGACTTTCAGGGTTTCAGAAATGATGAAGATTCAGTGTATAATTGCTGCCAGAAGATTTCAGTGTTTTGACATTAATTGAAGATAGACAGTGTTCGAAGCATAGGAATCTGAAAAATTGAAGACATGGTATAGAAACAGGTTAAAGAAGACAGCTGTAGTCTTGAAGTTATACTCACTGACAGAAGTTCATTTATATGTTCAAGCGTCGGTGAAGATCAATGAATGAAGTATTCAAGATTGTAGTAGCAATGAAGACGTTGTCTAAAGTACCAGAAAGGATTCCAGTGAAAGTACATTAATTTATTGAAATTCAGTGTTTGAGCGGTAAAGTTGTTACAGGATTAACAATGTAATCAAGGCTATAATACGAAGACCTGAATCGGGGTTAGTCATCTGTGAACCAGACCAGTTGCATTAGGCGTCAATAGCTCGTGAAAGGAATCTGGGTATTATTTTTAGGAAAATTGTTAAGTTGAGGAACGTACTTGAATTGAACATTTATCTGTTAAAGTACAAGAAGAGGTGAGCGAGGTATGCAGCTAAGCGGCTCGAGTGATTGGCGAAGCTCAAAATTTAATTGTTAAATTAAATAAATTTTTTTAATAGACTTTAATATAATTTATTTAATAAACTAAAAATGATTTATTTTATAACTTTAAGTAAGTTTATTTTATAAATCTAAATTAGTTTATTTATATAAGTTATATTTAAAGTTTATTTAATAAATTAATTTAGTTACAATTTAAACTTAAACAAAAAGAAAAAGAAAAGAAAACCAAAATATAGGGAAGAGAAAAAGAAAATAGAAAAAGAAAACAAAAAAGTAGAAAAGAAAAACAAAAAAAGAGAAAAAGGAAAAAAAAAAAGAAATCAATAAAAAGAACCTGGCAACCAAATGGTCACAGGTTGGTAAAAGAGGTGGTTTTTGTTACTAGTCGCAGGTTGTGGAATAAGATAAAGAAATCAAGTGCTAGTCGCCAGTTGTATTTATTAGTCGCATGTTACCTGTAATTTTTGTTAGTCACAGGTTACAAAAAGAATATTCATGATCTCAACTCTCTCCTCAGCCACACATTATTGATAAAAAGTCTACACAAGCAGCAGATCAGATTCAAGAATTGTATTGTTCTGTTCATCTTCTTCTCTCCCAAAAGAGCTGAAGATTTCAGCAAAGAATTTACAGAGAAGCTCAAGCTTTTTGTTTATCCGTTTAACTTCTCACCGGAGTAATGTTATAATTCCCAGTTTAACTCTTGTATATTCTTAGAGGAATTGTAAACGTTACCCGGTAATTAAATCCTAGTACAAACAAAAGCTAGATCATTGTATATGATTTGATTTGTAAATCTTTGTAGAAGCTAGGAACCTTGTTGTTCTTAGATTATAGCCGGTTAATTTATTTACCTGAGTGTAGCAACACCCCTCGAGGATTTATATACAAATATATATTTCCCCGAATATCTTGTGTTCCTCGCTTTATTGTTCCAAACACTATTCCTCTGAAGAACACGAAACCACTAACCGAGTACTAAATTTTATATCCGCAAAAGATTTGAAAGAATTTTTTAATTTAGTGATTATCGTATTCAATCCCCCTTCTACGATAATTCGGGACCTAACAGTACATTCCACCACGAAGTCAGCCAACGCCTGGGCTTTTATTGTCGTTCGCGGCTTGTATTTAATGTCGAATTCTCCCAATTCTATTGCCCATTTAATCAGTCTCCCACTAGCTTTGAGACTGTGAATGATGTTTCTCAAGGGCTGATTTGTTAGCATTTCGATTTTATGAGCTTGGAAGTAAGGACACAATTTCCTTGAAGCCATCACCAGGGTTAAAGCAAACTTTTCAATAGTCGAATAATTCAACTCAGCTCCGTGCAGAATCTTACTAACAAATAGATAGGTTTATGGACTTTAAGTTCCTCTTTAATCAATATAACGCTCAAGGCGTTTTCTGAAACAGCCAAATATAAGTATAAAACTTCATTCAGAGCTGGTTTAACCAACAACGGGGCTTGAACCATATACTTTTTCAATCCTTCAAATGCCTCCTGACTTTCCTCAGTCCATATGAAATCTTTTACTTTCTTCAAGGATTTGAAGAATGGCAAGTATTTGTCTCCAGACTTGGAGATGAATCGTCCCAGAGCCGCAACTCTTCCTATGAGTTTCTGAACGTCCTTTATGGAACGTGGTGGTTCCATATCCAGGAGAGATTTTATTTTATCCGGATTGGCCTCGATTCCTCTTTTGGAGACCATAAATCCCAAAAACTTTCCAGATCCTACTCCGAAAGCGCACTTTACAGGATTTAGCATCATCTTATGATATCTCAGCACCTCAAAAGCTTCCCTCAAATGGGTTATGTGATCAGTCTTTACCAGACTTTTGACTAACATGTCATCGACATATAATTCCATAGTTTTTCCAATAAGATCCTTGAAAATATTATTTACCAACCTTTGATAGGTAGCTCTTGCATTCTTAAGGCCAAATGTCATAACAAGATAACAGAAAACACCAAAGTCAGTGATGAACGATACCTTTGGGATGTCATCCTTATGCATCTTAATCAGATTATATCCACTGAATCAATCCATAAAACTCAGCATCTCTTGGTGGCTTCTATCAATGTATCGATTCTTGGCAGCGGTAAATAATCCTTCGGACATGCAACATTCAGATCAGTGAAATCCACGCACATTTTCCTTTTTCCATTAGCCTTATTTACCATTACAGGGTTTGTCAACCATTCCGGAAATTGTATCTCTTCAATAAAACCAGTCTCCAAGAGCTTTTCTACTTCTTGCTTGATTGCTTCCTGCCTTTCAGGGGCAAAGCTTCTTTTCTTTTGCTTCACCGTCTTTCGATTAAGATCTACGTTCAACTTGTGAGTAATCAGTTCTGGGTCTATGCCAGGCATATCAGCTGCTGATCATGCAAATACATCATTATTCTCTTGTAAAAATCTCACCAAATTCCCTTTAAGGGGCTCCTCTAGTGACGCTCTAATGAAAGTTACTTTCTCAGGATCCTCGGGAGCTAAAGGGATCGGGACCAAGTCTTCTGCTGGCTTCCTTTTTTTCTCGTTCTCGCGAACATCCAGTTCTTTAATAGGCAAAACCTTCCCCCAAATCCATCAGCCCTAGAAGAGGCTACATAACAACTCCTTGCTATCTTTTGATCTCCTCTCTCTTCTTCAATCCCGTTTCGGGTGGGAAACTTCATCATTGAATGGTAAGAAGAGGGAACTTCCTTGAAAGCATGTATTCCCGTTCTTTCCATGATTGCATTGTAAGTTGATCCAACTTTTACCACTACAAAGTCCAACATCTGTGTTGCTTGTCTTGGCCCATGCCCTATAGTTAGGGGCAACTTGATTATTCCTTGCACGGGGTACTCGACTCCAGCAAAATCATATATTGGCATATCAGTTGAGGTTAATTGAGAATCATTGTAACACATCCTTATAAAGGTATCATGGAGTAAGATGTCCACAAAAGCTTCATTCTCTACGAGGACCCTCTTCACCGGGTTGTTGCCTATTATTGGTGTTATGACCAGGGGATCGTCATGAGGAAATTTGATACCTTCTAAATCAGAATCATCAAACATCATTGTTACTCCTGTTTAAGCCCTCTTCGGGGCTTCTCCAACAATATGCATAACTTTCCTAGTATATGCTTTCCTTGAATTTTTAGATGAACCAATAATAATTGGTCCTTCGAAGATTGTATTTATCACTGACCCTCGGGGTCGTGGTCCTCCAAAGATTGCGTTTATCACCGGTCCCCTGGGTTGGGGATTTCGCCCCTGATCATCCTGATCCCTTTTGCGATCATTAAAGTTCCTTCTTCCATTATTACTTCTCTCTCCTCCATCTTCAGTATACTTGCTCAGCCTTTCTTTTCGAATGAGGAACTCTATTTCATCTTTCAATTATCTACACTCATCGGTGTCATGACCAGCATCCTTGTGGAACCTGCAATATTTGCTCTTATCCAACTTGGTAGGATCAGCCTTCAGGGGCTTAGGCCAACGAATATCTCTATCTTTCTCGATTTCCATCAAGATCTGACTTCTAAGAGCATTCAACTTAGAATATTCGGTGAACTTTTGTCCAAGTCCTCCCTTCTTCGGGGTTGAAACAGTGCTTTGCTCAGTTCTAGGATACTTGTCCTTAGCAATATATTCCAGATTAGTCTTCCGCTTCTTGCCACCGGCAGGCTCGTTATTTACCACCGTCTTCCTCATGCTTTCTTCCACTTTAATGTACTTCTCAGCCCTATCTTGGAGCTGTAACATGCTTTCAGGGGGCATTTGGCTAACGACATCTTGAAGAACTCGTCCCTAGCTCCCTGCTGTAGTGCTATCATAGCTACCTTGTCATCAAGGTCTGGGACCTTCAAAGCTTCCTTGGTGAAACGGTTCAGATAGTCTCTCAAGGACTCTTTTGCTCCCTGCACAATGCTCATGAGGGATGCTGAACTTTTCTCATGCACTCTCCCACTAATGAATTGCTTAATAAAAGCTTGACTTAGATCACTGAAGGACCCAATAGAATTTGGAGGCAAACGGCTATACCTTTTTTGAGCCATTCTCGACAGGATTTGAGGAAAGGTCCGACACTTAATATCGTCGTTCACGGGCTGCAACAACAGTGCATTAGAGAATGTCATGACATGATTAGCGGGATCTCCAGTGCCATCATAAGCTTTGATGGTGGGCATCTTAAATTTTCTTGAGATGTGGGCATTCATTATCTCTTCAATGAATGGTAGAGTTGGATCATCAAGATCTCCTAGGGGTAGAAGATCACTTGGATCAGCCCTTGGGACAACATTCCTTCTTTGTAGCGGACCATCCAGGTCTATGATTGGAGGAGGATTTCTCCTCCTTGGAGGTAATGGGGGTTTCGGGGTCAGGTGCGCCTCCAGGTCGTGTTTCAGTCTTTGGATCTCAACTTCATGAGCCCTGATCCTCTCTTGCACTTCTTGGGGATTCATCCCTCGAGTGCTTTTGGGGCGTTGGTTAGCATCAGGCATTGGTTCTTTACCAGAACGCCTCCTCCTCGGAGCCACATCATCATCCGAAAATTCGGAGTCTCTCTCAGTGTAAGGCCCAGAGAATTCTTGATCCTCCGGAATAGGAGCCAAACCCCGTATGTAGGGGTGTATGCCCTTGTGCTTCACTCCGATTAGCATGTCCACTTCCTTCAATCTCAGGGTATAAGGGCATCCCACAAGGGGGGTTAGTGGTCACAATAATGGAATACTCATACCCAACGGGTCGAGAATTCACAGGTATATGTAGTTACTGAAGTTGGGAATTCGTCCCTTAAGGAGCCGGGGGATTCTTCCCTTGTGGCTGAGGCTCAGTTGCCCCTTTGGTGGTGGCATAAGTCGAATGCGGGGGTATTTCCACCGTTGACAAAATCGTTTGGGTCGTCTCAGCTGGTGTTACTTCGGGGGCGTTGCTACCGCTCCGTGTTCTCACCATGGTTATTGTTATGCTTTCCCATAGACGGCGCCAAATGTTACGGAAAAAACTTAGGGTATATTTAATACCAGGGTTCGTGAGCTTCGAGGCTCGATGTGACTGCTCTTGTGTTTCGTGACTCGATCTGCCTTAACAAGATGCCTACGTACCTTGCTGATTGCCAAGGATCAAGTCAAAAACGTAGTTCTGATTGGTGGGGGTGAAACCCTTTATATAGGTGTGGAATACCTTGAATTAGATTAGATTTAGGATACTTGGTGGGCAAGTCTCAGAATTAGAATGGATTTTGAAGTCCTCGAAAGTAGTAATCTGATTACTTATCCTTCGAGACCTATTGGAGGCTAATCCACAAGGTTTCATACCTTTATTAGGACTTTTCTCAATAGCTGATTTTTCCATTATTTAGCAATTACAAAAATAATAAATATTTAGAGTTACTGGGTCTTCTTTGTTCCATCGGGTCTGATCAATGTGTTAGCCTTCTTGGGCCTGATCAATGTGGTAACCTTCTTGATTTGAATATCATACACATGGGCTTCTTTAATGGGCCTTACAGCCCTAGATGTAATTAATGTAACATTAATAATGTAATTAAGATTTATTCAACAATAATTTTTTGTTTTTGACGTGAACACGCTATTATGAAATAAATATACATCCATGATATTTATAGATTCTTGAACCATGTAATGCATTCAACCACCTGTGTGTACATGCTTACATGATAAGCATGTTTGAGAGTTACTTAAAAAATAACTTATTTATTTATAAGACCGTAATTATTTATCGACGAGCGTTTGTTGATCCAACTTAGAAGCTGAATTTACAATTTATAAGCTCATAATTTGAATGTTAGTAACGATGTAATTTTTCTTAATTTATTTTAATTTTTTTACTTTTTTATTAATTTTAATTTTAAAATATATGTTTTAAAATGTTTTTCTAATTTTAAATCCACGAACTAAGTTAATTGTATTTAAACATTATTTATTGTAAATTATCTAAATAAAAAATTTTATCTTTTAAGTAAAATTATCCAAATACTTATATAACTTATAAATATTTATCTACTTAATACTTATAAGTCACTTATTTATTTTAAATCGTAAATTATTTATTTTAATATTTACCAAACGGACACGATATCTGAATTAAAAGAAATTTATCATGGAACTGCTGCATGATCAGATACTCCCCCGATAGATGATCACAATTCACAGGATAGTTTCTTATTTTGGTGGACTGTCCATCCAAAACAATATAAACATTAGATAATTGAAGTGATAAATACTGATTATCAAATAACATTATTAAGAATATCTCTAAGGAAGAGCACATGTTAGCAATAATATCTACGTGACAATCCTAATTTTAAAAATATAGATAATATGTAAAAAAAACAGTACTCTTGTTAGGTAAAATTTTAGATGCCGAGAAAAAGGCGGCCTACATTTGTTGAATGAATGACTGTCATCTATATTCGGGCCACGTCATTTTTCCGTCTATAATATTTCTCCAGCGGCTTATTTTCCGTGCAGGTACACCTTCCCGCTAGAATATCTGGGTCAAATATATATAATTAAGGTTTGGAATTTTAGAATTGAGTGGAGTTTTACAAAAAATTACATTTATATATATAATAATTACATTTAATATATATATAATTACTAATTTAATTTTATATTTTAACTTTATGTAATATAATTGTAAAAATTTAATATCAAAAAGCTGTAAAAAAATCATGTTAACCAATTTTATTAATTACTTATATTATTTTTTATTGTACATTTTTATATAAAAAACTATTAAAAATTACTTGGATAAAAAATTAGTTAAATATTTTATAATATATAAAAGTAATGTTTGTTAACTAATTTTTTTCATGATTTAAATATTATAATAACATCAGTTAATATTTTTATTTTATACATATATATATATATATTATTTCCACTTATATTTAAGTTAAAAAAATATTTTTTTATTAATAATTTCTTACCAACCTTTTTTGATAAAATATAACTATTAAAGTTTGAAAATAACAATAAAAACTGTTTTTTGAATATAGCTAATCATTATAGCTAATACGCACAATTTCTTACATGTTCATCAATTTTTACATAATATCTATTTTCTACTAATATAGCTTATATTCAATGAATATAGTTACTGAGATGTTCTAACATTAATAGCATGACAATTTAATCCTGAATTCAAAGTAAATAGAAAATTGGGATCGGGAACAATCATTACCACTGCACACCTGTAATTAATACCAGCCACCACAACTTCCAGCAACAAAACACCAGCAAACCAGATTATAGTCTCTAATAATTTGAAATGATCCGCATCATGCTTTTGAAACCAATACCCAGATATTGAACCTCCAACCCTTTCACCAAGATATTTGTCCAAATAAAACTCGAAGAAATTAGAAAATAAGCAAATATAACTCTGAAAATATATAACACACCACAATTCCAAGCAAAATATCACTCCATATATAGCACGTAATATTAATCTTTAAATTACAAACATACATGAATATATGCACCAGGTTTCTGATGTAATAAACTGCCAGCATTAATCTCACCGCAACACGTGAATTACATCTGACATTATTAGACCCAGACCAGCTGCCCATTAAAAGTTTTCTGGAGTTATATACAAACCAAAGCTCCACAAAAATATTACTCCCACAAAAATAACATTCCACTAGTAATTAATTAGACCTCTCCAGATTTGCCCAAAAATTCTGAAATAAACTTGATCCACCAGATTTACACATAAAAAAATTCGAATTCAACGACACATCTGACATCCCACTTCATTTGTGCGTAGTTGCAAGAAGAAGGATGGAGAAAGAGAGTAAAGAAAAAACTAGCATGAAACATAGCCTCGAATTTTGGCGGTTTTAAGTGGCAGAGACAAGCTATTAGCCTCAACTTTGACATTGCTGGGAACTTGTGCTTCACTTTTGCTGAATCCATTTGAATCTCTTGACACTCTATTTTACTTATTTACTTAATTTAGTACTCAACTCAAGTAAACATGAATAATTGTAGAGGCCTAGGTCATAGAAGGTAGAAAAGCTTAGATATCATTTTTCCAATAGATTTGTGACAATATATTAATTTACCTAAGAAGTAACCAAGTACTACAAACAGTCAAACACATGTTGCCCCATCAGCACTGAGTTCATGCATTTTCTGATTCAGACCGCTGAGTGTTGTTAGACTTCCCGAGCAACCGGTAGACAATCCTGCGGCTAATTGATCTGCCATGCGGGGCATGTAAGCTTTAAAAATAAGGCCAAACCAATCCATCAATAAGGAACCAACCTTTACAAATATGCACCAATACATATCAGACAAAAAACATACAATGAATACCAAATTTTGACGAATACTTCGTATTTCAAACATCAACTCTTGTTAGTTACACAAGTACCTAAAATTCCCAGACTCAAATATTTGTTACAGTTTCTATGCTAAAGTGATAATCTCTCTTTAATCTTCCCAGTTCTAAGATCACATATGAACTTCACAGTTTCGTAAACAGGCATCTCCATGTTGGAATATACTCTGAGATACAGTACACACAAACAAGTAGCAAAGGGAATGCCACATCAGCGTTAGTTAGTTAGGAGTTTGTTATAAGAACAAGTTGTAGTATTCATTTCTCTCTCTAACAGATTATAATATTTTTCACAATGTTCTCTCTACCTTCAATATCAATGAATGTTCTATCTTTCATCTTGTCCTTCATTTCTGCAACTTAATGTTTAGTAATGAAGATCACAAGGTTTAACATGGTATCAGAGCGATAATTACTACGTGATCTTTCATTATTATCTTCTTATCAGGTGTTTTCTATCTTTTCTTGTGCTTTTCGATCTGTTTTCTTGAATTTTGATGCTTTTGTGAATCATTCATGATGAAGTATACAAATTCTTGTGGAAATTACTGTGTTTTTGTGATGATTTGAGCTTCCGTACTGATTTCTGCGTGTTGTTTTGATCTCTTTCGCGAAAATTGATTTTTCTGCGATCTCTTTCTCGATCTCATTTCAATCTTCTTTGATCTCTTCTCGAACTTTCTTGAATTGTTATTACTAGATTCTATATCGTTTTGTTGTTACAGTACTTAATTTCTGTTAACCTAGCAGTGATTGTTAGTTGTTGGGAGTTTTGTGTTCTTGAATCACGATCAAATTACCTAAACAGTCACAATGTCTGCTTCATCAAATCCTTGGACTAGACCTTTAGTTCAACCAAATCATGATGTTTCCAGTGTGTTTTACATACATCCATCTGATGCCAATACGACTCAACTAGTTTCAGTCAAGTTTAATGGATCTGGATACAGTAATTGGAAAAGATCTATGATGCTTAGTTTGTCAGCTAAGAATAAACTAGGTTTTGTAGATGGATCAGTTGCTAAACCTGAAATTACTTCTATGGATTATAAAGCTTGGGAAAGGTGTAATGACCTGGTATTTTCATGGTTACTTTGCAACATAGATGATTCAATTTCTCGTAGTGTTCTGTTCTTTAAAACTGCAAGAGAGATTTGGCTTGACCTTGAGGACAGGTTTGGTTATGCTTCAATGACACAAATATTCACATTAGAGCAACAATTGTCTGAGTTGTCTTAAGGATCTAAGAATGTGTCAGATTTTTTCACTGAGATTAAAGCTCTCTGGGATGCTATGAGTGATATTAGCCCATTGCCATGTTGTACATGTCACAAGTGCACATGTAATGTCACTCAAAAGGTATTGCAGATGTAGCATGATCATAGACTATTGCAGTTTATGATGAAGTTGAATGATAGATTTGCCACTGTGAGAGGCAATATTTTAATGCAGCAGCCACTACCAACTCTATCAAATGCTTTTAGAGTTTTCTCTCAGGAAGAGAGGCACCAGGAATTTTCACAGAGTACTTCTCAAAATGAGACACTGGCTTTCATGGTGGATGGTAGGAAAGGTTTTCAGAAACAAGGAAATTTTCAGAAACAACCTGGATTTAAAGGGAATTCTAATTCCAAAGGGGGATCATATTTTGTACTAATTATAAAATGTCTGGTCATACTGTTGACAGGTGCTTCAAGCTCCATGGATATCCTCCAAACTTTAAGAATTCTAAAGATAAAAGGCTAGCTGCAGCAGCTGCCATTGGCACTTCACAGACTGAGCCTCAAGAGATTAAAACCGATTCTCCTACCATATCTGTAGCTCAATATCAACAGCTGATGGAGTTACTTTCTAAACAATCTGTTTCTGACTCACAGAATCAAAATGATCATGCATTGTTTGCTGATAAGCTTTGTTTGACAGCTGAAAAATCTGACAAAGGTGGTTGGTTGATAGATAGTGGTGCTACTAACCATATCCGTTCTGATTTGAGTCTTTTTCACAATTATAAATCTGTTGAAGGAACTAAAGAGTATATCACCATTCCTGATGAAAGGAAAATACCTATTGTTCATACAGGATCTGTCACAGTCCATCCTGGTTTTGTTCTTCATATTGTGTTACACATACCTCAGTTTCAATTTAATTTGCTCTCTGTACAAAAGATTTGTAAAGATTTGAATAGTACAGTGGTTTTTAATGGTAATACCTGTTTCTTACAGGACCATTTGCTGAAAGAGAGTCCAATTCTTCTTGGTAAGTTTCAAGGAGGTCTGTACAGCACTTCAGGAGTTCATGATGCAGAAGTGCTTTCTAAATCAAGTTTTCTCAGCTTCAAGGATGATATTAGTCTTTGGCATTTAAGATTAGGTCATCTGCCCTTTACAAGAATGAAACATATTTCTGGTTTATCAAATGTGAAAGATTCTACTTCCAACTTTATCTGTCAGATTTGTCCTTTAGCAAGACAGGCTAGGAATTCTTTTTCTCACAGTGAAATCAAGTCCACTGTTCCTTTTGAACGTGTTCACATTGATGTATGGGGGCCTTATAAGGTCAAGTCATATTCTGGTTGTAATTAATTTCTTACTATAGTTGATGACTATAGTAGGTTTACTTGGGTGCATATGCTGAAAAATAGAACAGATTGTGTTAAATTTTTTAAGGATTTCATTGCTCATGTAGCAACTCAATATAGTGCTAAAATTGTTAAGGTCAGATCTGACAATGCTCCTAAACTATGTCAGGGTTTAATGAAAGAGTTATTTCTGCAACAAGGTATATTTCATCAAACCACCTGTCGTTACACTCCACAACAAAATGGTGCGGTGGAGCGTAAACACAGGCATCTACTTGAAATAGGCAGGGCTTTGTTCTTTCAGTCAAAGATTCCTAAAAAATATTGGAGTGAAAGCATACTTTGTGCAGCATACATTCTCAATCGAATTCCTTTGCAAAGCATTCATAATGATACACCTTACTACAGATTGACTGGTAATGTTCCAGACTTATCTCATTTTAGAGTGTTTGGTAGTTTGTGTTTTGCCTCTACCATTTCTGAACATAGAACTAAATTTGAGCCTAGAGCTATAGCTTGTGTCTTCTTGGGATATGCTGTTTCATAGCAAGGGTATAAAGTGTTGGATTTTTCCAGAGACACTGTGTTTGTTTTAAGGGATTTAGTTTTTCATGAGACTCATTTCCCTTTCCATTCACAATCTCTACCTATTGATTATCCTGCTACTATTTACTTGCCTTCTGTTACTTCATTCTATGACTCAGATGATACTATAAATTTTCCTTCTACTCCTAGCTCAGATCCTCAATCTGTAGGGAGTGGTGTTCCTGATAGTGTTTCTACTACTACTCCAACTAGTGTCACAACTTCCAATAGTTTTTCAGTACTTCAAGATTTGAGCACTGATGAGTCTTTGAATGTAACTACTGAATTACCTGTTATCAGAAAGTCCACTAGAATTCACAAAACTCCTTCATATCTCTCATCTTATAAATGCAATACTGTTGTATGTTCTACACATTGGTGTAATCTTGTCAAAACTCCATCTATTCAACCAGCTTGTACTATCAAGGAACTTTTGAGTTATAAAGAAGCTGCTAATAATCCAGTTTGGATTGCAGCAATGCAAAAAGAATTGGAAGCCTTGCATACCAACAACACATGGGATCTTGTTCCCTTACCTGCTAACAAGTAACCAATTGGCTCCAAATGGGTTTTTAAGGTCAAGTTGAAGTCAGATGGCTCTTTAGAACGTTGTAAAGCACGTTTAGTAGCCAAACGCTATAATCAGAAGCATGGCATTGACTACCAGGAGACTTTTTCTCCAGTAGTCAAAATGAGTACTGTTAGAATTCTGTTGGCTTTGGCTGCTAGTAGAAACTGGGAATTACATCAACTTGATGTAAATAATGTGTTTTTGCATGGAACTCTCAAAGAAGTGGTTTATATGCAGGTTCCTGATGGGGTACCTAACCCTCATAATCTGGTTTGTTTACTTAGAAAGTCCATTTATGGTCTTAAGCAGACCTCCAGGGAGTGGCATGCCAAATTGGTTGAAGAGCTCATTTGTCAAGGTTTTATGCAATCGAAAAACGATTATAGTTTATTCATTAAGAGACAAGGATCTGTTATGTGTATAGCAGCTGTTTATGTTGATGATGTGATCCTTACTGGTGATGATTTACAGGCTATTCACTCTCTCAAGCAGCATTTAGACAGTAAGTTTGGTATTAAATGTAATATCCGGGATATATCGTGTAATTATTTTGCTATTAAATAATTATTATGTGAGTTCAGTATATATTCTGTGAGTTAATTGTTAAATGTTATCTGTACTTGGATATTCAAAAATAATATTAATTGAGTATTTTAATTTTTATATGTCCAAAATAAAACATTGATAACTGTCATATCTTCCAAATTATTTTTATGTTGATTTATGGATTTGTAAGGATCATATGAAATTTATAAAATCTTTTTCCGAGTATTTAAAATCTATTTTATAAAAACGGGAACCAACCGACGTCAACCGTTGTTACATTTTTGGAACCCGAAACTCTTCCGAGAACTCTTTCCTAACCTTATTGTAATATTCCGAGCATATTCCATGTTTCGACTTTTTCGATCCGGCGTACGGTTTGTCCTGCGCGGGTCCCGACGCAACATTTTCGATACAATATTCATTTCGGTAAATCAATAAAACCCGTATTTTCGATAAATGGGAGCTTTTTATTAAACTATCACAATTATCACTTCGTAATACGTGTAACCAGGCGCTGAGACCAAGACCGCAGTACAAATTGTACTGATATTGGATAATTATCCTGAAACCCGATACCGTTTGGATCAGTTTTTACAAATAAACGTACTGTTTTATATCCGGAATGATCCAACGGGATACTAATATTCCGTAAATATAAATAGCCTTTTTCCGTATTTTATTTCGTATCAAAATCATTTGCAGATAGTTAATTCTATAATTTTCAGAGAAAAACCCTAATTACATAAACTGTTCTAAGAATCAAACAGCAAAACGAAGGCGTTACCGATCTCTGTTTTCAAAGCTTGAGTAACCAAAACGAAGGATTTGAAGTGTTCTATCAAATTCTGAGCTTTGTTTCACTGCAGAATCAAAGGTTTATTTTCTGAAAATTTATTTATTTTTGAATTAAATTTATTAAAAATATGAATTTTTGTTCGAATGATTGTTTGTATGATTTGATGATTGCATGTTGTAGAGCTTGTTTTCCTGATGATTTTGATATATTATACGTCTGATTTGGAGTTCAATAACATGTTCAAATTTGAGTTTGATTTTCGAATTTTAAAATTAGGGTTTATAACCCGTATGAATGTTCTTAATTGAAATTTGGGGGTTTCTTATTATAAAATAGATTGATGTTGTGGTATAGTGTATTGTATTCTCTGTGAAATTTGCAATCTAGTCGTACAAGTTTCATGAATCAACGAGGTCTGTAGAGAAGGGAGTTGTGTTTTGAAGTTTACGTCGAACCCGCCGGAAACCGGCGAGTTTCTTGATCAAATTCCGGTCAAGTCTGGGGTTATTGATGAATTTTGATTGCAGATATAGGTTCCTGGTGTTGTGTAGTTTAATTCTGGAGGTGATGGTGGTGGGAGGATGCCGGAGGTGAGTTCTCCGGCCACCCCCGATTTTCCGGCGACTGAAACTGCAAAATTGCAGTTTAGTCCCTGTATTTTTGAAGGTGGTGAAGTTTAGTCCCTGTAGTTTGCAAAGTTTTCAAAAATAGGATTCCTGTTTATAAAATGTTTAAAAATCATATTTCCTATTTATTTTTATTATAAAAATTCATTTTTAATTTCTGAAAATTATTATTTTAATTCTGAAAATTATTTTTAATTCAAAAATAAATCTAAATTAATTAGTTAATTAATTTCAGTCAATTTTTAATTAATTAATTGGTCAATTAATTCGAAAATTAATTGATTAATTGATTTAATTAATTATTAATTGATTTTAATCAATTATTTAATTTGATTTAATTATTTAAAAATGATTTAAAAATTCCAAAAAATATTTTCGAGCTTTAAAATATTATTTTAAATTATTTCCAAAGCTCGATAATTAGTATAAAATTGTTTCGGAGCCAGAATTGGCCTACCGAACCCTGTTTATTAACCGGAAATTTGATCCAACGACCCGTTTTAATTACGAAAAATGTTTTAAAAATCATTTTAAATATCAGAAAGCCTATTTATGACCCGAGACTTCTTTATAAATAATATATCATTGATTAAGTGATGTATTATGTGCTATATGTGACTTGTTGATTGACTATCAGTCTATATATTCGGTGTTTACTTGATTATTGCATAACTTTCAATCCGTTAATCGGATTTGGGTAAAACGAAGGGTAGATAGAAGTATGTGTTGAATAGAACTCTATGAGTCGATTATTGATAGATGTTTATGATATGTGAGCAGAAGAGGCAAGGCGTAGGAAAGGGAAACAGGTAGTTGAGGAGTAAGACGATTGTGATTGGAAGCGAGTGCAGTGTAGTAAGCTAATACCAGGCAAGTGTTCTGAACTTTCTCGAGATATTGTAGTACTTGATAGTCTTGTTGATATTGCAAGTGCTTTGAAGCACTGTACCCTAAACCTTGATTCCAGTTATTGATCTTGAGCTGTAACCTGATTCTTTCTAGACCATTGATTGTTGTATACCCAAATACGAACCTCAAGTATACGATCCTACTCCACAAATACATACAAACTAAATATTAAACACTGAACCAGATTTCTTACACAATCAAATCTTTGTATTTTATGCTTTGAAAGACCAAATCCTTGAAACCCTGAAACATTGATTCCTTTGTTATCCAATTCTTTCATTACCCAGCATCCAAGCTTTGAAATTACCTTATTGATCCTTACAAGGATTGAAACCCTTTCATTGTTAAACACTCATTGTTGTTAATGATTCTGGTTATTAATTATTATTGCTTATTCTGTTATTATGTTAGAATTGGATTGTTTTTATAAAATTATGGACCAGATTCGTGGTCAGACCATATAATGGTCAAGTTAGGCTAATGTGTGCCTTGGATCCAGTAGTTAGAGCAGTGTTGTGTGCTTTACTCGGGGTTAGTGCATGAGTGATCAGCAGCCTAACCTTGGTTTTTAACCTGAAAATATAATATCCAATTCTAAATCATAATCCATTGTTCACTTGATATCATAAACATGTTCACTTGATGATCATTATTCTCAGTTTTGTCATTGTGACTTGCTGAGCTAGTTAGCTCATTTGTGCGATATTGTTTCTGTTCTTTTCCAGTTAAGAAGGAATCAGTTGGTACCGCGGATCCCCAGTCCAGCGCGAGAGCTAGGGGTTCAGGTTGATCGAGCTAAGCTAGTAGGTTTTTTTGGGATAATTTAAGTCTGTAAAAGTTTGTAATAATGTATAATACTCAGTTTTGAGTTTGGAATAGTTGGGATTTGAACAGTATGTAATATAAGTAGATGTGTGGCTTGTGTGCATACTTTAACCTGTTGCGATCCGTGGTAGTTGGTAAATAGGGTCACTGCATATTATTGTTCTCTTTATTATTGCTATAAGCAGGTTATAAATAAGGCGTGTATGTGTGTGGACCCCAAACTTTTGACCCGGGTTTGGAGGGCGCCACAGGTTTGGTATCAGAGCTACAGGTTATAAGTCACTGACACAAGCCTAGGTTGACGGGAATGGGTAGAGGGTTAGGATTAGAAGTAAGGACTAGAAAGATAGAACATCGAAAGGTTGAGTGTTTCGGTATATCAGGTATTAGTGTAATTCAAATTATGGTTCGAGATTCTGATATTGTGATATGATTTCAAATAGCAGCGATGACCGACTTTTTTATTCCCGTATCAGCTGATCACTCAGAGCCTTCAGTTGGAGTGCCGTCTTCGGATCCACGTCCTGTTGTTTCACTAGTGTTGGCTATACTACCTCCACCTGTGTTGCAGCCCGTACCACTGCAGGCTATTTCACCTCCAGGCATGAGGCCACCTATCAGAGGACCCCCACCAGCTGATTCAGATTCCACTGGGCATTCAGTTGTGAGTGCCCCATTCCAGTCTACATTGCCCCCAGTTCCTTACTACCGGTATGAGGCTCTTCTATTGGAGCGTGATTCCTTGTTGGCCCAGATTAGAGAGCTACAGCATATCATTAGGACTACTGATGTTGATCGTGGTGTGAGGGAACTTCGAGAGGAGATTCATGTGACACGGAGGGTTCTTGAGGCTAGGCTACATGGAGCTACATTACCTGGCAGAGGCCCTGATGCACTGATGGGCTGGGCTACTGAGGTAATGGAGGACTTTGAGAGGCTGGCAGGACCAGAGTTTCCCTGGAGCTGAGTCAGAGATTCAGAGATGGAGATTCTGAGCAGTGTTGTTATGGTTATGTAGTATGTACAGTAGTGTGTAGTGTGTATCAGTAGACTTTTGAGTTGTCTTTATAGACTAGCTATGATGACTAGTGAGTAGGTTGTTGTACCCTTTTGCTTTTACTTCCGAAGCGTCTTTACGCTTGTACTACCTAAAACTTTTGATCTATATATATCAGTACCTTTTTCCTTTCCAACACTGTCATTTATTTTATTGCACCTGTTTTACCTTACCTTATCTATTGCACCAGTTATACCCCTGTGATACCATGTACCCTATTTTCCATAATTGTTTATATATTCTGTAAAGAATCATGCAATTTACTTAGTTACAACTATTTTCAAAAAAGAGATATTTTTGTTTTGCAAAACTGTTCTTTTATGCAAAAGATGGATTCAAAAGCTAAATAAGTTGATTGATTCTTTACAAAAAATGCCTCCCAGAAGAAATACCCGCACCAACACCCAGAATGAAGAAACCAACAACAACAACAACCAATATGAAACAAACCCAAATGTGAACCCAGGACCCATAGACCCAGCAATAGCCCAGATTCTTCAAATCTTGGCCCAGCAAATAGTTCACCTGGCACAACAACAACAAAGACAGACCAACCCCCAGGTAACTTTTAAAACTTTTTAAGCAGTAAACCCACCAGAATTCAAGGGTTCCTTAGAGCTAATTGAAGCAAATGTTTGGTTAAAGGAAATAGAGAAGGCATTTGCCTTAGTGAAAGTAAAGGAGGAACAGAAGGTTGAGTTTGCAAGTTACTATCTGAAGAATGAAGCCACCTATTGGTGGGAGATGGTGAAGACATGGGAAGGTACAAATGTTATTACTTGGGAAAGGTTTAAGGAATTGTTTTTAGAAAAGTATTTTCCTCAGTTTGTTCAGGATCAAATGGAGCTGAAGTTTTTAGAATTAAAGCAAGGGAACATGTCGGTAACAGATTATGAGGGTAAGTTTGAGGAATTGTCAAGGTATGTACCGTCGTATATGGATACTGACAGGAAGAAGGCTAAAAGATTCCAGCAAGGTTTGAAACCCTGGATCAGAGGGAAGGTAGCCATTTTTGAATTGGATACCTATGCAGGAGTAGTACAAAAGGCTATGATCGTAGAGACAGAGAGTGAGATGTTCCAGAAGGAGAAAGAAAGCAAGAAAAGGAAAGTTGAGGGAAGTGAGGGTCAGTCACAACCAGGGAAGTTTCCAAATTTTAAGAAGGGCAAGTTTCAGCCAGGGAGAAATTTTAATTTCTGGAAACAGAATGCAGGAGACGGAGGCCAGAGCAATCGTCCAGTTAATACAAATCAGCCAAATCAGTCGAGACTAACTTTTCCAGATTGTCAAGTATGTGGAAAGAAGCATGGAGGAGTTTGTAATAAGTTGAATGTGGTATGTTTCAAATGCAACCAGAAAGGGCACTATTCGAGGGAGTGCCGAAATTAGCCAGTAAGAGAACCAGCAAGTAAGGATCAGCCTATCCGGAATCCAGCAGTAAAGGTTCCAGCCATTGGATTTACGTGCTTTAAATGTGGAAAGTCAGGACATATGGCCAGGGATTGCAAGGCATCAGCCCCAGTCAGTAATGCATTAAGGATTATGGGATCTACCCCAGCAGTGAATGAGACTCCAAGGGCTAGAGTTTTTGACATGTTGGTGAAGGATGCGATCCAAGATACGGAAGTCGTGGCAGGTACGCTTAATGTGAATTCTTTATATGCCAAAGTGTTAATAGATTCGGGAGCAACTCGATCGTTTGTTTCACAAGATTTTGTTATTAAGTTAAATTGTCCAGTTGAGTGTTTAAATGAAATAATGACTGTGGAATTAGCAAATCAAGAATGTGTATCTGTTAATCAAGTTTGTGGGAATTGTGAGATTGAGATTTCTGGTAGTAAGTTTTGTGTAGATTTGATACCATTTAAGTTAGGAGAATTTGACGTTATATTAGGGATGGATTGGTTATCTAGGCACGATGCCCAGATAGATTGTCGAAATAAGAAGGTAATGATGAAAACGCCAGACGAAAGGATAGTAACGTTCAAGGGCCAAAAACAAATAAAGAAGTTCTTAACGATGATTCAAGCCAAGAAGTTACTACGACAAGGATGTGAGCATTTCATGGCATATGTGATTGACAGAAGTCAAGAACCAACAAAACTTGAAGATATTCCAGTTGTGAATAAATTTCCAGACGTATTTCCCGACGAGTTACCAGGACTTCCTCCAGATAGAGAAATTGAATTTGCGATCGACTTAGCACCTGGAACAGAACCAGTATCCAAGGCCCCGTATAGAATGGCGCCCGTCGAGATGAAAGAGCTAGCGAAGCAATTGCAGGAGTTGTTAGAGAAAGGAGTAATTAGACCCAGCGTATCCCCGTGGGGAGCCCCGGTATTATTTGTCAAGAAGAAAGATGGAAGCATGAGACTGTGTATTGACTATAGGGAGCTCAACAAGCTGACAATCAAGAACAAGTATCCGTTACCCAGAATTGACGATCTGTTCGACCAGTTGAAGGGAGCCAAGTATTTCTCCAAAATTGATTTAAGATCAGGATATCATCAACTAAAGATCAAGCCAGAAGATATACCAAAGACAGCTTTCAAAACAAGGTATGGACATTACGAGTTTTTAGTGATGTCTTTTGGGTTGACCAATGCCCCGACAACGTTTATGGACCTGATGAACAGAATTTTCAAGGAGTATTTGGATAAGTTTATTATTGTGTTTATACACGATATTTTAATCTATTCAAAGAAGGAAGAGGATAATGCGGAACATGTGAGAACGGATTTGGAGATTTTAAGGAAAAAGAAGTTATATGCTAAATTCTCGAAGTGTGAGTTTTGGCTACAGGAAGTTCAGTTCTTAGGGCATATTGTTAGTAATGAAGGGATCAAAGTGGACCCGGCAAAGATCGAGGCAATTACGAATTGGGAGAGACCGAAAACACCCACCGAGGTAAGAAGTTTCTTAGGATTGGCGGGATATTATCGTCGATTTGTTCAAAATTTCTCGAGGATTGCCACACCATTAACAAAGCTTACACGAAAGAATGAGAAATTTATATGGAACGACAAATGCGAGGAAAGTTTTCAGGAGTTGAAGCGACGATTAATCACGGCACCTGTTTTGTCACTTCCAGATGATCAAGGGAATTTCGTAATTTCTAGTGATGCTTCTCACAAAGGATTAGGATGTGTTCTAATGCAGCACGAAAAGGTGATTGCGTATGCGTCAAGGCAATTGAAACCACACGAACAGAAGTATCATACTCATGATTTGGAGCTAGCAGCCATAGTTTTCGCTTTGAAGATTTGGAGACATTATTTGTATGGAGAAAAGTGCGAGATTTTCACAGATCACAAAAGCTTAAAGTACATATTCACACAGAAGGAACTTAATATGAGACAAAGGAGATGGTTAGAGTTGATCAAAGACTATGATTGCTCGATTAATTATCATCCCGGTAAAGCGAACGTGGTAGCAGACGCATTGAGTCGGAAGGAAAGGTTGAATGTGTTATCAGTACCTGAAGATATATATAGGGAATTTCAGAAATTGGAATTGGAGATTAAAGTTTGCAAGCCTAAGGAAGCGAAAGTATACAGTATGACTTTCCAACCAGAATTATTTGAGAAAATAAAGAAATGTCAGGAAGATGTAATGGATCAAGATATAAATCGCTTGGTAGGGGAAGAGTTATGCACGCAGAAAGATGACCAAGGTATTCTGAGGTTTTCATCTAGAATTTGGATTCCACCAGTGACGGAGCTGAAAAATGAAATTTTACAGGAGGCACATAATTCAAGGTATTCCATCCATCCAGGGAGTACCAAAATGTACAGAGATTTAAAGAAGAATTATTGGTGGCCAGACATGAAGAGGGAAATTACGGAATGGATTAGCAAATGTTATACCTGTCAGAGAGTTAAAGCAGAGCATCAGAGACCAAGTGGATTGTTACAGCCATTGGAGATTCCAGAGTGGAAATGGGAACATATTGCCATGGATTTCATAGTTGGATTACCAAGGACAAGGGCTAATCATGATGCCATTTGGGTTATAGTGGATAGACTTACCAAGTCAACTCATTTTCTGCCTATAAATGAAAGATTTTCGCTCGACAAGTTGGTCCATATGTACCTGAAGGAAATTGTAGTTCGTCATGGAGTTCCTGTGTCTATTGTATCTGATCGAGATCCAAGGTTTAATTCAAGATTTTGGAAGAGTTTTCAAGAATGTTTGGGCACAAGACTGAATATGAGTACGGCCTATCACCCCCAGACGGATGGCCAAAGTGAAAGAATGATGCATACAATCGAGGACATGTTACGTGTTTGTGCTATTGATTTCAAAGGAAGTTGAGACGAACATTTACCTCTGGTAGAGTTTGCTTACAACAACAGTTAGCATGCCAGCATTGGGATGCCACCCTATGAAGCCCTTTATGGACGCAAATGTAGATTTCCAATATATAGGGACGAAGTAGGAGAACGCAAGATACTTGGACCTGAACTGGTACAGAAGACAAAGGAAATTGTTGAAATTATCCAGAAGAGATTGATAGCCGCACAAGATCGTCAGAGAAAATATGCAGATCAGTCAAGGAAAGATATGGAATTTGAAGAAGGAAGCTTGGTATTACTGAAAGTATCACCGTGGAAAGGACTAACGAGGTTTGGAAAGAAAGGAAAGCTGAGTCCAAGATATGTCAGACCTTTTGAGATCCTAAAGCGCGTTGGCAAAGTAGTTTACGAGTTGGCGTTACCACCGCACATGGAGCACATTCACAATGTTTTTCACGCATCGATACTCAAGAAATATAATCCAGACTCCAGGCATGTAATAGAATATGAGCCAATAGAGCTTCAGGCAGATTTGTCATATATAGAGAGTCCGATAGAGATTTTAGAGGAGAGGGAGAAAGTATTGAGAAACAAAGTGGTAAAGTTAGTAAGAGTATTGTGGAGAAACCCAAAGGTTGAAGAGTCAACCTGGGAGTTAAAAAGTGATATGAGAGAAAAGTACCCTCATTTGTTTTTTTAGGAAATTCTGAGGACAGAATCCTTTTAAGGGGAGAAGGATGTAATATCCGGGATATATCGTGTAATTATTTTTCTATTAAATAATTATTATGTGAGTTCAGTATCTATTCTGTGAGTTAATTGTTAAATGTTATCTGTACTTGAATATTCAAAAATAATATTAATTGAGTATTTTAATTTTTATATGTCCAAAATAAAACATAGATAATTGTCATATCTTCCTAATTATTTTTATGTTGATTTATGGATTTATAAGGATCATATGAAATTTATAAAATCTTTTTCCGAGTATTTAAAATCTATTTTATAAAACGGGAACCAACCGACGTCAACCGTTGTTACGTTTTTGGAATCCGAAACTCTTCCGAGAACTCCTTCCTAACCTAATTGTAATATTCCGAGCATATTCCATGTTTCGACTTTTTCGATTCGGCGTACGGTTTGTCCTGCGCGGGTCCCGGCGTAACATTCTCGATACAATATTCGTTTCAGTAAATCAATAAAACCCGTATTTTCGATAAACGGGAGCTTTTTATTAAACTATCACAATTATCACTTCGTAATACGTGTAACCAGACGCTGAGACCAAGACCGCAGTACAAATTATACTGATATTGGATAATTATCCCGAAACCCGATACCGTTTGGATCAGTTTTTACAAATAAACGTACCGTTTTATATCCGGAATGATCCAACGGGATACTAATATTCCGTAAATATAAATAGCCTTTTTCCGTATTTTATTTCGTATCAAAATCATTTGCAGATAGTTAATTCTATAATTTTCAGAGAAAAATCCTAATTACATAAACTGTTCTAAGAATCAAACAGCAAAACGAAGGCGTTACCGATCTCTGTTTTCAAAGCTTGAGTAACCAAAACGAAGGATTTGAAGTGTTCTATCAAATTTTGAGCTTTGTTTCACTGCAGAATCAAAGGTTTATTTTCTGGAAATTTATTTATTTTCGAATTAAATTTATTAAAAATATGAATTTTTGTTCGAATGATTGTTTGTATGATTTGATGATTGCATATTGTAGAGCTTGTTTTCCTGATGATTTTGATATATTATACGTCTGATTTGGAGTTCAATAACATGTTCAAATTTGAGTTTGATTTTCGAATTTTAAAATTAGGGTTTATAACCCGTATGAATGTTCTTAATTGAAATTTGAGGGTTTCTTATTCAGGAAATAGATTGATGTTGTGGTATAGTGTATTGTATTCTCTGTGAAATTTGCAATCTAGTCGTACAAGTTTCATGAATCAACGAGGTCTGTAGAGAAGGGAGTTGTGTTTTGAAGTTTACGTCGAACCCGCCAGAAACCGGCGAGTTTCGTGATCAAATTCCAGTCAAGTCTGGGGTTATTGATGAATTTTGATTGCAGATATAGGTTCCTGGTGTTGTGTAGTTTAATTCTGGAGGTGATGGTGGTGGGAGGATGCCGGAGGTGAGTTCTCCGGCCACCCCCGATTTTCCGGCGACTGATACTACAAAATTACAGTTTAGTCCCTGTATTTTTTAAGATGGTGAAGTTTAGTCCCTGTAGTTTGCAAAGTTTTCAAAAATAGGATTCCTGTTTATAAAATATTTAAAAATCATATTTCCTATTTATTTTTATTATAAAAATTCATTTTTAATTTCTGAAAATTCTGAAAATTATTATTTTAATTCTGAAAATTATTTTTAATTCAAAAATAAATCTAAATTAATTAGTTAATTAATTAGTTAATTAATTTCAGTTAATTTTTAATTAATTAATTGGTCAATTCATTCAAAAATTAATTGATTAATTGATTTAATTAATTATTAATTAATTTTAATCAATTATTTAATTAGATTTAATTATTTAAAAATAATTTAAAAATTCCGAAAAATAGTTTCAAGTTTTAAAATATTATTCTAAATTATTTCCAAAGCTCGATAATTAGTATAAAATTGTTTTGGAGCTAGAATTGGCCTACCGAACCCTGTTTATTAACCCGAAATTTGATCCAACGACCCGTTTTAATTCCGAAAAATATTTTAAAAATAAATATCAGAAAGCCTATTTATGACCCGAGACTTCTTTATAAATAATATATCATTGATTACGTGATGTATTATGTGCTATATGTGACTTGTTGATTGACTATGAGTCTATATATTCGGTGTTTACTTGATTATTGCATAACTTTCAATCCGTTAATCGGATTTGGGTAAAACGAAGGGTAGATAGAAGTATGTGTTGAATAGAACTCTATGAGTCGATTATTGATAGATGTTTATGATATGTGAGCAGAAGAGGCAAGGCGTAGGAAAGGGAAACATGTAGTTGAGGAGTAAGACGATTGTGATTGGAAGCGAGTGCAGTGTAGTAAGCTAATACCAGGCAAGTGTTCTGAACTTTCTCGAGATATTGTAGTACTTGATAGTCGTGTTGATATTGCAAGTGCTTTGAAGCACTGTACCCTAAACCTTGATTCCAGTTATTGATCTTGAGCCGTAACCTGATTCTTTCTAGACCATTGATTGTTGTATACCCAAACACGAACCTCAAGTATACGATCCTACTCCACAAATACATACAAACTAAATATTAAACACTGAACCAGATTGCTTACACAATCAAATCTTTGTATTTTATGCTTTGAAAGACCAAATCCTTCAAACCCTGAAATATTGATTCCTTTGTTATCCAATTCTTTCATTACCCAACATCCAAGCTTTGAAATTACCTTATTGATCCTTACAAGGATTGAAACCCTTTCATTGTTAAACACTCATTATTGTTAATGATTCTGGTTATTAATTATTATTGCTTATTCTGTTATTATGTTAAAATTGGATTGTTTTTATAAAATTGTGGACCAGATTCGTGGTCAGACCATATAATGGTCAAGTTAGGCCAATGTGTGCCTTGGATCCAGTAGTTAGAGCAATGTTGTGTACTTTGATCGGGGTTAGTGCGTGACTGATCAGCAGCCTAACCTTGGTTTTTAACCTGAAAATATAATATCCAATTCTAAATCATAATCCATTGTTCACTTGATATCATAAACATGTTCACTTGATGATCATTATTCTCAGTTTTGTCCTTGTGACTTGCTGAGCTAGTTAGCTCATTTGTGCGATATTGTTTCTGTTCTTTTCCAGTTAAGAAGGAATCAGTTGGTACCGCGGATCCCCAGTCCAGCGCGAAAACTAGGGGTTCAGGTTGATCGAGCTAAGCTAGTAGGTTTTTTTGAGATAATTTAAGTCTGTAAAAGTTTGTAATAATGTTTAATACTCAGTTTTGAGTTTGGAATAGTTGGGATTTGAACAGTATGTAATATAAATAGATGTGTGGCTTGTGCGCATACTTTAACCTGTTGCGATCCGTGGTAGTTGGTAAATAGGGTCACTGCATATTATTGTTATCTTTATTATTGCTATAAGCAGGTTATAAATAAGGCGTGTGTGTGTGTGGACCCCAAACATCTGACCCGGGTTTGGAGGGCGCCACATTAAAGACCTTGGTGATTTACATTTTTTCTTGAGAATTGAGGTTACTAGAACTGCTTCAGGTATTGTCTTATCTCAACAGAAGTTTGCCAATGAGTTGTTACTTGAGTCTGGTTTTGACAATTCTTCTCATACTGTTACTCCCCTACATGTTCATCTTAAACTCTCCCTTACTAATGGAGATTTGATTGATCAGCCTGATTTGTATCGATCTTTGGTTGGTAAACTTAATTACCTTACCAATACTCGTCCTGATTTGTCTTACACTGTGCAAGTTCTTAGTCAGTTTATGCATTCTCCACGTTTTCCTCATTTGGTTGCATTGAAATACACTCTTCGTTATTTGGCTGGTATAGTGACTCAAGGTATTTTGTTACAAGCTTCTGATCGACTCACTCTCCAGGCATTTTCAGATGCTGATTGGGCGTCATGTATTGATACTAGGCGGTCTGTCACAGGGTACATCCTTTTATTTGGTAATTCTCCTGTCACTTGGAAGTCTAAGAAGCAGAATACGGTGTCTCGATCCTCTACAGAAGCTGAGTATCGTGCTATGGCCTCAGCTGCTGCAGAGGTGACTTGGGTCGTTCGTCTCTTGTCTGAACTAGGTGTCAATGCTCTTAAACCTGTGGTCTTGCACTGTGACAATCAGTCAGCTTTACACATTGCTCAGAATCCGGTGTTCCATGAGAGAACCAAGCATATAGAGCTTGATTGTCACTTCACTCGTGACAAGGTTTTGGAAGGTCTTTTACAACTCACTTATTTACCTACAAGATCTCAAATAGCTGATGTGTTTACAAAGGTTTCTCCTTCTGTTTTGTTCAATTCTTTGTTATCCAAGTTGGGAGTGTCTCCTTCTCCCACCTTGAGGGGGGATGTTGGAATATACTCTGATTCTCAGCCTAGCTCAGGAATGAGCTCAGCAGTGGATACAGTACACACAAACAAGCAGCAAAGGGAATGCCACATCAGCGTTAGTTACTTAGGAGTTTGTTATAAGAATAAGTTGTAGTATTCATTTCTCTCTCTAACAGATTGTAATATTTTTCACAATGTTCTCTCTACCTTCAATATCAATGAATGTTCTATCTTTCATCTTGTCCTTCATTTCTGCAACTTAATGTTTAGTAACGAAGATCACAAGGTTTAACACTCCACTTTACCATTGGCTTTAAAGCATCAGTGAATACACTGATATCATCAACAATCCCCTCCTGATAGCAACACCAATGTCACACACCATTAAAGATTAACGCCAACATAACTCAGAAGAACCTAGTTAAAAACTTCTTTATAATTAATAAAAATCATAAATTGTGAGTTCCTCAGGAAGCACGGATACGGCAGTTTAGTGCTGCACTGCGCACCCGGGGGTGCGGCTGGGTGCGCACCGGGTGCGCCACATGGCGTGTCCCTGAATTTCTGAACATGAGTGCGGCGGGGGTGCGGGAATGGGGTGCGGGAGGGGCAGTTTTCGTAATTTTTTAAACTTTTTGTTTTTAACTTTAAAACTCAGATTTCTTATTATTATTATAACTTATAACCTTAAAAACTCAAGCCGCCAAGACACATCTCAACGGGTCACTCATCTCAACGGGTCACTTATAACTTATAACTTGAGATTACTTCTTTTTCACTTGATGAGCCAGCGTTGGAAGCTATGTTTAATGATGATTGATATTTGACTCTATTATTTAATATGTTAATTTAATTATTAAGCATGTTGAACTTATATATTTCTCTATTTAGTTTAAGTTAAATGCACTCTTACTATTATATATTAATATATATATATTATAATTTTTTAATAACTGCCGAATCTCCCCGCACCTGTATCCTCATATTTTTAAATTTGGTGAATACTCGTATCCCCACACTGCGCACCCACACTCGCCGCACCCGCACCCGTGTTTGTTTGTTATCCCCACATATGCCTTTCAATCTCCCCCTATTTGTTTGTTAGACAATAACAACAAATACCTAGAGGATAACTCAACTAACAAATAAGAAAAAGATGTAAACAGAAATGCAAAGTAAATAGCAGAAAAGTTCTGGATAATATTTAACATTTTCCAGATTCCAAATAGATGTTCCTCTAGACTAAACATATCTTCAAGTAGTTTCATCTTCTTTTGTACAACCACATTTCCTGTTGAGAAGTGCATATCTCTCTTGCTTCTCCCCCTATGAGAATCAATTGCTTAAAGAAGATCACCTTAGTTTACCAATCTCCCATACAATAGGATCCGCAGATAAAAAACCAATGGTACTCCCCTTTTGGAAAACAGCTTCTTCCATTACTAGAAAATCACCTTGTGTTTACCACCTCTCATGTACAATAGGATCCGTAGTTACAAACAACAATGGTGTGGTGTAGTGTACATGTGCTTTACCTTTTTCTTCCTCCCTACTATTTCTCCCCCTTAGTTGAGGAATCCTCCAAACTATTACTTAAGCTTTTATCTCCCCCTTAGAGAAGGAATGTATGTCGTTGTCTGAAGGAGTTCTCATATTTCACTTAGTTGAAAAAGAAATAACAAGTAGTTTCTCTTTCTTCCTCACTGTGAGTGTGTGATTCTGTTTAGTGTACCTCACATGTGTTTCACTCTTCTCTCCACTCGTATTTACACTCATTCTCACAAGTGTATCACTCCTCTCATAGCTCCAAAATTCAGCTGTACCTGCAAGGAAAATCACCTTAGCCATCCTTAAGGAGGTCACAGGTGGTGCAATGGGAGTTCGCAAATCCCCATCCTTGTTAAACTCGTCAGATGAATCTGAGTCATAATCTACAAGTTGCTAGTTTCCCTTTTAGGGTTCCAGATTTGAACTCTGGGAAGGTAAACAATGATCCAAAGATTTTAGCATAAAGATCAAGGTTCCCTTCTAATGTCTGTGAAGACATTTCCTTGTGACTCATCAGGTAATATCTGAATCATTGTCAACAAGTTGCCGATCTGCGCCTACGTCAGATCCACTATCCGCAGATGCATCCAGGGGATTTAAGCCTGGGGAGGTAAACACTGACCACTGACATATGGCTATTGGATCGGTATCCTCTCCTAACACCTATAAAGGCAATTGGTCCAGTAAAGAACCTTGAACAATCGAATCTGACCTTAAAATGGTCGAAACTCTTGTTTTCGTCAACTCATCTTTTGTGTGTGTGACCTTTCCTTGTGCATCAAGAATTGTTTATGTTTGAGGTGGTGACACTACATCAGATGCCTTGGCCGACATGCAAATTTCAATAGGCACCCTGTTGAGAGAATGAATCTAGTAACTATTTTTATGCCTTTTCAGCCATTACATCTTTTTGAGAAGATGTATGGGGGTTAGCAGTTGTCTCGGTTTAAATACTACTCATCTTTGTAGGAGACAGAGCTGTTGGGTTGACTTCAGAACCTTCCTTATGTGGTGCACTAAGGCAATATCTCCCTCACGCTCATTCATACTATATTTTAGTGGTAAGAGAGTGTTGGTTGGTTCTGTTTCTATGTTTGTCTTTACAGTCTGGGATAGATGTTGTGGGTTTTCAACCTCATGACTGTCAATGAAAGAAGGCCATTAGAGGCTGAACCTGTATCACGGAACATATGGCAATATAGAGATAAAATGTACTTAAGATCTATAATGAATGAAAATTATACATTTAATCTTTTGAGAGAGATGATGTGCAATAGTGACTTCAAAAGATTTTAAATGAAATAAGAAATCACTAATGTAGAAAGAAGTTTGATTTTAATGATAAGATTACCAGCTTGCAAACAGCCATATCCCTCAGTTAAACCTTTGTTGTTATCTCCAAAGGTAACCACTGGGCCAGCTTTCTCAACCATATTTGATAGCAGGGCTCTATCTCCAGTCATATGTCTTGACGATCCGCTGTCAAGAATCCACACTGCCGGTTCCACCTATTTAATGCCCTGTAATATAAATGGATTAAACCTTCTTCGGAGCCCAAACTTGGTTGGTCCTGGCATACTTGTAGAATTGACCTTTGTCAGGCAAAACAACATTCTTAACTTTAATGTTCTCAACTTTCTCAATGACTGGACATTTAACCTTGTAAACAGCCTTAACAAATTTTTGTTTAGGCTTAGGCATAAATGTCTCCTTTCTAGCCTTAGGAGGACTAGCAGTCTTAGACCTATCATGCTTCCTATTATTCACATGCCAACGAGGAGTAGTCTTATCACTAGAAACATGCTTACCATTAAAATAAGCATACATCAAATTAAAAGCACAAGACATATAATTAGGAACACCACATGCTTTATGAGAGAGATTAATAATAGGCAAATTATGTATGGTAGGCATGGCATTTTTTTTATCCAACTCATGTGTATCTGAGTTGGTCTTAGTTGCTTTCACAACTTTGACTGGAGCTTTCGACACACTTGGCTTGGAAACAACCTTCTCATTAGCACGATCTTCAGCACGTATTTCTTCTTGAATAATAAAGGAGGTCTCGTCAAATGGTTCAGCAATTGATCCTTTATAGAGGGGTTTATCAACACCCTTAAGCACATGTGGTACTTCCCTACCTTTAGCACAGACATGAGGAGGGGAGTTTATGCCTAATTCTACAATAGCAGCATTGTAATCAAAACCTAATCCAGATGTTTGATTAACAGTTTGCTTACTGTAGAACTCTTTAGCCTTCGAACAAGAATTAAAGTAAGCTTTAACCTTAGTCTCAAGATCGGTGATCTTGTCTTTGAGAATAATTTCGAGTTGTCTATAACAGTTAACTCTATTCTCTAGAAAAGATACTTGTTCTTTTAATCTATCTTGATTAATGTGCACAAGTCTTAATTCATTGACCTCTTTCTCAAGGTCTTTGATCTGCTGACTTAACAGTTCATTATCACGACGAGCACAATCTAAGGAACCTCCTAGATGATAAACTAATTTAGCATCAGTAAATTTTACCTCTTTTCTTGACGATGAAGTATTTCCATCAATAGCCATAAGAGCAAGATTCCCAACTTCTTCATCTTCACTATCAGTATCATCCCAGCTTCTTCCCTTTGCCAGATAAGCCCTTTTAGAGTTACTCTTCTGATTTGAATCATAAGAGTTCTTCCTTACTTGCTTTGACTTCCTGCATTCTATGGAAAAGTGTCCCAACTCATTGCAGTTAAAGCATCGAATGGTGCTCCGATCAACCATCCCTGTTTTGTATCCACCACTGCTGGTGTTATAGGATGAAGATCCACCTTTCTGGAATATGTTGTAGTTGGACTTGTACTTGAACTTGGGATTTCTCTTGAATCTGACATTTGAGAATCTTTTGACAATCTGGGCCATTGACTCATCTTCCAATTGCTCCAGCTCTTCCAAGGAGTAAAAATCATCACCAGATTGATTTGTAGTAGGAGGATCATATTCTGCTACTAACACATTTTCCTCATCCTTGGAATACTGCATCATTATCTCTGACTGTTGAGATTATTGTTGTTGTTGTTGACCTTCAGCTACTAGAGCAGTAGACGTGTTGACCACTGTACCTTTCCCGTAGACTTCCTTCTGCTGAATCTGCTCCAACTCATAGGTTTTTAACACACCATAGAGTCTATCCAAAGAAATCTCACTCAGATCGCTAGCTTCTCTTATGGCAGTGATTTTATGTTCAAGATGAGTTGGCAGTGTTAAAAGGAACTTTTTGTTGATCTCCCTGATTGAATAATATTTTCCATTTATGTTCAGGTTGTTGATCAATGTATTGTACCTCTCGAACACTTCAGTAATTCCTTCTCCTGGATTGGATTTAAAATGTTCATATTCATAGGTTAGGATCTCTAACTTGTTCTCTCTAACTTCCTCTGTGCCTTCATTAATCACCTCAATAGTTTCCCATATGTGTTTCGAATTTTTACAGTTCATCACATGTCTGTTCATCAAGGAATCAAGGGAATCAACTAAAATTAATTGAAGGCTGGCATCCAAGGAGGCTTCTTCCTTTTCAGCAGGAGTAAAATCCTAAGGATCTTTTGCATGGGTTCTAGTTTTGGTAATTACAACATTATCTACTATAACCTCTGGTTCAATAACCATCGGAATTTTTGGACCCTTCTTTAATAAGTTCAGATATTTGGGATTTGCCACTTGTAAAAACAAGAGCATCTTCTTCTTCCACATAATATAATTTTCTTTATCAAATAGTGGAATTTTAACGGTTCCAACTTTTTGTGAAGTTATTATGAATTTTTGAATAAATAAAAATTCAAGGAGTTGAAAAATCACAAAAGTCTAGGATCTTGATTTGTTCGTTAATCAGAAGGCTCTGATACCAATTGTTAGGTCCCAATGTGTTTGTAAAAGGGGGGTTGAATACAAACTATACCGTTTAATCGAATTTAATGCGGAATAAAAAAGTGAAATAAAATTCAAGTTAAATAAAACTATTATTAAACTTGAAAGGTGTTACAACAACGGTATCGTTTACAAGGGATTAATCTCAAATTAATTATCACAAATCTAGAATAAATTCGATATGAACTTTTTCTATTTTTGCAATAAAAAGATCAAATGCTAAAAGCAATTTGAGATTAAGTTCTAGGGATTTTGATCCGCTAAATAGTTACACAAGAACAAGAGAATGATTTCTAGTGGTTTGGATTTAACTTGAATAACTAGAAATTAATGGTCTTGAAATTTGCAGTTGCAGATGAAATATTTTTGGGCGGCTGCTTCTGTGTTCTTAGTTGGTTGAAGATCATTGAATGAATCTGCTGCTTCTGTCTTTTATAATTCAATCAACAGAATCCACTTGAACTGGCATGACAATCCCATAGCTGGTAGAACTTTCGGTGAGACAATCTGTTGTACTACCATGATAATTGGTATGACTATCACCTGAACTAGCAAGATAATCGGCATGGCAATCAATTGAACTAGCAAGATAATCTCATAGCTGGTAGAACTTTCGGTATGACAATCAATTTGAATTAGTATGACTTTCGGTATGACAATCTGATTGTCATACCAGTTCAATCGATTGCCATGCTGAATTAATATTGAATATAAATTCAAAATCAATTCTGAAAATTCATATTATTAATTCAGAATTAATTAATCAATTAATTCAATTAATCAATAAATTAATCTTTGCAGATATAATTTATTTTCTTAATTAAATTATATGACTTAATTAATTAATAGAGAATTAATACTACTCTTGAACAACAACCATTCTTCTGAAAATCTTCTGAAAATCACTGTCAGTTATGAATCAATTCCACCACTTCAATGTTGACACTCGATGTACTATCTGGTTCATGAGTGACTAACTTTCGTGACGTTTCTTCATGTCTTGACTTTGATAACTTGATTTTCTTCAGATTAAATCCCTGTAATTATCTGATACCCTGACAAGATCTCTGTCACTTGATTAAATCCACAATCTTAATTTATATCACTGAGGCTCGATCAATTTCTTGAACTTCTTCCAGTGAAGTAATTCTTCAAGTCTGTAGATGAAAATTGTTTCTGAATCCTTTGACAGATGTTACTTTGTGAGATCTCTTTAATGGTAGATCCACTATTTACTTGTTACATTCTTATTTGAGTTGAGTTAAATCCTCGAATAAACAAATAGGCTATGACATATGCCTTTCATTAACATTAGAATAATTAAATAAGAGTAATTAAGTAATTTTAGCAAGTATTGATCAACTACAAAACTTTTAAATGTTTTGTTTATAGCCTAAGGCTCATTATTCCGACTTTTTAAGTCCGGATCAATAAGATAATTTTATTTTAGCCCGAAATATCAATTAAAATAATATATAACTTAATATTAATTAGAAGTTAAATTGGTAGAAAAAAGAAGTTAACTTTAATATCAATTATAATGATATAGAGTTGTATATGAAATAGAATTTAAATTGTTAGAGTAATTTGACTTCATATCAATTAAAATTAGAATTAATTGACCTACCAACCGACCAATTAAATTGAGAATAATTAAATAAGGGTAACTTAATAATTTCAGCATGTATCGACCGACTACCAAACTTTTAATGTTTCGTCTATTATAATATAGTATAGATTAGTTAGTTTAAAATGTCTTAAATTTTTGTTTGTAAATTTCAATTGTAAATATTTTGTTTTGATTACTACGGTTATTTAAAAGTTCAATCATTAATTTAATATCATTTTGAACTTTTTAATTTTGCAATTCAAATTTATCAAAATAATGTTATAAAACATAATATTATATAATTTTTTTAAAAATTATATTTATTAAAAGTAGATAATTGATTAAAAAGTGGAAGTTTTAGGTGTATAAAAAAATTAATAATTTTATCTTGGTTTAAGATCAATTGAAAAACAATTGTTCTTAAAAATATAATAGTTTTAATTTTTAGAAAGTTCAAAAAAGTTTTTTTTTTGTTCACTCAATTAAACAATTAAATACTGTGTTAATTTTTTTAAAAGAACACAATTGTTAACTATAAAAAATATTGTGTTCTTTTTTCTCTTTAATAGTCCACAAGATATAAATTTGTGGCTTAGAGTGGTTATTTAACTGATAAATATTTTGTAGTCTTTTATGTATGGTAGGTTTTAAATTTTGAATGTTCATAAATTATAAAAATTATATAAAAATTGACATTTTCATTTAAAATATTAATAATTTATTCTATTTTGCAATTCAAATCGACCAAGCTACAAGAAATATGGTTTTATCATGTTGGTAGGGAGGAGTTAACCCGAGGGGAGGAGGTTGATCAATTGACGGTCAACAAGTAACTTTTAATAAATCTTGATATCAAGTCAACAAACAGTCAACTAATATTGCGTAATGAGTTGGATTGGGAAAATATTAATGGAGATTGGTCATAGATTGTTGATTTCTAATAAGGAGGTTATTTTTAGTGCTATTTTTTTGTCCAATTTTGATAGATAGGAATAGGAAGATAAAGAATATGGTTTTTTTACATATAATATTATTGAATATAGTTTTACATATTATATTTAAAAAAAATGAAGAAAGCATAAAAGACTTATACAAGAAACTAAATGAATAATTTTATCTTGATTTAAGATCTTAGGAGCAGGGAGGAGAAATAATTTTTTATATTTTAATGAAAGTTCCTAATTCCTACATTAAAGTTCACTCGGACCAAAAATCAATAAGATTTGAGTTTCATATGCCAACTGTGTTGAATTTAATTTTTAAACATTTTTTATTAATTCAACTTAGTGCATACTTATGATTATATAAAATTTGTCTGTGTTTACCAACTTGCAGTCACCTGGTTGTTTATCAGACTCTAGTCATCTGCATAAGACCACATCTAAAAAATTAAAAAAAAAAATGTGCACGACTACTTGAATATTTATAAAGCTATCACTTCTGAAAACAAAAATTACATCTCCAACAAATTTAACAATAAAATGATATTGAAGTGATGATAGCACATATTACATCTCCCACAATTTTAATAACAAGATAGTTGTTTTAAAAAAAACACATGACGGTTGATAAAATTGATTAAACATGACAAAAGCAGCCTTAAGGTGTCCAAACTAAATTTAGGAATTTGGAGATGTTGGGAAAAGAGGGAGTAACTTCGGCTCAGGCATCCTAGAAGTAGCAAATGGACGGGGATGCAAATAAAATTCTTTATTAGCAATAGCTATTTCCTCTTGAACAGAAGGTGACAAAGGTGTTCTTGGAGTACTCCCACCACTACCACCTGTAAATGTGTCTAATATTGACAGAGGCGAGGCATCCATCATTCTTTTTCTAGGTGCAGAAAAAGACTCAGCAAGCACTAGCCCATTTTGGTTGAGTTGTAAATGGAGGTTTCTTGTGTTTTGTATTGGATCTTGCAGGTTAAAAGATGGTCTTATACGACGGACATCAACATAGCCATGGTTTTTATTGAGTGGATGGGGAGAAATGGTGATGGGGAAGTTTTGGATGGTGGGATCAGTGTTGCACCCGGTTAGTTTCTGAACTACTGCCTTAAAGTTTGAGGGGTCGGCATTAACATAGATGGTGGTTTTTTCTCCCGCATCGAGTTGGACACTACTTGCATTCATTGGTGATTTGTTCTTGTTATTTGGTTTGTTGGGGTAAGATGAACCAGAAGCCATGATAGAGTTTAGAGATTAAATAACTATGCAGAAAAAGATACTTATGTATAGCCTTTGTTCACTGTAACACTTGCTCCTTTGGTTCTACGGTCTTGATTATATACAAAATAGACAGGGAAGAACGTACATAATTACAAATAATTAATTTAATGATAGAGATGGGAAGTTGGTTAGCCTAATCGATAGGAAGTCGCTAAAGTCAGAAACGAGACTTTTTATTTTTCAAATATCTTTAATTTTATTCTTTTTTTCAATATCTTTAATTTTCAAAATAAATGTTTACCAGTAATTTATGATCTTTTTATTAGGATAGGATTTAAGTTTAATCAAGATAACTATAATCAAACCATGGATTTTTAGGAACAATACTCATGTTTTGCTTTGAAATTACTTAACATCTTAAAATTAATATTCTAACAAAATCCCAAGTTTTTAGAAAAGTAATTTTTGTTTTAATATATTTAAAATCTAGTTTTTTTCATCTAAATTTAAATTAGTACATTGGAAATTTTGTTTTGATTATATTTTATGTCTATACAAAGGAATTTAGCATGGAGAGATATGCAGAACCATTAAGTATAACATGTACACCATTTAATTATAATTAGTTGTCATAATAAATTGGTTTATATTTTGAAAGAATATAGACTACTTTCGAAACAATATATACAAACAAATCACCTCCGGCCAACTTACAATAGTAGACTGTAAGTAGAGTGAAGTAATTAGATAGGAATTTGTTGTGACAAAAACGGTTAGTACGTTAGTAAGTTAGTAACTAAACGACAAAATATATGTATAGAAGAAGAGCTGGTGCAGTATTAAAGCGCTCAAACATAAGAATTATGTATGCATCTCCCACCTATAATTTTAATTTGGTAAGACGTAAGAATTATATCTGTATTTACCTGTATTTTTATCTTTCTTTACACATTTTTCTCTTCTTTCTTGGAGCACCATATTTTATACATACATTTTTCTTTTCTTTTCTTTTTAGAGAACTATGCCATATATATTTAATGTATATATATTTATTTTAAAGATAATTTTTTAAAAAAAAATAAGAATCTAGTTATCTTTTTTTGAACTTAATTGATTTTATTAGTAACATGTGGAATAGTAAGATACTTATAACATAACATAAAATTTTATAAAAAAGTTACAAAAATAAGAACACTATGGTTTTGTTTTCATAAAAATTAAAATTTTATCCTGTCAAAAAAAAAAATTAATTTAGTTGTGAGTCATAAACTTAATGGGGCACTAATGTCCTTAAATTCTTTTTCCTTTTTACTTTAATGGTTGAAAAGAGATTAATATGCATTTGCAAATTTTGCATGACTTTCTAACTGTTCATCATATACGTTTGGGACTATTTATTCATATGATATATATTAAATCTACTACATATTTATTTATGACTTTATTTCAAATTTCTATGTTTGTGAGAAGTCTTTTATGTAGTAAATTCTTTTTAAATCTAAAATAAACAAATACTATAGTAAATAAAAATACATAATACAATTATTTGCAAAATTTATAATTTACTTTTTTTCAAAATAATTGAAAACTCAAATATGACATTGTGTACTCAAAAAATTTATGTAAACCAGTTTTACTTCAATCAATATAACTTGGTTCAGATTATACATCATAAACGAGAATTCATGTAAATGAGTAACTTGAAATTGCCAAAAATAAATTACTAGGATGAATGATCCAACATCTAAACATTTTAAAAAAAAATTCTTAATATGAACCAACTTTCTCATATAACCATTCTAATATTAAAGTCTAACATTAATAATTAATTATGAAATTAAAGACTGGAAAGAAAATCTGATTCCACCATTAAAATGGATAATGAAAATACTCTCAAAGAGAACTACAATTTCTTTTTGATATTGCTACTTTGCACCCTAAAAATGTAACAACCATCATCTCTAGATTCCTTCCCTTAAAGTACATCATTGTCCACTCCACTCAAACCTTGTGCTAGGCACACGCCTGAGTAATGTAGTATCTACCTGTGACTGTGGCTGTGCTTGTGCTTGGTGCCATGACAGCTCTTTTCTCTTTCTTTTGATCCTCTGCTAGAATGCCTTTCCTCCTCAAGCGCCACATATCTTGATGGCCGCCTCTTGAAGTGACGATCATCGTCTTCACTTGATTCGTTGTACTCGTCATTGTACTGGTAGCGTTCTTCAACATTTCCACCACTAGTGCTGCTACTGGTTTTCTTTGGCAAGGTCTTTGCTGCCTTGCTCTTATGATGATCTTCTTGGTAATCTTTTGACACGGCCGCAGAAGAAGATGCGGACACGGTTTTTAGCTTCTTGGCTTCTGCTTCTGCAGCTGCAGCTGCTTCACGCTCAGGAAAACTGATCCGGGAGAACACACTCTGCTTATCTTTTTCGCTAATGCTGCTGGATTTGGGTGGTGGGTCTATGCTAGCTGGACGCACAGGTGGTTTGGAGGACAACTCTGATCTGTGGTGGTGATGGTCTTCTTCACGGTGCTGCCGATGGCGGCTGTGTTCTTTTTCATGGTGATGATGATAATAATGCTCATCTTCGCTGTAATGATCATATTCTGCCTTTCTTTTGGAAGATGCACGTGGTGGCTCCCGGTCTCGAGAACGTCTCCTTTGCGGCTCTGGGTCTCGAGAGCGTCTCCTTGGAATTTTTGGATCTCGAGAAAGCCTTCTTGGAAGCTCTGGGTCTTGAGAGCGTCTCTTTGGCAGCTCTGGGTCTCGAGAGCGTCTCCTTGGCGATCTTGATCTTGATCTTTCAAGTCTGCCACGGTGATAGTCTGATAGCTGGTCATCATGACACGGGGGTGGCAGGTTGGCCTTCTGTAAAAAAAATTATACCAATAATCACTTATCAAAGTTAAAATTAAAACTATGTCAATTTTTAAAATTTTAAAATCACAATACAGGGATTTGTATAAAGTCAAACTTTCTTTCTTTATTGAAAATTCCGTGTTCCTTTGTGGCATTAGGTTTGCTGTTTCGGTCATTCAGATACGTTTGAACACAAGGTTTTGCACACTTCAAACTCATATTCTTCTGTTTTAATGATTTTTTTTCAATCTATTTTTAAAGATGATTTCTCAGTTAACAGTACAGTATCAAACTCAAATCAATAAAGAAAAAAATGACTGCCCATCGATCTGTTTCAGTTCGGACAGCAAAATAGCAACTTTAAAATAGGACATACTTCTCCAAAAATTGGAGATTGGCAACAGCCACTACACCAGAGTTTAATTTGAACATGAAATAACAGTATGTACAACCCCAATAATATAAAGAATCAAGGAAAAAGCTTTGACAACTAAATACATTCAAAGTTAACCAATCTAGTAGATAACCAGCAATTTTTAGTTGGGTTCTCATAGATTTCTGTAACCAATTTGAGCATCAATCATAGAAGAAAAGACTTCATCACATTTGTGACTCGTATTTTAAGAAATAATAGTTTTGCTCGAGGAAAAAAGAGCAACAAAAATGCTGAAATTGGTGACGAAATGCAATTCATTATTATGTCACCGAAAGAAAGAACATAAATCAATTCCTTCCCCAACTTCCCTTCCTTTCCCCCTATAAACGATAGGCCTTCATTCACAAGTGCCCCTGCCAAATGATACATAAAACAAAGAAAGAAACAATCTTGGATAACAGAAGCACATACGGATTGTAATTTAATTGAAGGAACGCCACTACTGCTGGTGACTTCTCTGGAATCTCGTTCTTTGGGCAAATCTCGGCTGTAGAAGGGCCACATGTGGTCAGCTCAGGAAATAAATAATACCCTCACATCAGTAAAAATCAACACCAACACACAGACACACACACACTGGCGTTTTGTACAGACATACCGGGACCTGTTCCTTGTCAATACACATCTAACTATCATTTCCACAAAATGGTTAGCATATTCGGACCAGTAAACACACAGACACACTCGGTCAATGCACAGCTAACCATCCACATGCAAGATACGGTCTTTACTTGAATGAGCATGAGTACATTATTTAGCGGTATCAAGTATCCAATCTATATACATTACTACTTGAAACGCAACCCAAGTTCAGTTACAATTTACAAACTTAATCTCCTCCAGGCACCACAACACCCATTATGTAAACAAAAAGATAGAAACCCTACTTTTGTCATTATTAATACAACTTCTTTCTCCATTCAAAGGATTATGCAGGAGAACAGGAAATCAAGATGCAACTTGCATGCCAAATGTCATTTCCACACAGATTCCTCTAGGACTACAATGATGCAGAAATCTCCACAAAAAGATTAGTTGAACTGATGATATATATTTAGAAAGATGCTAATATATGGCAAGGTTTGAAGCGTTAAATCAATTGCTACTAATAATACCCGGTGGGACTTCAAAATATCTCTTAGTCATCTGCTGATTAAGACCCTATATTTATAAATATTACAATAAAATTACTAGCCACAACAAATAAAGATTAGTCGAGCTTTACCTATCCATGCGTCGCTCAAGTTCTCTCTTATGCATTAAATCAGCTTTTCGAGCTTCAAACTCCTTTTTGCTCATGACAGGAGGCCTACCATTGAAGCCCATCCCATATCCACCAAAGTTCCTGTTTGTTTGTGAAAAGAGACGAGGGTGTGAGGAACAAAAATCATAATATACAAGCCGGCAGAGTATGCCAACACCACAAGGATTTGAGATAGCAGTCCAGTAAGAGACAAACATTTCCACGAAAAAACCTAATCCTGGAGCCAGTATAAAAAAGGTAGAGAAGGTAAAAACAGTTGAGCAATGTTTCTACCGAAACAAATCAACTATAGTAGATATTAACTATACCTCTGAGGTGGGAATGGTATCATGTTTACTGGAGGCCCATATGGATCTTGGGGAAAATGTCCCCCATATGGGAATTCCATGGGCATCGGCCCAAGACCATAACCCATGCAAGGCATCGGACCAGCAAAGGGTCCACCAAATCCTTCGATACCAGGTTGTATGTTGCTCCAATAAGGATTAAAAGCAGGTCCTATAGGCATCATGTAATTTTCAGCTGCAAACTCCTGAGAGGCAGTCCATTGCATCTCTTTGGTTACAAGAGAACATGGACGAGAAGGCATCGTATTAATTTTTCAACTCGAAACACATTACACTGGAAAATATAAGACAGAAGGAAATACATACTACCTGAAGGCATACGAGGTTTCTTCTTTTTCTTTTTCTTCCCTGAAAAAGAATTCAAAAAAAATCATTTTTGTTTTTCTAATTAGTATAAGGTAATAATTTGGTTTCATGAATTTGTAACCCTCATCCAACTAAAGTTGCATACATATATGAATAGCAATATGGGCTGATGAAAAGATTAAAAAAAACAACCTATGTTGTTCAACTCCACTGCCTCGTATGTATAACTGAGTAGCTAGTGGACATGCAAAAATATGGAATAAAATGTATGAAATATTGAAATCGGATATTTGGTGCATGATTATGTGTTACGCAATCTACCTGGTTCAGAAACCAGCTTCTGCGGTTGATCTTCAGCTGCTAATGGACCACTTGCCTGTAGTGCAGCTTCCTTAACACTCCTTGACTCATTTGTAGCTCCAGAAACATCTGGAACTCTGGCAGTCCCTGCTATTTCCAAGTTCTGGATTGGTGGTTGTGGAACATCCACAATTTTCACCGGTTCTGTTGTATCCTGTAACCCATTAGTGTCTTTATTTTGTGACAGAACTTGCTCCCCCTTTGAGGCTGCAGATAGTGCAGGAGATGGTATCTTTGGCTTTGGACGAGCAGATTCCATATCTGCAAGGAAAGCTCAGCTCTTAGGCCCTAATATGGAGGATAGTAAATACATTGCAAGCTCAATGAACCATGAAGACCTTGTATTTGGAAAGCACTGCCTTTATTGTCTCCGCTGCTGTTGTTGGCCTCCAGAATTCTATTTATTGTATCCCTTACAGTATTGTTCGGCAACAGATCATCAGCAAGAACATTTTGGGCTCCACAAACACACATCGACTTAGATATGATGTTATCTCTAATACCTGAGAGTTTAATATCTGGAAAATCAGATATCAATTCAATAATAAGTACCTACTTGATCACTACTAAATGAGGGGCAAACAGTCTAGAAATCTGTTCAGACACTTGTACCACAAACACTGGATTAATAGTACGAACATGACCGATTACATAACAATATGCAGAGTAACCAAAACCAGCATAATGCATAAACAAAATGTCCAATGTGCTAAAATTATATAAGCAACTATGTAAAAGAAGCAGGTGAGTACTAAGCAATGATCCCAATTCATTATTATACTAAATAACTCATATGATAAAATGTTGCAGCTAAGACTCTTACATTTGTCACAGAAACTCCTGAAACAGCACTTGCTTGTTAAAACTGCATCTTTCATGACTTCTTTACATAAAGGGCAGTAAAGTTCTGGAGGAAGATCACCAACCGAACGAGTAGACGGCATTCCTTCAATCTCCTTCTCAAAAGCAGCCCTGTCCAAAACCCGAACCAAAATAATAATTTGCACAAAAATCTTCAAGTTAGAGGACTAATTACACAAGAGACAGGACTACTGAAATACGCCTGATCAAAGAAGAGAGGAGGCTTACTCATTTGGTTTAAGAACAGCTACAGCACCGCTTGGTAATGCATATGAGCCATCTGGAGTAGCCATTAACATAGATTTAGGGATACCGGTTGGAGGTTTCACTTTTCTGATGTCAAAAGTTGGGTCTCCATTTGTAGGACAGTGCTGAATAAAATGTCCTAACCATGATAATATCTATCATTAGCGAGTATACAAGCATACTGCAGAGCAAAATTAAAAAATACTAAATATGAAAATTTGTTTGTTTCTCTTCAATTCAGCAATCGTCAAGAAACTTAAACCTACCAGGGACCTTGCATCGGTGGCATACATAGCCCGGTGGTGGTGTTTTTCGATCTAATCCAACTCCGCGACCTAAAGCAGTAAAACATATATTTTAGTCATCAATATAGCATTTACAAAATCAGTGACCTAAAAAATGAGAGCAGCAGTGGCCACGTAAGCTAGCATATCCAGGTAAAAAGTGACATTTAGAATATAATCAGAAAAAAAATCAGCCTAATAGTAGTCGTTAATGAAGGTCATGTTTACAGGCTTCACCCATGATATTACTACATAAAAGGGCACTCATGAAGTAGCTACCAGCAACTCCTTTGAGTACTGTATATAATAACTAATAAGTTTATTTAATATTCAGAGGAATGAAAAATTTACCAAAACCACGTCCACCCATTCTACCTCCTATGCCCCGTCCATACCCTCTACCATATCCAGAGCCATCAGCAGTTTGTCTACATATCCATACAGAGTTTATTTAGATACGGTTCAATTCTCTTTATTGGCATCAGTCACAAACACAACCGTCACAAGACTGAACTGTCTAAAACAATAATAACAACTTACTGTTGCCAGTCCAAGGCCGGAGTGTCTATTAAAGCTTGAATCTTACTGTCCTCATCAGCTTTGCTAGGAGGGGGAGCATCCTGAACTTGATTGCTTGCTTGGGCAGGTATTACTTCGGGAATGGCATACAAATCATTCCCAAATTCATCCCATTCTGAATCGTCAAGCTGCAATGCCACCAGTTAATGTTGCCGGCCAAAGGTACTGGAGTTAAAATAAGAGCCAAACAACAAATAGAGACTACAAGCAAAACCATGCAACACTTACATAATTTGTAACAGATAAATTGGCTCCATGGAAGGTACTTTTTGATCCTTGAAGATCCTCAGCCTTACACTCAACCTCCGGACTGCAGTTGAAACAAAAGTCAAAGTTTAACCAACCTTAATTATCGTCATGGTTTAGACCCATATACCCAAGTACTACTTTCCACAGCACCTAATAGTTTTAAGAGGCAACCCAAGAGATAAGTTCTCCGTAAATCAATCACAAATAAGCCACCAAACTTTCTTGAAAATAGATGATATAACAAAACAGAAACTAATGAGTGGTTTAAGATTGTAAAGGTTCAAGATAGTACTCTTTTTGGTCAGTAATTGGGGATGCTGCAACTATAGGCATGCGAGGCCGTCCAGGGACCCGACGAATTAAAACAGATGTATTTTTTGGAACCAACATTCCTTCGTCAACATACTCTGAAATGCAAAACAGGTAACAATTTATAAAAAGAGAATAGTGCCGAGATCATTTCATTGAACTAAAAGAGTACATTCAATAAATCCACATCATTTCATTGAACTAAAAGAGTACATTCAATAAATCAACAAAAGTCTTATCCCATCGACAATCACAGATGACAAGAAACTTCACATGGACTAGCTTTAATTCAATAAGGCACTAACTGAAGACAAACATTCGACTCCAAATTACTCACATAAACTAAAACGTACTCAACATAAGAGATATTGCAACTTTTCAAACTCACTTCTTCTACTTCCATTGTTTAACCTTATCATGCCTGTCTATAAAATATCTAAACCACCCTACAAACAATCTTTTTTAAAAAAATGTGTAACATGAATTCCCTACTTGCAGTGAATAACTAACTTCAAATTTAACTAGCAAACAAATCTGACTGCTTATAGGATCAAATTCCAATAGAACCGTGAGATCTAAAGCTCTGCACTCTTTCAAGTTGTGCTCTGCACAATATTTGGTTCTCACTAGACCTATGTATGTATTTGTGTATTTATCAAATGTATACATCTAACATAACACATAAACCAAATTCTGCCCTTTGCATCTTTATTTAAAAGCCAACGTCTATCTGATCAATATTACACCCAGAAACAAATACTCATGCAACGTCCTATTGCATCAATACTCAACAAATTCGTAAAATCAGAAAACCGAAACCAATGAACCAACCTTCATTAGTTTGTGCATTGCTGACAACAAGGTCAAAATCAGTCCCAGAGGCCAAATGCTTGTTTTGAAAAATTTTATCTTTCAAACTAGCAACCGTAATGAAATGACCATCCAACGAAACAGAATCGAAATCTTTAGCACTCTTAAACTTATAATAAACTGCCATAATTTCTCTTCAAATAAAATCAATTAATAACAACCACAAGTCATCCAATAGTCCAAACAAAAGGCCTTCAAATCAAAAGCCCTAAAATTGAACCAAAAACAACAAAAATTCAAACTTATACGTATAAAACAATCTAATTATACAAAAGATTGAAACTTTATCACAATCAGTCAGCTTTTTCTTCAGTTGCCTTCACTTTCTCGCTAATTTGTTCATGAAATCGCCTCCAGTCCGATCAGAATTGTATATCTATGATATAAAACCGCCGAAACGATGAATCGGAGATCAAACGCGCCGATCTTCGATACAGGTACACCGTCTTGATGTAATCACGAGAACATGTGTGTATGTATGTATGTATGTATAGGTTGAAAAAATAGAGAAGATAGAGAAGCTAGGGTTTTGATGATAGAGGTGGAGCTCCGATCAGGTATAATTTGGAGATATTACAATTGGGGGTTACGTTTTGTGGATTTTATATATGGGTCAGGGGTTTTGTGGATTTATTTCAGGGGTATTTTCTTTTATAGAAATTATAGTTACATAGATTAATCGATTTAACCCGGATTGTTGGAATCATGAGAAAATATGTCAGTGATTTTACGGAAAATATTTGATAGATAACCATTTCCTCGTGATTCAAAAAATTTTGATTTTTTTTATTATAGAGAATTCGCGGCCGCTATCTTTCGGGTGTGTACCGGATAAATCTCACGGGCTCACATAATAGCGTGTAAAACACGTGAACCAAGATAAACCACACTTAAGGGATATATTCTGATTCAGAAGACATAATCATAAATTTTTCTCACGTGAGATTCGAAACTGTGACCAAGAGGATAATTATCCACTCTTTAACCAAATGAGCTTAATCTCTAATTAATCCTTTACGTGATACGTCATCGATTTAATTTCTGAAATTCAATTAATTCTTATGTATTATTCTTGATCGATATATTAAAAATAAATCATTCGATATAAAATATCATTTTAATCAAATTTAAATAACTATCAATGTTGTACTAGGACAAACATATATTAATTAATAAATTACTAATAATATAAGAATTTTGAATTAAATATAGTTAAAATATTGAAATACATCCAATTTTTCCTCTGATTAATACCAGATTCTCATATTAATCATAAATCAGACATTGACCAATCTCTTTCGATTACCGAATTTTATAATATTGATTTTTTTTATCGTAAGGAACCCACAACCGCTACCCTTCGTGTACGCACGGGGTAAAACTCACGGACTCACGCAATAGCCTACAAGTCACGTGAACCAAGGTAAACCGCACTTAGGCGACAGGCTCCGGTTCATGAGGTATAATCATAAATTCTCCTCCCGTGGGATTCAAACTTGTGACCAACTTGATTTTTCTTTATATTTATATAACCATAAAATTTTGGGATGAGTTGTACTTGGATTAATAGGCTAAAACATCATTGAATTCATTATCAACTTGCAAGTAGGTCACTGAACTCAAAAAAGCTTGTTAACGGATCACCGAACTACCTTTAACTTGCAATTTAATCATTAAATATTAAAAAAATTGCACAGACATTAAATCATCTTTGACTTTAACAAAATCAGTTAGTTTTTCATTTTTTCTTTTTTTTTTTAAATAAATCAGTTAGTTATTTTCGTTTCATTATCTAAATAAATCAGTTATTTTCTTAACTTTTTCCCTAATGTTAGTTTTTTTCTAAATATATCCATTATTGTGTTTCTGCTAAACAAATATGTTGAACTTTTGCTTAAATTAGTTTATTTTTTTACGGACTTATTTTAAGAAAAAATACTTTTAAATTTATAAAGTTTTCGAAATTATCATTTTTATGAAATTTATAAAATTTAATAAATTATAGAATTTAAGAAATTTGAATAAAAATCCATTCATTCCGTTAGTGTATGTTAATGGCAATCGCCTAAATGTAAGTTTTTATCAGTTTAATGAGTTGATTGCAAGTTTTTTGAGTTCAATTTTACCTAAAGTTAGTTTTTCTTCTAAATATATCCATTAGTGTGTTTTTGCTAAACAAATATGTTGGACTTTTGCTTAATTAAATTAGTTTTTTTTGTTAAATAAATTAGTTTATTTTATTTACATACTTATTTTAAGAAAAATTACTTTTAAATTTATAAAGTTTTCGAAATTATCGTTTTTATGAAATTTATAAAATTCGTAAATTATAGAATTTAAGAAATTTGATTAAAAATTCGTTCATTCTGTTAGTGTATGTTAACGGCAATCACCTAAATGTAAGTTTTTATCAGTTTAATGAGTTGATTGCAAGTTTTTTGAGTTCAGTTACCTAACTGTAAGTTTTTATTAGTTTAATGAGTTGACGACAAGTTTTTTGAGTTCAGTTACCCGACTGCAAGTTAGGTAGTAGTTCAATTATGTTTTAACATATTAACCCGTTGTACTTGTGAAATTCTTTGTATTTTTTTATGGTGTTTGAAAAAATTATAACAAATTTATACTTGCACCATATAAAGCGGGCAAAAAGTTCTAGTTACCATATTCTTATAATCCTAAAATTTCTCTACCATTTTAAACTCATACAACTATTTTAAAATTATTCTTTACAAGAATTATATTTTATAATAAAATAGGTTATTGATTAATAAATTATATTTATTTACTCAAAATTTTAGAATAATCAAGAAAAAATAAGGGGGATTAGAATTTAATTTTAGAATGCGAAGCGCTTTACATATAACTATTATAAAAAGATTCATTGGAAAAATAGACCGCCAATTTAGTGAGAAATGGGTTCAATCAAATCTTCATAAATGGATTGGGAAGTAATTGAAGGGGAAAAAAGTAGTCCATAGTCTATGGAGTAAGGGCTAACCCTAATCCTGTTATTTGAATATGGCGACCAATCTTGTTACTTCAAAAAATAAACATTCCGACAGTGACAAATCCATCCTATAAAAATTTCGAAAAAATCATTTTCATGTTATTTCCAAAGCACGTGTGAAAAGTTTAAATGAGATTGGGGACTCTAGCAGCATCAAGGACGGGGTTGTTTTAAATAATAATAAGAGAAAGTTTGTGGATACGGGTTCAAAGGGGAGTGAAATAAGCAATGTGGTCGAAAAGGTATCTTTATTTACTAGGGTGTTCTCGAAGAATGATGAAATTATCTTACTAAAAGGTATTATTAATTCTAAATTATCAAAAGTTACCCCTCACAGTTTAGATCATGTTGCATTTAACGAGTATCTTGAAAATTACTTGGAGAGATTACAATTGGGGGGTTACGTTATGTGGATTTTATATATGGGTCAGGGGTTTTGTGGATTTATTTTAGGGGTATTTTCTTTTATAGAAAATAGTTGATATATTAATCGATATTAAATCCGGATTGTTGGAATCATGAGAAAATATGTCACTGATTTTATAGAAAATATTAGATGGATAACAATTTCCTCGTGATGTAAAAAATCTCAATTTTTTTATCATATGGAATCCGCAGCCGCTACCTTTCAGTTGCGTACTGGGTAAACCCCACGGGCTCACGCAATAGCCTCTAAACCACGTGAACCATGATAAACCACACTTAAGCGACAAACACTGGTTCAAGAGGCATAATCATAAATTCTCCTTCCGTGGGATTCAAACCTGTGACCAAGAAGATAATTATCCCCTTTTTAACCAATTGAGTTGAATCTCCGATTATCCTTTACGTGATATGTCATCGATTTAATTTCTGAAATATTATGAATTTTTATGTATTATCCTTGATCGATATATTTAAAATAAATTATTTGATATAAAATATCATTTTAATTAAATTTAAATAACTATCAATTTTGTACTATGACAAACATATATTAATTTATAAATTACTAACAATGTAAGGATTTTGAATTAAATGTAATTTAAATATTAAAATACATCCATTTATTCCCCCTATTAATACCCGATTCTCCTATTAATCATAAATCAGACATTGACCGATCTCTTTCGATTACCGATTTTTATAATATTGATTTTTCTTTCTTTTTTTATCGTAGGGAACCCGCAACCGCTACCCTTCGGGTGCGCACTGAGTAAAAACTCTCGGCCTCACGCAATAGCCCGCAAACCACGTGAACCAAGGTAAACCGCACTTAAGCGACTGACTCCGGTTCCGAAGACAAAATCATAAATTCTCCTCCCTTGGAATTCAAACTTGTGACCAACTTGATCTTTATTTATATTTATATAATCATAAAATTTTGGAATGAGTTGTACTTGGATTAATAGGATAAAACATCATTGAACTCATTATCAACTTGCAAGTAGGTCATTGAACCCGAAAATCTTGATAACGGATCACCGAACTACCTTTAACTTGCAATTTAGTCACTAAATATTAAAAAAATTGCACATACATTAAATCATCTTTGGCTTTAACATAATCCGTTAGTTTTTTGTTTTTTCTTATTTTTCTAAATAAATCAGTTAGTTATTTTCGTTTCGTTTTCTAAATAAACCAGTGATTTTCTTAACTTTTTCCTAATGTTAGTTTTTCTTCTAAATATATCCATTAGTGTGTTTTTTCTAAACAAATACGATGGACTTTTGATTAATTCAGTTAGTTTTTTTATTAAATAAATAAATTAGTTTATTTTTTTACGTACTTATTTTAAGAAAACTTTCTTTTAGATTTATAAATTTTTTGAAATTATCATTTTTATGAAATTTATAAAATTCAAAAATTACAAAATCTAAGAAATTTGAATAATAATCCGTTCATTCTGTTAGTGTATGTTAATGACAGTCACGTAAATGTAAGTTTTTATCGGTTTAATGAGTTGATTGCAAATTTTTCGAGTTTGGTTACCTAAATGCAAGTTTTTATTAGTTTATTGAGTCGATTACAAGTTTTTTGAGTTCAGTTACCCAACTGCAAGTTAGGTAGTAGTTCAATTATGTTTTAGCCTATTAACCCGTTGTATTTGTGAAATTCTTTGTAATTTTTTTATGGTGTTTGAAAAAATTATAACAAATTTATACTTGCACCATACGAAGCGGTCAAAAAATTCTAGTTAACATATTCTTATAATCCTAAAATTTCTCCACCATTTTAAATGCATACAAATATTTTAATATTATTTTTTACAAGAATTATATTTTATAATATAATAAAATAGAATATTGATTAATAAATAATATTATTTGCTCAGAATTTTAGAATAATCAAGAAAAAATAGGGGGGTTAGAATTTAATTTTAGAATGCGAAGCGCTTTATAAAAAACTATTCTAGAAAGATTCGAGAGAAAAATAGACCGCCAATTTCTTGAGAAATGGGTTCACTCAAATCTTTATAAATGGATTGGAAAGAAATTGAAGGGTAAAGAAGTAGTCCATAGTCTATGAAGTAAGGGTTAACCCTAATCCTTTTATTTGAATATGACGACCAACCTTGTTACTTCCAAAAATAAAAACTCCGGCAGTGACAAATCCATCCACTCAAAATTTCAAAAAAATCCTCCTCATGTTGTTTCCAAAGCACGTGTGAAAATCTTAAGTGAGACCGGGGACTCTAGCAGCATCAAAGACGGTGTTGTTTTAAATAATAATAAGAGAAAGTTTGTGGATACGGGTTCAAAGGGGAGTGAAATAAGCAATTTGGTCGAAAAGGTACCTTTATTTACTAGGGGGTTCTCGAAGAAGGATGAAATTGTCTTACTAGAAGGTACGATTAATTTTAAATTATCAAAAGTTACCGCTCACAGTTTGGATCATGTTGCATTTAACGAGTATCTTGAAAATTATTCGGAGAGATTACAATTAAGGGGTTGTGTCTTGTGAATTTTATATATGGGTCAGTGGTTTTGTGGATTTATTTTAGGGGTATTTTCTGTTCTAGAAAATAGTTGATAGATTAATCGATTTTAAATTCTGATTGTTGGAATCATGAGAAAATATGTCACTGATTTTATAGAAAATATTATATAGATAACAATTTCCTCATGTTTAAAAAATCTCGATTTTTTTATCGTAGGGAACCCGCAACCGCTACCCTTTGAGTGCGTACTGGGTAAACCCCACGGGCTCACGCAATATCCTCTAAACCATGTGAACCAAGATAAACCATACTTAAACGACACACTCTGGTTCATGAGGCATAATCATAAATTCTCCTCCCGTGAGATTCAAACCTGTGACCAAGAGGATAATTATCCCCTCTTTAACCAACTGAGTTTAATCTCCGATTAATCCTTTATGATATGTCATCGATTTAATTTCTGAAATCTGATATATTTTAATGTATTATCCTTGATCGATATATTAAAAATAAATTATTTGATATAAAATATCATTTTAATTAAATATAAATAACTATCAATTTTGTACTAGGACAAACATATATTAATTTATAAATTACTAATAATATAAGGATTTTCAATTAAATATAATTAAAATATTAAAATACATCCAATTTTTCCTCCGATTAATACCCGATTCTCCTATTAATCATAAATCGAACATTACCCAATCTCTTTCGATTATCGATTTTCATAATATTGATTTTTCTTTCTTTCTTTATCATAGGGAAGCCGCAACCGCTACCATTCGGGTTCGCACTGGGTAAAAACCCACGGGCTCACGCAATAGCCTGTAAACCAGTTAAACCAAGTTAAACCATACTTAAGCGACATGCTTCGGTTCAGAAGGCATAATTATAAATTCTCCTCCTGTAGGATCAAACTTGTGACCAACTTGATTTTTCTTTTTATTTATATAATCATAAAATTTTGGAATGAGTTGTACTTGGATTAATAGGCTAAAACATCATTGAACTCATTATCAACTTTTAAGTAGGTCATTGAACTCAAAAAGCTTGCTAACAGATCATTAAACTACCTTTAACTTGCAATTTAGTCAGTAAATATTAAAAAAAATTGCACATACAGTAAGTTATCTTTGACTTTAACATAATCCATTAGTTTTTTTTCTTGTTTTTTTCTAAATAAATCAGTTAGTTATTTTCGTTTCGTTTTCTAAATAAATCAGTTATTTTCTTAACTATTTTCCTAATGTTAGTTTTTCTTCTAAATATATCCATTAGTGTGTTATTGCTAAACAGATACTTTGGTCTTTTGCTTAATTCAATTAGTTTTTTTTTGTTAAATAAATAAATTAGTTTACTTTTTTACATACTTATTTTAAGAAAAATTACTTTTAAGTTTATAAAGTTTTCGAAATTATCATTTTCATGACATTTATAAAATTCATAAATTATAGAATTTAAGAAATTTGAATAAAAATCCGTTCATTCTGTTAGTGTATGTTAACGGAAGTCACCTAAATGTAAGTTTTATCAGTTTAATGAGTTGATTGCAAGTTTTTCGAGTTCAGTTACCTAAATGCAAGTTTTCATTAGTTTAATGAGTTGACTACAAGTTTTTTGAGTTCAGTTACCCAACTGCAAGTTGGGTAGTAGTTCAATTATGTTTTAGCCTATTAACCAGTTGTACTTGTGAAGTTCTTTGTGTTTTTTATGGTGTTTGAAAAAATTATAACAAATTTAAACTTGCACCATACAAAGCGGGCAAAAATTTCTAGTTGCCAAATTCTTATAATCCTAAAATTTCTCTACCATTTTAAACGCATACAATTATTTTAATATTATTCTTTACAAGAATTATATTTTATAATATAATAAAATAGATTATTGATTAATAAATAATATTATTTGCTCAGAATTTTAGAATAATCAAGAAAAAATAGGGGGGGTTAGAATTTAATTTTAGAATGCGAAGCGCTTTATAAAAAAACTATTCTAGAAAGATTCGAGAGAAAAATAGACCGCCAATTTATTGAGAAATGTGTTCGGTCAAATCTTTATAAATGGATTGGAAAGAAATTGAAGGGGAAAGAAGTAGTCCATAGTCTATGGAGTAAGGGCTAACCCTAATCCTGTTATTTGAATATGACGACCAACCTTGTTACTTCCAAAAATAAAAACTCCGGCAGTGACAAATCCATCCACTCAAAATTTTGAAAAAATCCTTCTCATGTTATTTCCAAAGCACGTGTGAAAATCTTAAGCGAGACCGGGGACTCTAGCAGCATCAAAGACGGGGTTGTTTTACATAATAATAAGAGAAAGTTTGTGGATACGGGTTCAAAGGGGAGTGAAATAAGAAATGTGGTCGAAAAGATACCTTTGTTTACTAGGGTGTTCTGGAGGAAGGATGAAATTGTCTTACTATAAGGTATGATTAATTTTAAATTTTCAAAAGTTACCCCTCACAGTTTGGATCATGTTGCATTTAACGAGTATCTTGAAAATTATTCGTAGAGATTACAATTGGGGGGTTACGTTTTGAGGATTATGTATATGGATTAAGGGTTTTGTGGATTTATTTTAGGGGTAATTTCTTTTCTAGAAAATAGTTGATAGATTAATCGATTTTAAATCGGGATTGTTGGAATCATGAGAAAATATGTCACTGATTTTAAAGAAAATATTAGATAGATAACAATTTCCTCGTGATTTAAAAAATCTCAATTTTTTATCATAAGGAACCCACAACCGCTACCCTTCGGGTGCGTACTGGGTAAACCTCACGGGCTCACACAATAGCATGCAAACCACGTAAACCAAGATAAACCACATTTAAGAGATAGACTCCGGTTCAGGAGGCATAATCATAAATTCTCCTTCCGTGGGATTCGAACATGTGACCAAGAGGATAATTATCCCCTCTTTAACCAACTGAGCTTAATCTCCAATTAATCCTTTACGTGATATGTCATCGATTTAATTTCTGAAATCCGATTAATTCTTATGTATTATTCTTGATCAATATATTGAAAATAAATTATTTGATATAAAATATCATTTTTATTAAATTTAAATAACCATCAATTTTGTACTAGGACAAACATATATTAATTTATAAACTACTAATAATATAAGGATTTTGAATTAAATATAATTAAAATATTAAAATACAACCAATTTTATCTCTAATTAATACTCGATTATCTAATTAATCACAAATCATACATTGGCCAATCTCTTTCGATTACCGATTTTTATAATATTGATTTTTCGTTTTCTTTTTTATTGTAGGGAACCCGCTGCCGCTACCTTTCGGGTCCGCACTGGGTAAAACCCACAGACTCACGCAATAGCCTGCAAACCACGTGAACCAAGGTTAACCGCACTTAAGCGATAAGCTCTGATTTAGGAGACATAATTATAAATTCTCCTCTCATAGGATTCAAACTTGTGACCGACTTGATTTTTCTTTTTATTTATATAATCATAAAATTTTGGAATGAATTGTACTTGGATTAATAGGCTAAAACATCATTGAACTTATTAACAACTTGTAAGTAGGTCATTGAACTCGAAAATCTTGCTAACAGTTCCCTTTAACTTGCAATTAGTCACTAAATATTAAAACATTGCACATACATTAAATCATCTTTGACTTTAATGGAATCCGTTAGTTTTTTATTTTTTTCTTATTTTTTTCTAAATCAACCAGTTAGTTATTTTCGTTCCATTTTCTAAATAAATCAATTATTTTCTTTACTTTTTTCCTAATGTTAGTTTTTCTTCTAAATATATCCATTAGTGTATTTTTGCTAAACAAATAAATTGGTCTTTTGCTTGATTCAGTTTGTTTTTTTTTAAAATAAATAAATTAGTTTATTTTTTATGTACTTATTTTAAGAAAAATTACTTTTAAGTTTATAAAATTTTTGAAATTATCATTTTTATGTAATATATAAAATTCATAAATTATAGAATTTAAGAAATTTGAATACAAATTTGTTCATTTTGTTAGTGTATGTTAACGACAGTCACCTAAATGTAAGTTTTTATCAGTTTATTGAGTTGATTCCAAGTTTTTTCGAGTTCAGTTACCTAAATACAAGTTTTTATTAGTTTGGTAAGTTGACTAAAAGTTTTTTGAATTCAGTTACCCAACTGCAAGTTGGGTAGTAGTTCAATTTTAGCCTATTAACCCGTTGTACTTGTGAAATTTTTTGTATTTTTTTATGGTGTTGGAAAAATTATAACAAATTTATACTTGCACCATATGAAGCAGGCAAAAATTTCTAGTTATCATATTCTTATAATTCTAAAATTTCTCTACCATTTTAAACTCATACAACTATTTTAATATTATTCTTTACAAGAATTATATTTTATAATATAATAAAATAGATTATTGCTTAATAAATAATATTTATTTGCTCAGAATTTTAGAATAATCAAGAAAAAATAGGGGGAATTAGAATTTAATTTTAGAATGCGAAGCGTTTGATAAATAAACTATTCCAGAAAGATTCAAGAGAAAAGTATACCGCCAATTTAGTGAGAAATGGGTTCAATCAAATCTTTATAAATTGATTGGAAAGAAATTGAAGGGGAAAGAAGTAGTCCATAGTCTATGGAGTAAGGGCTAACCCTAATCCTGTTATTTGAATTTGGCGACCAACCTTGTTACTTCAAAAATAAACACTCTAGCAGTGACAAATCCATCCCCTCAAAATTTTGAAAAAATCTTTCTCATGTTGTTTCCAAAGCACGTGTGAAAATCTGAAGTGAGACCGGGACTCTAGCAGCATCAAAGACGGGGTTGATTTAAATAATAATAAGGGAAAGTTTGTGGATACGGGTTCAATGGGGAGTGAATAAGAAATGTGGTCGAAAAGGTCCCTTTACTTACTAGGGTGTTCTCGAAGAAGGATGAAATTGTCCTACTAGAAGGTGTGATTAATTTTAAATTTTCAAAAATTACCCCTCACAGTTTGGATCATGTTGCATTTAACGAGTATCTTGAAAATTATTTGGAGAGATTGCAATTGGGGGGTTACGTTTTGTGGATTTTATATATGGGCCAGGGGTTTTATGGATTTATTTTAGAGGTATTTTCTTTTTTAGAAAATAGTTGATTGATGAATCGATTTCAAATCGCGATTGTTGGAATCATGAGAAAATATTTCACTGATTTTATAGAAAATATTGGATAGATAACAATTTCCTCATGATTTAAAAAATCTCGATTTTTTTTATCGTAGGGAACCCGCAGCCGCTACCCTTCGGGTGCGTACTGGGTAAACCCCACGGGCTCACGAAATAACTTGCAAATCATGTGAAACAAGATAAACCACACTTAAGCGACCGACTCTGATTCGGGAGGCATAATCATAAATTCTTCTTCCGCGGGATTCGAACTTTTGACCAAGAGGATAATTTTCTCCTCTTTAACAAACCGAGCTTAATCTCCGATTAATCCTTTACGTGATATGTCATCGATTTAATTTTTGAAATTCGATTAATTCTTATGCTTTATTTTTTATCGATATATTAAAAATAAATTATTTGATATAAAATATAATTTTAATTAAATTTAAATAACTATCAATTTTGTACTAGGACAAACATATATTAATTAATAAATTACTAATAATATAAGGATTTTGAATTAAATATAATTAAAATATTAAAATATATCCAATTTTTTCTCCGATTAATACGCGATTCTCCTATTAATCATAAATCAGACATTGACCAATTTCTTTCGATTACCGTTTTTTATAATATTGATTTTTTTATCGTAGGGAACCCGCAACCACTACTCTTCGGGTGCGTACTGGGTACAAACCTAGGAACTCACGCAATAGCCTGCAAACCACGTGAACCAAGGTAAACCACACTTAAGTGACACACTCCGGTTTAGGAGGCATAATCATAAATTCTCCTCCCGTGAGATTCAAACTTGTGACGGACCTGATTTTTCTTTTTATTTATATAATCATAAAATTTTGGAATGACTTGTACTTGGATTAATAGGCTAAAACATCATTAAACTCATCATCAACTTGCAAGTAGGTCACTGAACTCAAAAAGCTTGCTAACGGATCACCGAACTACCTTTAACTTGCAATTTAGTCAGTAAATATTAACAAAATTGCACAGACATTAAATCATCTTTGACTTTAACGGAATCCGTTAGTTTTTTATTTTTTCTTATTTTTTTCTAAATTAATCAGTTAGTAATTTTCGTTTCATTTTCTAAATAAATCAGTTATTTTCTTAACTTTTTTCCTAATGTTAATTTTTCTTTTAAATATATCCATTAATATGTTTTTGCTAAACATATACGTTGGTCTTTTGCTTAATTCAATTATTTTTTTTTGTTAAATAAATTAATTAGTTCATTTTTTACGTACTTATTTTAAGAAAAATTACTTTTAAATTTATAAAGTTTTCAAAATTATCATTTTTATCAAATTTATAAAATTCATAAAATGTTAACAGCAGTCACCTAAATATAAGTTTTTATTAGTTTAATGTGTTGATTGCAAGTTTTTCGAGTTCAGTTACCTAAATGCAAGTTTTTATTAGTTTAATGAGTTGACTACAAGCCTTTTGAGTGCAGTTACCCTACTACAAGTTAGGTAGTAGTTCAATTATGTTTTAGCCTATTAACCCATTGTAGTTGTGAAATTCTTTGTAATTTTTTTATGGTGTTTGAAAAAATTATATTGACATACATCCATAAATACATAAATGCTGATAGTGGAAAAGTCTATTAGCGATCGAAAAAGTAAGGGATGCTCGAAATTTAGGAGTTACGGAGAAGGAAATCCTCCATACTTTAACCATGTTGACAAAAAAACTTCTACGCTTAGTCAGGTAAAATGCTTAAAAGACCCGCGATAGAAAAATCGATTCCTTTAGAAATTCCAAAATTTGCCGGTCCTTACCTTCATGAATATATAAATATTTTTGCTAACTGAAAACTGTAGGTATAGATCAGTAGCCCATCAGATTTATGAGTCACATAATTGTGATTATTTATAAGTGATTTTGATTATTTTGGACTCAATACAAGTGGTTACTTTAACATATTTGCAAATATATGTTCCAGAAGGCATTAATAGTTCAGAGTAATTCATTTAAATAACATTTCTGAAAAGCTATATGCACTTTGTTTCGGTATGTAGATATACATGTGCGCATTTATAAGGGTTTCAAGCATTTATTAGACAAAAGGGATTCAAGGTAGTATGAACAAACTGCATTTAATAAAAATGAGCTGAATTTAGACCAACTACAATGTAATCCCATTTACCTCCTATAAACATGCAAAGTGGAACTTAGTCAGTTAATTTGAGGGTCTCTACATTGCATGTTCTCTATTAAAATGGGCCAGTCTCACCCTTTTGGCGACTTCTCTCCCTTTACACTTTTATTATTTTAGTTGCTCCTTACCTACATCTTTTTATCCCCTGCAAAACTAATAAGAACGTCATTAGAAATTGTAATATTACCATACAACGTATATATTAATGATAATACTTTTACTCCCACAAATACCAAACTACCATACCTTATTCATTTACACTTTTTTACTCCTTAAAAAATTTATTTTAGGACCATCATCTGATCCACGCCCTGCTCTTCCACCGGTGTTAGCTATACTACCTCCTGTTGTGACGGCTGCACCATTGCGAGCTATTCCACCCCCTATGAGGCCATCTATCAGAGGACCCCCACCTGCTAATTCTGATTCTACTAGGCATTCAGTTGCGGGTTTATCTTTCCAGTTTACTCAATGCCCTGTTTCATATTATCGGTATGAGGCTCTTCTTTTGGAGCGAGAGGTCCCGTTGGCACAGATTCAGGAGCTACAACATATTGTGAGGACCATAGATGTTGACAGGAGTGCGAGGGAGCTTCGGGAGGAGATTCATGTGACATGGAGGATATTTGAGGCTAGACTGCATGGAGCTACTTGTGAGTATGCAGGCCTAGGTGCTCTTATGGGTTGGACCAGAGAGGTGTTAGGGGATCTTGCGAGGCTTGGTGAACCAGAGTTTCCCTGGAGCTAGACGACAGAGATACTGTGACAACTGTTATATGTACATTAGTGTGTAGCGTGTATCATCAAACTTTTGGTTTGTATTTATGGACTAGACTTGCTGACTGTTGTGTAGGCCTGTTGTATCCTTTACTTTTGTGGAAGCATTTTCACGCTTGTACTACCAAATTTTGATATATATATATATATCAGTACCATTTTCTTTTCCAACATTGTCATTTACATTACCGCACCTGTTTTATTTTACTTTATTTACTGCACCAGTTATAAACTCTTGTGATAACATGTACCCTATCCCCTTTAACTGTTTAAATTCTGTAAAGAAGCATGAAATTTAATTAGTTCAACTATTACAAATGTTTTCAAAAAGAGATATTTCTATCTTACAAAAACTTTTCATAAAAAGGATTTGATTAGGCTGAATAAGTTGTTTGATTCTTTTCAGAAAATGCCTCCCAGAAGAAGTACCCGTTCTACCAACTAGAATGAAGAAACCAACAATAACAACCAATACAACAATAACCAGAATGCGAATCCAGGTCCCATAGACCCAACAGTAGCCCAGATTTTTCATATCTTGGCTCAATAAACAGTCAACCTAACTCAACAGCAGTATAGGCAGACTAATCCTCAGGTAACTTTTAAGACTTTTCAGGCGGTGAATCCACCGGAATTCAAAGGTTCTTTAGATCCAATTGAAGCGAGAGTTTGCTTTAAAGAGATAGAAAAGTCATTTGCTTTAGTCAAGATGAGAGAGGAACATAAAGTTGAGTTTGCAAGTTACTATTTAAAAAATGAAGCCACCTACTGGTGGGAAACTGTTAAGACATTAGAAGGTACGGATGTTATTACTTGGGAAAGATTTAAGGAGTTATTTCTAGAGAAGTATTTTCCTCAGTTTGTTCATAATCAAATGAAATTGAAGTTTCTAGAGTTAAAACAGGGAAATATGTCAGTAGCGGACTATGAAAGTAAGTTTGAGGAATTGTCAAGGTTTGTACCATCATATGTGGATACTGATAGAAAGAAAGCTAAGAGATTCCAGTAAGGTCTTAAATCATGGATCAGAGCGAAGGTAGCCATATTTGAGTTAGACACGTATGCAGGAGTTGTACAGAAGGCTATGATTATGGAGACGGAAAGTGAAATATCACAGAAAGAGAAGGAGAGTAAGAAGAGAAAGTTTGAAGGAAATTAATGTAATATCCCGTAATTTTTAGAATTCGATTAATAATAGAATAATAGAAAAAAGTATTAAAATTTGATTAAGATTATGATTTAAAATTAAATTAGAATATTGGGCCTAAAATTTGGATCAGATTATAATATGGATAACTTGTAGGTTAAGAAATAGGGTTTTGTATCGTTATAAATACATCATATTCGTCTTCCTCATTTGTAATATAAAAATTCGTAGGGCTCTTCTCAGCAAAAATCAGCAGTCTTGTAAAATTCGTAGAAGATTCATCGTAAGACAGAATTAAGTGATTCTGGACTTTTCGGAGAGTTCTTTTCGTTATCTTCAACTTTCGTGTTTCGTGTTTTCTAATATAACGTCGTCAAAAAGTCTATATTCAGATCTGGTCAGTTTTAGAGGTAAGTTTTCGATCAATTTTGCTAGTGTTTTCAAAATTGTGTGTTGTGCGTTTATATTTGATTATCAAAACTTGGGCTAAGTGATCATATATTTGATATTATTATGTGATATAGAATATGTATCGATGTGTATATGTGATGTCTAGACGATAATTTGAGATCTTTGATTTTTGCCATGGTTTGTGAAAATATCGAATAAGAACTTAGGACCGCAGTCACCGGATTGTAGTGACAGTTTTATGAAAATTTAGGACCGTTATCACCGGGTTGTAGTGGTCGTGGCAAGAGTTATTGATTTTGAATTATTGTTGTTTATGTGGTATGTGTATTGTGTGTATCGAATAAGAATAGGAATATGTATCGAAAGTGTTTGTTTCGTATGTCGTATATCGTATCGTATATATTATCGTATTTTGTTATATGTGTTCATGTTACTTGGTCAACTAGTTGGATCGATTGTTTTCTTGCTGGGCTGTATAGCTCATTACTTACAATTTCAGGTTTCGTATAAGATTCGAGTTGGAAATCATTGGAGTTCGAGGACTTAGGATTGGAGTATATTAAATTTTGGGTTTCTGTTAGCTGCGCTTTTGTAATAGACACCTTTGTAATAGATTTTCGTATTAGTAAATTGTATTTTATTTTAGTTTTGATTTAGAATTAATAGTCCGGAAGTGCGGGTCGTTACAGTTGGTATCAGAGCAGGCTGTCTTTCGGAGTGTATTAGGTATGAGACTAGTACATTCCCTAGGATTCGATCTTGTGGACCATAGTTTGACCTTTGGTAGATCAGGGGGTAGATGTGTCTCGAACTTTAGGATTGTTGTGAATTTGGGGACCAAATTCTTTTTAAGGAGGGTAGTATGTAATATCCCGTAATTTTTAGAATTCGATTAATAATAGAATAATAGAAAAAAGTATTAAAATTTGATTAAGATTAGGATTTAAAATTGAATTAGAATATTGGGCCTAAAATTTGGATCAGATTATAATATGGATAACTTGTAGGTTAAGAAATAGGGTTTTGTATCGTTATAAATACATCATATTCGTCTTCCTCATTTGTAATATAAAAATTCGTAGGGCTCTTCTCAGCAAAAATCAGCAGTCTTGTAAAATTCGTAGAAGATTCATCGTAAGACAGAATTCAGTGATTCTAGACTTTTCGGAGAGTTCTTTTCGTTATCTTCAACTTTCGTGTTTCGTGTTTTCTAATATAACGTCGTTTAGTGGGTCAAAAAGTCTATATTCAGATCTGGTCAGTTTTAGAGGTAAGTTTTCGATCAATTTTGCTAGTGTTTTCAAAATTGTGTGTTGTGCGTTTATATTTGATTATCAAAACTTGGGCTAAGTGATCATATATTTGATATTATTATGTGATATAGAATATGTATCAATGTGTATATGTGATGTCTAGACGATAATTTGAGATCTTTGATTTTTGCCATGGTTTGTGAAAATATCGAATAAGAACTTAGGACCGCAGTCACCGGATTGTAGTGACAGTTTTATGAAAATTTAGGACCGTTATCACCGGGTTGTAGTGGTCGTGGCATGAGTTATTGATTTTGAATTATTGTTGTTTATGTGGTATGTGTATTGTGTGTATCGAATAAGAATAGGAATATGTATCGAAAGTGTTAGTTTCGTATGTCATATATCGTATCGTATATATTATCGTATTTTGTTATATGTGTTCATGTTACTTGGTCAACTAGTTGGATCGATTGTTTTCTTGCTGGGCTGTATAGCTCATTACTTACAATTTCAGGTTTCGTATAAGATTCGAGTTGGAAATCATTGGAGTTCGAGGACTTAGGATTGGAGTATATTAAATTTTGGGTTTCTGTTAGCTGCGCTTTTGTAATAGACACCTTTGTAATAGATTTTCGTATTAGTAAATTGTATTTTATTTTAGTTTTGATTTAGAATTAATAGTCCGGAAGTGCGGGTCGTTACAATTAAGGACAGTCACAAGCAGGGAAGTTTCCAAATTTTAACCAGAAGAAAGGCAAGTTTCAGTTAGGGAGAAATTTCAATTTTAAGAAGCAAAATGCAGGTGACGGAGGACAAGGCAACCGTCCAATCATTGGGAACCAACCAAATAAACAGAGGCTAGCTTTACCAGATTGCTAATTATGTGGAAAGAAACATGGAGGAGTTTGTAATAAGTTGGATGTGGTTTGTTATCGATGTAACCAGAAATGGAACTATTCAAGGGAGTGCCATAATCAGCCAGCCAGAGAGCTAGTAAATAAGGACCAGCCTACCAAGAATCCAGCATGCAAAGTTTCAGCAATTGGATTTACATATTTCAAGTGCAGAAAGCCAGGACACATAGCGAGAGATTTCAAGACACCGGTTCCAGTTAGTAATGCATTGAGAATCATGGGATCTACTCCAGTAGTGAATGAGCCTCCAAGAGCTAGAGTTTTTGACATGTTTGTAAAGGATACTATTCATGACAATGATGTTGTGTCAGGTACGCTTACTATAAATTCTTTATGTGCCAAAGTGTTAGTAGATTCGGGAGCAACTCAATCGTTTATTTCTCAAGATTTTGTTGATAAGTTGAACTGTCTAGTTAAATTGTTTAATGAAATAATGACTGTGGAATTAGCAAATCAAGAGCGTATATCTATTAATCAAGTGTGTGTGAATAGTTAGATTGAGATTTTTGGCAATAAGTTTTGTGTGGATTTGACACCATTTAAGTTAGGAGAATTTGACGTCATACTAGGAATGGACTGGCTATCTAAGCACGATGCTCCGTCGTAACAAGAAGGTAATTTTGAAGATTCCAAACGAGACAATGGTGACGTTTAAAGGTCAGATACAAGCAAAGAAGTTCTTAACGATAATTCAAGCTAAAAAGTTACTATGACAAGGATACGAGCATTTTATTTCTTATGTGATAGATAGAAATCAGGAGCCAGCAAAACTTGAAGATATTCCGGTAGTCAATGAGTTTACGGACGTGTTCCCAACGAGTTTCCAGGACTTCCTCCAGATAGAGAAATTGAGTTTGCAATCGACTTAGCACCCGGAACATAACCAGTATCTAAGGCCCCGTACAGGATGACGCCCGTTGAAATGAAGGAACTAGCAAAGAAATTGCAAGAACTGTTAGAAAAAAGAGTGATTAGACCCAGTATATCCCTGTAGGGTGCACTAGTGTTATTTGTTAAGAAAAAAGATGAAAGCATGAGATTATGCATCAACTATCGGGAGCACAATAAGCTTACAATCAAGAATAAGTATCCATTACCTCGAATCAACGATTTATTTGACCAGCTGAAGGGAGCCAAGTATTTCTCTAAGATTGATTTGAGATCCGGATACCACCAATTGAAGATTAAACCTGAAGATATACCGAAGATAGCTTTTAGAACAAGGTACGGTCATTATAAATTCTTAGTGATGTCCTTTGGATTTACCAATGCCTCAACAACATTTATGGACTTAATGAACATAATTTTTAAGGATTATTTAGATAAGTTTGTTATTATGTTTATAGATGATATTTTAATTTACCCGAAGTCAACATAGGACCATGCGGAGCATCTAAGCATATCATTGGAAATTTTGAGAAAGGAAAAGTTGTATGCTAAAATTTTAAAGTGTGAGTTTTGGTTACAGGAAGTTCATTTCTTAGGGCACATAGTCAGTAATGAAGGAATCAAAGTGGACCCAACGAAGATTGAAGCCGTTACAAATTGGGAAAGGCCAAAAACACCAACAGAAGTGAGAAGTTTCTTGGGATTAGCAGGATATTATCAATGACTTGTTCAAGATTTCTCAAAGATTGTGACGCCTTTGATAAAACTTACCAGGAAAAGTGAGAAGTTCATATGGAATGAGAAGTGTGAAGAAAGTTTTCAAGAATTGAAGAAGACATTGATCACGGCACCTATTTTGTCACTTCCAGATGATCTAGGAAATTTTGTAATCTATAGTGATGCTTCTCATAAGGGATTAGGTTGTGTTTTGATCCAACACGATAAAGTTGTTGCATATGCGTCTAGACAACTGAAATCTCATGAGCAGATGTATCCTACTCATGACTTGGAACTAGCAGCAATAGTATTCGCTTTGAAGATTTGGAGACATTGTTAGTCGCTAAGCACGCACTAATAATTCACGCAAGTATACGCGATCACAAGTAATATAGAATTATTTCTAGTTCGTTCCCACAGAGACTGGTTTAGGTTAACTTTGTAATTTATGAACTTATGCAACAATGATATGGCTATTATTCAATGCTAAGACGAATAACAAACTGGGTTGATTATACTACGATTAACTATTGAGAATTATACCAGAGAACATTAAATAAGAGATTAAAGAGAATAAAATAATATTTGACATAAATATGGGATTCTAACTTCATTAAGTACCTCATTCAATAGTCTTTTCATTCTTAACCTTAGCATGTAATGGTGATGAAACTAATTAGACAACACAAAACTGTTAAACGCCAACTTTCATTGCACGAATAACATACTGGAAGACATCCACAAAAGAGATAGAAGCATAACAGACACCAATTATATTGAGACCCTATATGTCTATAGAATTTGACAACATAATGGATTAATGTACAAGTTATTTATCGTGATTACATAGGGCAAGTAAGATGGTTAAAATTACCTACGAATCATGCATAACAATAACACATGAACCTATGCTAGCATGGCAAGTTCTAAATCCTTAAATTCACTTTCGCTTCATTAAAGATTAACACGCTATCTTATAAGTTCGCGACGCTCATAAGACGAATAAGCACAACCAATACTAGGTTATCATACAATCACCACACACTACGGTATCGAGAAAAATTAACTAAGGAAATCCATAAATAAATCCGCTAAAACCCCACGATAACGATTAGCCCATAATCGGACTCATCATCAATGTGGGTTTCGATAAAAGCATGGTATAATAAACGTAATCTTTATACTGAATAAATAATAAACCAAGTCCGAAACAAGAGTATAGGTTCACGAATAAGAAAACTAGCATCCAAAGTTACAACTTAGAACAAAGAATCACAAGTATAAACTAGGTCTTCTTCGCCTTTGTTGAATTATGCTAAAACGGTCTTCTTACGCTTTCTCCTTGTGCTCTGGTACATCCCTCTCTGAAAAATGACCTTTATTTAAGTATATATAGCAGCCCATACGTAGTAGAAGTCCTTCAATTAGTAGCCCAATAGAATCAGGATTTGAATTTCCCGACAAGGCGCGACCACGTGCTTGCTCAGCGCGGGCGCGCTGTGTCTCTATACTTTGGGCGCGGGCGCGCGCTATGATAGCGCGGACGCGTCGACCTTTTGGAGAAAATTCCATTTTCTTCTTTTCTTGCTGCAATGAGTTGGTCTTCACGAGTTTTATTCCTTGGACACCATCCTAACACCATATTAGCATCAAATCAATGCTAATTCACCTGAATTCCAGATTAATGCCTGAAATGCAAAAACACTAGAAAATACATTAAAACACCAACAACTTGAGTACAATAACACCAATTCAAAGCTTAATGGAGCGTTATAAAGTGTCATAAATGCCACTCAACATACCTCAAACTTGAATCGATGCTTGTCCCCAAGCATAAATAGACTCAAAGAACAAGAAATAAAAATGCATGAATACAACTAAATGAATGCAACGATCTCAATAGAATAACTAAACCAATCAACCAGCAACATCTCAACAAATGCAGTTATTCGCATAAAGTTCAATCAAACCTTACAAATCAACTTACAAACCAGAGACGTGCGTGTATGCAAATGCTTACAAATATACTATCGCAACTAGATCAATAATCATGACTCACTACTCATTAAAACAATCGCAAGGTTATAAATAAAATAAAAGATAGACTCAAAACAACTTATAACACTTCAATTCTTATATTGGAGTTTTATATGTATTCATGCTTTTATTCACAACAAAACAACACAAGTATGCTTATTTGACCGTGCAATGAGTGAGGTCCACAAAAGACTTATACAATAGTACCCACGTAGTGAGCGTTAGATTAGTGGATCCCAGACTATAAAAGCCTTAGGTCACTAGGCACAAAGTCCCCTAAGAACTTAATAACTCGAGTACTAAAGAGCCCACTCGTGATCAATTATATATAACACACATATATATATATATATATATATATATTTTCTTTTTCTTTTTTTTCTTTCCTTTTTTTCTTTTTTTCTTTTCTTTTTTCTTTTCACAAATTTCTAAACGAGTGTGTTTCGCTCCATCTCGTTCAACCCTAGACTACTCATATAAATATGAGCCGGCTACTAGCCATTTGACACCAAGCCACAACAACTAGCAATGAAATCCAATTTTCTCCAATTTTTAAAATTCCATGATATTTTATTATTAAGAGAATATCCTAAATTTTAAATATAAACAAGCGATTAAACCTCGATAAATAAATAAACCATGACCATGATCTAGCCCTCAAGCAACCTATAAGACTTAGTGAAATACAATTGTCTCTAGCATGCAAATCAATTCGATACAATTTAACATCACTAAACACGACATCACTACACTAGCATCGATATCACAAGTCAATCGGAAAAATCATCTAAGGGGTCATGAACTATATGAACAAACTATAATAAAAAAACTACTACATGGAAAAATATGCAACTATATGCACTAAACTATCATGAATATGCAAACTTTATGCGACTCACACAAAACATATTCCTTCAACTACTACCCCAAACTTAAAATTTTCATTGTCCTCGGTGAAGGTAATAGTAAGAAATCAGGCATACCTACTCGGAATCAGGATCCTCACCCCCAACGGGTGGAGTGTCAGGCGTTTCTGGAGGTAGATACACGAAATCCTCACCAAATACTGGCCACTGGATGTCAACACATGTGGCTCTGAAAGCAGTCCCTAAGAGTGATATTTCATACAAACCAACTATGGATGTCATGCATCGCATTCATCCTCCTCGCTAGACGCCTATATTGCGTCATGCTCATTCCAACTCCAACATCTGCTCCTGCTTCCTTCTGCTCCTACTATTATTGACCAGCCTCCTAACCCAACTGACACCTCTAAGCGGCTCTGCTCATCTGAGTAGCCCCAGCCACCGGCCTCCTACCATACAGATGGTCAAAAGAATATCTAAGTCCCTTCAAATCAGGCTTGCCTCCATCCCACTCTTGCATCATCGACAAAGTGGTGTTGTCAATCGGAGCATTCGGAATCTGGAGCTACTCGTGTGTTGGCCAATGAACACCAACTGCCACACACAGCTTCGTCACAACAGACGCATAGGGTATGGAACCCGTAGTACTCCCTCCAAAAATCTCAGAATACCCTGGTAAATCACCATCCCAAGGTCCACATAATCACCCTGAAGAATCCCCCACAACAGTCGTGCATGCTCCACAGTAACATCATGCACATGAAAAGATGACATGATGTTAGCACACATAAACGCATTCCATGTACGAGCAAACCTGTTCATACACGAAGCAGGGAACGTGGCATGATCAGTCGTGCCCCTCTTGAACTTCCAGTGAGTCTCGGGCATACACAGAGTAACAACGATCAAATCCAAATCAAAGTCCTCTGAAGTCTTATCATTCCAGGTGTCCTGACCGGGCCTCCTCGCGGGCTGATCAATCACCCTCCTTATCGCCTCAGCACCGTACTCCACCGTCATCCCCCTAACCACAGTGAAACCATTCTTCTCCACCTTAGCATTATCATAGAACTCTCGAACAATACTCATGGGCACAACAACGGGGGCCTTGCAAAAAGCAACCCAACTCATCTATAAGATCATCTCCAACAACTTACCATCCTTCCCCGATGGCAGAAAACCACGCTCCTTGGCTATAGGCTTTGAGAGAAGCCTCGTATACTCCGCTTTAGCCTTGGGAGTGGAAAATCTTGGCCTCACACCACCTGCACTCGAAGAATCAGTGGTGCTGCTGCTTACTTGAGTTCTTTGTCACTTGGGTGCCATTGGGATTGAATAAGAGAGAATAAGAGATAGGAGTTTGAGAGAGAATTGTGTTTGAGAATTTGAGAAGTGGTGGAGAAGTTTGTGTATAAGTGTATGTATATATAGGAGGTGATGAGAGAATTAGATATGGAATAGAAGTGGGAATTGATTATGGGAATAGTGGGAATTATGGGTTTGATTTGGGATGTGGAAGAGTACAATTCGGGTAGAAATTGATTTTTAAAGAAGTCCCCGATTTTCTCTTTATTCCCAGCTTTTTATTTTTTTCAGAATTCGGGGGCAGCGCGATCGCGCGCTACCACAGCGCGGGCACGCCATGCTTCTGTCTTTCCAGCGCGGCCGCCCCGCTAGGCAGCACGGGCACGCTCTGTCTCTGGAGAATTGGCGCGGCCGCCCCGCCTCCTCAGCGCGGGCGCGCCGTTCCACTGTACTTGACCCCAATTTTTTTTATTTTTTTTGATTTTTTAATGGTTTTCTCCTTTCTTTCTTCTTCCTCTATCTACTAATGTACAAGAAACTTGGGTTGCCTCCCAAGAAGTGCTAGCTTTACGTCGTTAGCTTGACATAGAAACGCGAGATCAAACACAATAAAACGATACTAACCACCTCACGGTTTGCCGTGTCACCATAGTAATGCTTCAACCTCTGACCATTTACCTTGAATGCTTGGCCCGGATCATTCTCAAAAATCTCCACCGCTCCATGTGGAAAAATAGTTTTGACAACAAACGACCCTGACCACCTTGACTTCAACTTTCCAGGAAAAAGACGGAGACGAGAGTTGAACAAAAGAACTTGTTGCCCCGACACAAATGATTTGATCACTAGACCCCTATCGTGCCACCTCTTGACTTTCTCCTTATACATTTTTGTTATTCCCTAACAATACAACAAGAATTAAAAAAGGGGGGTTGAATGTAATTCTGGCTTCTTTTTCAAGATTTTAAAACTGTTCTTACTTGATAATATATATGTGTTTGATTTGCAGAGTGCGGAATAAATAATTTATATGAATCAAAACATAAAGTAATAAAAACACAAGTTTTCAAAACTTTCTGGTGGATTTGAAAGTATCCACCAGATATATATATATATATATATATTGAGTGAGAACCTTGTGAAGCTCGAATGACTCATAGCTTCTTAAAAGTATGAACAACTAAACTTACAGATAAATCTTACAGAATACAGCTTGAAAATGTTTCTCTGAAAATGTGTGTGCTTAGTTCGATAGTTGTTCTACTTGCTATACTTGGTTTATATATCACCAAGTTTACATGACAATAAAACAAGATAATAAAACAAAACATATCTAGTCTAACTTCATGCTACTTCACTACTCTATTCCAGCATCTTTGAATATCTTCATAATAGCATGGAAATGGTAATGCTTCTTTGTTCTCAAATCCCTGCTAAACAGGCTGCCACATTCCTTTTGCAAACACTCGACGCATGTGACTGTGTTGTCACTGTCAACAGATATTTGAATTTGATCATTTGTCGAGTACATGCTTGTCATCCGTCTGGTGGCTTTGTTGATCATCCGTCGGGTAGCTTTGTTGATCATCCGTCGGGTAACTATTTGTCACTTGACTCCATTTCACTTATACAGAATTACAAGACATCTCATATTTACAATTAATCAACCTATTCTGCATATCTACTAGTAGTCAACATGACTCATATGCTCATACAGAATCTACACAAAGTTGTTTATAGAAATATGCTACAATACTTATTATTACATAAGCTACTCACTCGATGGATGTCAAATCATCATCCGTCGGGACTATATTAAATCATCCGTCGAGACTTTATTTGATCATCCGTCGAGTGCTACAAAATTCACTAAGTTAAATCTACTAAGGTGTTTTGATTAATTTTATCACTAAGTTTAAAACATATTCCTAACAATCTCCCCCAATTTATGTCTACTGGAATTGTAGCCATAAATTAAGAGAAAATTGATGATAATAAAACATCCAAAAGATACAGAATAGAACTAGTAGATAAAACTGACAAGTGCTACAACATTTACTGAAAATTGAACGATGCAAAGTATACAAAGAAGTTGCTCACAATCATTATCAAGGTGCTCCTCTAGTCTGAGCAGATAAGTCTATTTCCTTGATTGTCTGGATTTCTTTCCAAGCCTCCTGTTGTTCTCTTCTATCTGATTTTGGAATTGTCTGTGGAACTCAAGTTCATCAGCTTCTGAGAGATCTAGCATTTCTTACATTTCCAATAGAGTCTCATTGCTAGAGATACTCAACTGGTCCTCCAATCTGAAGAATCTTCTTACTCCCTTTTCATCCCTGAATTCCATCAGCCAATAGGGCCTCAAATGCACTTTCCTGTGTAGGGAATTGACAGAGTTTTTGGTAGTGCATCTTTGGCTCTATTACTCCTCAGCTCCTCAATCTTCTTTAGAACTAACCTTCTTGCAGCCACATTAAATCCAAAGTTCTTTTTAAAAGATGATTAGATCTTTATTAGAACAGCTTGGCTTTCTAGAAGAATCCTGTGAAGTGGTCATATTATCTCTTTTCCTCCCTTATATTTAAAGACCAGCCTTTCAGGGAAATGTTTGTGAGCATCAATTCCTCTTACTTCTTGCAATTCATCTAAGTAGAGATTTATGTCAGATAATTCCTTGATGTCACAGATGTATAACTAATCTCCCTTGTTAACTGTAGATTGAGATTTGGTTAGGGTCTTGGATTTGAGAGTCGCAGGCTTCACTTTCTTGCTTGCTCTTGTCTTTGTCTTCTTTGTCTTGTTAAATATAGGGAAATTTAGCTCAGGACTGGCAATTTATCCTAGTCTACTGGCTCATCCTTAGGAATAATGGGCTCACCATGAATGTTCCTAGTTGGATCCACCACCTTGAATTTTTTAAATACCACTGAGGGTTTTAATGTCTGAGTTGAAGTTGTAGCCTTTTTGGGAATATATTCTTCCATTTCCTCATCACCAAAGTCCAATTTTCTTTTGGAGTGGACCTTGTATCTGAATCTTCTTTTCTGTTGTGGTTCATCTTGCACTTTTTTATCTTGAGGTTCAGCAATTACAGATGGTTGTGCAGAAATCTCAGTGCATTCTTCACAGCTTGAAGTTTGGCTAAGATAGCAGCTTGCTTCTTCTTTTGTTTGAGCTTCTTAGCATCCAGAGCAGCTTGCTTCTTTTCTTGCCTTATTCTTTCCTTCTCTTCCTTTTTAGCTTCCACAAACATAGAGTGTCCAACCACCACACAAATTTCCTTACCATTTCTGTAAATCTTGGCTAATCTTCTTTTGAGTGCTAAATCTACTGGATCTTTGTAAAATGCAATTGACCTAGCCAACAGCTTTTTCTCATCTGGCCTAGGTGTCTCATACACAATATCCTTAGGATTTTTGTCTGGAAACTTTGAGTAGTTCCTTCTAGGCTTCATGATTAGATCTACTTTTGGAGATTTGATGCAAGATGTTTGGCCTTTTTCCAGATAATTCATACTCATTTCATTCACAGAATTATTCTTGACTTGAGAGTGATGAATGAATGTTTTGTCTGGATTATGAATTGGTCCAAATTTTTGTTGAATTTTTGCATCTATTTTCCTCCAATTTTCTTTTAACTCCTTCTCAGCTGCTGCCACATCAATCTTTAGTAGTTTGTCATCTGTGTTTAGTTTTGCTGCTGCCAGATTTATTATGTCAATGTTGTCCATGGCTGGTGGCTTTGTTAAAGTAATTGTTGGCATAATTACTTCATTGATTTGGATGTTTAGCACTTTCTGCTCCCCCTCACTCCTTGATCCCTCTTGACTGATTGGGACAATAGTGCTTTCTTTTCCCCCCTTTTTGTTATCAGCAAGTAGAGTAGAGGAAGAGGTTTGTGCTGCCACTAGCTTGTGAAGCAAGTCTGTTTGCTGTGCTTGATGTAGATGAATAGCTGTTAGAGAAGCTTTCATAGTAGTCATCCTTTTAACCAAGGAGTCCACTTGAGTAGCAAGATCAAAATTCTTCATTAGCTGTCTCTTAATATCAATCATTGTTGCTTCTGGAAGTTTAGCATCCAATCTTTCAGAAATGTCCTTCTTCATTTGATCAACCTCATTTTTGATAGAAGTGACATCTTGACTGTGTTGAAAGCCTGGGATTTGTTGTAATTGAAGAGAAGAAAGGTGTGCTTGTAGGAGCTTCTTGGTGCTGACATTTGTTGTTGATTGTAAAGCAAATTGTGTTTGACTGATGAGTTGAATGAGGGTGGTCTTGAAATAATGTTCATCATATTTCTTTGAAAATGCCCAAGATGGCATACCAAATATGGAACTAGGGCCTACTTCTCCCCTATGTACAGTGACTCCTCTTCACTATCATCACCAAAGAATTCTTCTGATCCACCAGCTTCATAGTCTATGTCATCACCAGCTGTAGAAGGCATAGTTGTGATGGTATCCTTTGTTCTTTGCATAGATTGAGTGGTGTGTACCAAATTCAGCATCCTTTCTGCATTTTCATTGTCCTGTCCAGCCAAAAGTTGATATGCTGGAACAGGATGAGTAAATGCCTCAGCATCCAAAGAGGTGGAATCTATAACAACTTGACTATGCCGAGATAATTCCTCTCTATTTTCTTCATTGACATTCATTGACTCACTAACAATGATGTCCAACCTTATTTTTCCAGTACCTGCATTTCTCTCATGATCTCTTTGTTCTTGCATTAAGGGCTCCCCTTGGCTTCCCACCCTCACACCCTCACCTTCACCATCTAAGGTGGGATTCCTCACTTACTTTTGCCAGTCCTGAAGAAATGGACTGCATTTGTTTACTCATTTTCTCTCATTTTTCCTGGGAGCAACCCAGACTCTCACTCAATTCACTCCGTTCCCTCAGTCCTAAGAGTGATTACACTACCACTAAGTCTTCTGCACTTGTAAGAATTGAAGAAATTTGAAGTTGTGCAGAGACACCCGATGGATGATGTAACACCCCCAGAGCCGGGGTCGGGGATCCGGGTCGTCACGGTCTTTCTTTCCACAATATCACTTAACTTAATTAATAATAAATAACCTCATGATGTGACCCCACACTAACACACACCATAATATGTTATAGTCTCAGAGATGAAATTGAAATAAGTATAAGTCCTCGAATCCACAATTTAAAAGTTATTACAACCCAAATTGATTACTTGATAAGTTTACAGTTAATTGTCATTATCTGCCACAAGTTATAATTATACATAATTGGTTCTCAAAAGTAGAATGCCTGATCTACAAATAGATCTACCTATGCAGCTATAGCAGCTACGATATCAACGGGAAGACGCGGGACGCTTCCCACACGCTTGCGCTGGGTCTGCTTGAGTCTGGCCATCTTTCCTAACTGTTGTTGTGTGATGAAGAAATGAAGCAAGAGTGAGCATCACAGCTCGTAAGATAATATATAGTGTAAACAATAATGCAAGTATCTAGATAGATAACTTACTAGAACCCTTTATCAAGTGTAAGGTAATTACTTACAGGATATAAGCTTAAAGGAAGATGAAGTTACCAACTACTTCACTATACTTATACCATTTTAGAAAACTACTTGAACTACCACTGTTCAGAGTATAATAGGTTTCAAAAGTTCATCCCATAGATGAGACAACAAGTTAAGACTTGAATAGATTAAATCTTTGAAATATTATTGAATGAAATGAAGTTACGAGATACTTCATTAAGTCCCGATATATATATCCACATATATATCTCTTATACATTTCCTGGAAACCTCTGTCATGTAAAGTACGAACAGAGTTTGTAATATCCAATGAATTTTGGAAAGAAAAGAATTTTGGCATAAACCCGATATCCTGCTGATCAGGCAAAGATACCAATAAGTAACCTTTTCTACTAGTAGACGGACGAATTCCCCACTGGTCATCACCCTGGCCGCAATAGGACCTTATGCTGGACTGCCACTCAGCCACTTACGCATTTGATGGACTCCCACTGAGCCACTTACACTTTCATGGACGCCCACTGAGCCCATGTTGCTTATGCCGACTCAATAGATGGACTTACTTCCCGAACGTTGGGAAAGTAATCAATTCATTTATCAAAACAGCAACCTCGTTGCGAATATAAAATACACCACAGAGCCGGATCCCTCAGGTTTTGAGCGAGTATTTAAATCCCCTTTGAAAGGAAGATCTTAAATATAAAAATGAGTTTTAGGATCCGCTCTAACTTTTAAAATCATTTTGAAGACTCGAAAACATTTTTAAGAATATTTGGAGTAATGCTGATTTAATGAAATAAATCAGTCCAAATATATTAGAAAATATTTGAATATTATTATTTAAATAATATTCCCATAAGGATAATCTCTATATAAATAATTTGAAGTAGAAGTTTTAAAACTCATACTTGAAATGACTAATAAATAACCAAAGGTATACTTATACGAAGTACGATCTTTATTTGAATAATCGAAAATAAGTTTGATTATCAAAACATTATTCTTTAATAAAATAAAGAATATTATTTAGTAAATAAGCAGAGTCATAAGTCCTCGAATGAATATTCAAGATAATATTCATTAAATAAAGTAAACTGAGTCATAAGTCCTCGAATGAATATTCAAAGTAATATTCATTAATAAAATAAAGTTATCGAATAAACCTTATTCGATTATAAGTTTTAAAAACTATATATATATATATAAATATATATATATATATATATATATATTATACTCGGCAACATCGACTCCCGGTTTTAGAAAATGTTCGCCTTAGGGTCCCATATACTAAGGGTATACGCAACTACTGCTTATCTCTAGCATATGTATTATGCAATTATAAGCATTGGAATCAACAGACAGATATCAAGATTACGAAACAGACATGCATATAAACCATATCATCATGCTCCAATATATCGCAAGATTTGCTAATTAACCATCATGCATCTATCACAAGATAATGCATATACATATATACATCACAACAACAATATAACGGGTAGAAAACTTGCCTGAGCGACTGGGGGTGGTAAAATTCTTGGGATGAGTCTAGTAACCTATAAACAACATATAAGTTGGAATTAACCAAAGTCGCTTAAGAATCTATACTTTAACCAATTAGACCCTAACGTTCGCTTTCGCGCTTAACGATTCACTTAAGTCGCTCGGGTACCCTCGACTCCACCATTTTTAATAAATTAACCATTAGGATTTTAAGGCGATTTTTTCGCGAGTACCCTACCAACTGCCTAATCCACTTTACATAATTGTTTCATATTCCAATTAGTCATTTAAGGGCCTTAACCAAGGTTTCAAAGTAAGGCGAGGGGTAATGGTTCGGTCGCGAAACACAGTTACTTAAAACGGTCGTTTCTCCTAAACCGTACATCGGATTTAAGCGAACCACATATCAAAACGAAGCTCGTAACATGAAATATCTAATCATGGCAATGATAAAAACCTAACAGTGAGTTAACGGGTCCTGATGTTAAGAACAAAAGCAGTCTAAGGTAAATCGGGCATTACGACGGCTATGTTTACGCGATCACCAAATTTGTACAACTCCAAATCAATCCACAATCAATCCCACAATCATTACTACAACCAAACTCCATCCATACTCTACTACAACAGCCCTAACATCTCAAGATTTCCAATTTATACTACTCTCAATCATGAACTAAAAGCTTATACTTAAGTTCATTAACTAATAATCAAGATTTACAACTACAAAAATATTACAAAACCAACCAATCTCTAAATATACAATAATCATGCCTCTCATGAACTATACTACTCACAACAAGCTCTTAACATTCAATAATAAGGCTAGGTTAAGAGATTATACCTTCCTTGTGAGTAGGAGTAACTAATGAGCTTGAAACAACCTTGGAAAATCCTTACTAAAGCTTTATCTAAACAAAAATACAAGATCAAAATTTCAAGTTCTTGAAAAACATTATTCACTCTCTTCTTCCATGAATTATTGGAAGAGATTGTGAAGGAATTGGAAGCTTAGATTCATAGGATATCTATATCTATGTACAAGGAACCTTGGATAATTACCTCACTAATTAACAAAGCTTAAAACTTAAATTTGGATTTTCTTCTTTCTTGAAATGGACAAAGGCCGAGAGCTTCTTTGCTTGGAAAGTGAAAGTGAACTTGTGTTTTATGTTTTTGATTTGTTTTGGCTTGGTTGCTTTGTTTTTGTTGTTAATTAAACTTTTTCCATGGTAAAATTTGTGTGGCTTATAATCAACCAACAATTCCTTCCCATTGTGTCATGCTTATGTCATCCTCTTATATCATCTTCCCACACTTGTCTTCTTCTTGTTGGTGTGATGACATCATCATCACTAACCTCTTTGATTAACTCCTAATTACTTGGCTAATGATCGCTGATCTGTTATACGATTCGCTTAACTTTCGTTTTCGTTTATCGTTCGAGGGATCATACCCGGGATCTTATTACTTGGGTTCCCTTAACCTTTCTTAATACATTATATTCCTTTTATGATCTTCTCTTATAATCCTTGAATTTAAATCCTTTTTATCCTGTTACCTTATACTCAATTCTTTCGGTATCTGGTGGATTTTCGGGAAAAATCAAAGTGTTCGAATTTGGATTCTGACGATCTTTACATACACTTATATACCATATAGAGTATTAATAAGATCTCATAATAACAATAAAAGAACCCCTACAAAGTGTGGCATGAAAAGTTTTCTTATTCGGCATAATCAGCAAAATCACTATTCATAAGGGTTACAAAAATCCAAAATTTTGGGGTTATTATAGTCTCCCCTCCTTGAAAGGATTCCGTCCCAGAATCAAATAGAAAACAAATGGGGGTACTTTTCTAGCATTGCGCTCTCTAGTTCCCAAGTTGATTCTTCCACATTATGATTCAGCCATAGCACTCTGACTAGCTTGATCACTTTGTTCCGAAGCACATGCTCCTTCTTATCCATAATCTTTACTGGTTTCTCCACGTAAGTCAGATCTGGTTGCATATCCACCTGCTCGTACTCTACTATGTGTCTGGCATCCCGATGATACTTTCTTAGCATTGACACATGGAACACATTATGAACTTGTTGTAGGTTCAGGGGTAAGGCTAGCTCGTAAATCAACTTCCCAATCCGTCTTAGTACCTCAAAAGGTCCAATGTATCTTGGGCTTAGTTTCCCTTTCTTTCCGAACCTCATTAATTCCTTCCAAGGGGATGCTTTTAGCAGTACTAAGTCCCCTACTTCATACTCCTTGTCCTTTCGGGCTAGGTCTGCATATTTCTTCTGTCTGTCTTGGGCTGCTACCAGCCATCCTCTGATGAGATCCACTATGTCTTTGGTCCTTTGGACCACTTCAGGTCCGAGCATCTTCCGCTCTCCTACTTCATCCCAGTATAAGGGAGATCGACACCTTCTTCCGTACAAGGCCTGATAAGGCGGCATTCCGATGCTGGCATGAAAGCTATTGTTATAAGAAAACTCGATCAACGACAAGTGATCATCCCAACTTCCTTTAAAGTCTATTGCACAGACTCTCAACATATCCTCTAATGTCTGGATGGTCCTTTCACTCTGCCCATCCGTTTGGGGATGGTAAGCGGTACTCATATTTAATTTGGTCCCCGCACATTCTTGAAAGCTCCTCCAAAATCTGGAGTTGAACCTGGGGTCTCGGTCTGAGACAATGGACGCTGGGACTCCATGTCGCGTCACTATTTCCTTAAGGTAAATGCCCACCAGTCTATCAACCGTGTATCTCTCATTGATAGGAATGAAATGAGCTGACTTTGTCAGTCGGTGTATAATCACCCATATGGCATCATGATTGGCTTTCGTCCTTGGTAAGCCGACAACAAAATCCATGGCTATCTGTTCCCATTTCCATTCGGGAATCTCCAGGGGTCGTAAAAGTCCACTGGGTCTCTGGTGCTATGCCTTTACTCTTTGACAAGTCAAACATTTGCTTACCCATTCTTCTACGTCCCTCTTCATGTTGGGCCACCAGTAATACTCCTTCAAATCCCTATACATCTTGGTGCTTCCCAGGTGAATGGAATACCTTGAACTATGGCTTTCATCCAAAATCTCGTCTTTAAGTTCTTGAACATTCGGAACCCAAATCCGGTAGGAGTACCTCATTATCCCTTTATCATCTCTCTCAGTACGGATCTCTTCTCCAGTCATTGACTCTCTGCCTTCATTCATTACTTTCTCTTGGCACAATCTAATCTTTTCCAATAACTCTGGCTGCATCGAGATCTCAAACAGCTTTTCAGTTCCGGCTCCGGTTACCTTTACTTCTATTTCCATTCTCTCGAAATCCCTTATCAATTCCTCCGAAGTCATTATCATTTTGAGTCTTTCCTTCCTGCTAAGGGCGTCATCCACCATATTGGCTTTCCCTGAATGATAGAGAATCTCACAATCATAGTCCTTGATTAGTTCTAACCATCTCCTTTGGCGCATGTTGAGCTCTTTCTGCGTAAATATGTACTTGAGGCTCTTATGGTCTGTGAAAATCTCGCACTTCTCTCCATACAAGTAGTGCCTCAAAATTTTGAAGGCAAAAACTATTTCCGCGAGCTCCAGGTCATGAGTAGGATATCTGATCTCGTATTTTTTCAGTTGTCTCGACGCATACGCAATCACCTTACCGTGCTGCATAAGCACACACCCTAATCCTTTGTGCGACGCGTCACTATATATCACAAAATCTCCTTTTCCGTCTGGCAATGCCAACACCGGGGCCGTTACCAACCTTTTCTTTAATTCTTGAAAACTGTTCTCACATTTTCCCGTCCATTCAAACTTCTCTATCTTACGAGTAAGTCGTGTCAATGGGGTTGCGATCTTCGTAAAGTCCTGTACAAATCTACGATAGTAGCCGACCAATCCTATGAAACTCCTTACCTCTGTGGGTATGGTTGGCCTTTCCCAATTTGAGACCGCCTCTATCTTGGAGGGGTCGACCAATACTCCTTCTTTATTGATCACATGTCCTAAAAACTGTACTTCATTCCACCAGAATTTACACTTCGAGAATTTGGCAAATAACTGTTCCTCTCTGAGTATTCCTAGAGCTATCCTCAAATGCTCTGCATGTTCTGCCTCGGTCCCTGAGTAGATTAAAATATCATCGATAAAAACTATCACACACTTGTCCAAGTACTTCTTGAATACTCTGTTCATTAAATCCATGAAAGCCGCTGGGGCGTTGGTTAATTCAAAGGACATTACCAAGAACTCATAGTGCCCATACCTGGTACGGAACGCGGTCTTGGGAATATCTTCGGGTTTAATCTTTAGTTGGTGATATCCAGTTCTCAGGTCAATCTTGAAAAAATAAACATCATCCTTTAGCTGGTCGAACAGATCGTCTATTTTAGGTAACGGGTACCTGTTCTTTATGGTTAGCTTGTTCAACTCTCGGTAGTCGATGCACAGCCTCATGCTCCCATCTTTCTTCTTAACAAATAACACCGGTGCTCCCCACGGAGATACACTGGGCCTTATCATACCCTTATCCAAAAGTTCCTGCAATTGGGTAGCTAATTCCTTCATTTCTAATGGGGCTAGCCGGTAGGGTACCTTTGAAACTGGCGCCGTCCCTGGGCCAACTCAATAGCAAATTCAATCACTCTATCGGGTGGTAGTCCCGGAAGATCTTGTGGGAATACATCTTCAAATTCGTTGACTACCGGAATATCTTGCAAGTTGGGCACCTCTTTCTGTGTGTCCACCATATAGGATAGGTAAGCCTCATTTCCTTTTCGTAGCATCTTATTGGCCTGGGCCATGGTCAAAAATTATGTGTCTAGCTCTTTCCTCTAAATATGACTTCTTTCTTCCCTGGGATATTCAACTTAACTTTCTTCCCCTTACAGTCTATCTGAGCATCATTGCAAGATAGCCAGTCCATTCCCAAAATTATATCAAACTCCCCTAATTTAAAAGGAATCAAATCAACATTAAAAGATTGTTCCCCTATGCCTAACTCACAGGCGGGGTGAATCTGGTTAACAGGAATAATTTCATGGTTGGCTATTTTCACTTGTAAGGGTTCTATCAAGGGTTCAGCCTTAAGTATTAATTTATGCGCAAAGTCCTTTGATATAAAAGATTTAGTTGCTCCAGAATCAAATAAAACATTTGCACTGATTGAATTTAGAGAAAGGGTACCTGCTATCACATCTGAGTCTTTCATAGCATCTTGGACTGTCATGTTGAAAGTCCTCGCAGTAGGTGGCTTATTAGAAGCAGCTCTGCTTGCTCCTGAAGCTACTGGTTTGTTCATTGGGCATTCCCTCTTCCAATGACCTGGGCGTCCGCACTGATGACAAGTGGTGGTTGGAATGACAGCAGGGGTTGATGAAGGGCACTTAGTTGAATAGTGACCCTCTCGACCGCACTTAAAGCAGGTTACTGGCTTTCCCTTACACTCCCCAGAATGCATCCTTCCACAAGTGTTACAGGCTGGCAATGGGGGTCGATACTGGTTGGAATAGGACATTCTTGACTTTTGGCCGCTCTGGCTCACATTCACACTCACAGGCCGCTTAAACCCAGTACTCCTTCCTGGTAGGGACACTGCTCCTCGATTAATTATAGTTGGGAAGCTCCCTCATGCGGAACCTCCACCCATGCTCATACTCTTCCTTTTTATTCCCTTCTTCTCTCTTTCCTTCTGCATCTGTTCACTTCCGGCTTCTACAATTGTTGCCTTTTGCACCAGAGTGGCATAATCAGTAAGCTCAAGGATTGCCACCCTATTCTGAATCCATGGTTTCAGTCCCTGCTGAAACCTCCTAGATTTCTTTTCCTCGGTGCTCACAAACTCCGGCACAAACCTTGATAACTCAGTAAATTTTGCTTCGTACTCTGCCACAGATAAATTATTCTTCTTTAACTCCAAGAACTTGAGCTCCATTTGGTTCTCCATAAACCTCAGGAAATATTTTCCCAAAAACAACTTACTGAACCTCTCTCAGGTTATGATAGCATATGTCTCCATGTTTTTCTTGGCCTCCCACCAGTAGTTGGCCTCTCCTTTCAGAAGGTAGGTAGAAAATACAGTCTTCTGTGCCTCATCGGTACTCAGAATCTCAAAGGATTTCTCCATTTCCTTTAGCCATGCCCTTGCCTCAACTGGGTCGGCTGATCCGTGGAACTCAGGGGGCTTAAGGGACTTGAAAGCCCTGAAAGAGTTTGCCACAACATTGTTATTTCCTTGAGGGGGTGGGTTGGGTTGACGTTCCAAGTTTTGCCTGAGTAGTTGCATGAACTGTCCCATGGGATCCATGCCTAGGTTTGGTACTGGTTGCTCAACCTCATTTTCTCCTTCTTCAGCCTCTATCTCAAATCCTTCAACATCATATGTTTCCTCCTCTTCATACAGGGAGTCATCCTGTTCAACATAATCCTCATCTTCCTCTTCACTGTGTTCTTGGTTCCTACCGTCCTGGTTATGGCTTCCCTGGTCCTCAGATCCAGGGTTCGCCCTAGTTCCAATCTTTCTTGGCAGCATGATACTGATAAATTTTTAGAAAATTCAACGTTAGGTCACAATCATACATAAAATTGTGCCTTGCACAGTTTCTATAATGGGGAGAATGTATCTCGCAATTCTATTATATTATGACAGTTCTAATAAGAAGTGCAGTAATAATAATGATAAAAACAGTGATCTCGTCACTAAGGAACTGAACTGAAAGGAAACAAATATATACATAATGCGAGAAATACATAGTTCGATCTGGTCAAAAGTACAACAGTGCTACAGTCATCTGCCCAAAAGTGATATACAAGAGTATATCTATCCAGTCAGAGAAAGGGATACTATATACAAGTCAACTATCCCGGAAAATTGGCTCTTACTATGGCCTCGACTAACTAGACGACTAGACTACCACATCACTGGTCCTGAATCACACACTGGAGCGGGTCAGCTCCCACACTCTTTTCATCGCACGATGGAAAATGTAGTCAGCCTGCCTCCTAGAGATCCTGCCATGCCTGTCCCCCTGGAGTGATCGGAGTCTCGCACGGGCCGTGAGCTCTATCCCATTCATCTCCCTCCTCAGGGATCGGGGTATGGTAGCTCTAGCCTCTTAAGCTCGGGCACGCCTACCAGCCCTCTCCACCTCCAACTCCCTCCTGACCTCATCCAGCCGGGCCTCAGCAACAGCCACTCGAGTCCTCAGTACATCCTGAACATAGTCGTGAGCTAACAAAGACTGCCTATGGGCAGGGTCGAGAGGTGGTGAATCCGGAGCCGCTGGGGGTGCCTCCTCGGTCTGCCTAGGCTCAAGAATATGGGTCTCAGAGCTGTCATCATAGGGTCTCCAAGATAGTGGTGGAGGGGTAGGAGCTCTGACCACCGGGAGTGAGGGTAAAAGGGGTACCAGTGTACTCTACCATAGCTCCGACATGCTCCTCAGCTACTAGGACCTCATCCGGGTCCTCCTAATCTGAACTCACAATAACCTCCGTCTTTGACTCCTCTGAGGGGTCCTCCTCCTCCTCCTCCTCCTCCATCTCAGGCTCCTCCTGATCTTCGGCATCTAGCAGTGCCTCATCATGCTCACGCTCGAACATCTCTGGGTCCTCTATCTCATGTGCCTACACATTAAACGAGCTAAGTTACTATCATGATACTTATAAGGGTTCCCGTAAGGGTTTTAATTATCAGTGCTACTTTAAGTAGTCCGACTATGAACTTGGCAAGAGTTCTCATTATCTTTGTGAGTTTATTATTATATCGTCGCATCATCTCTGAGGTTTATAACGCTTGGCTCTGATACCATTTCTGTAACACCCCCAGAGCCGGGTCGTCACGGTCTTTCTTTCCACAATATCACTTAACTTAATTAATAATAAATAACCTCATGCTGTGACCCCACACTAACACACACCACAACACGTTATAGTCTCAGAGATGAAATTGAAATAAGTACAAGTCCTTGAATCCACAATTTGAAAGTTATTACAACCCAAAATGATTACTTGATAAGTTTACAGTTAATTTCCATTATCTGCCACAAGTTATAATTATACATAATTGATTCCCAATAGTAGAATGCCTGATCTATAAATAGATCTACCTCTGCAGCTATAGCAGCTACGATATCAACGGAAGACGCGGGACGCTTCCCACGCGCTTGCGCTGGGTCTACTTGAGTCTGGCCATCTTTCCTAAATGTTGTTGTGTGATGAAGAAATGAAGCTAGAGTGAGCATTACAGCTCGCAGGATAATATATAGTGTAAACAATAATTCAAGTATCTAAATAGATAACTTACTAGAACCCTTTATCAAGTGTAAGGTAATTACTTACGGGATATAAGCTTAAAGGAAGATGAAGTTACCAACTACTTCACTGTACTTATACCATTTTAGAAAACTACTTGAACTACCACTGTTCAGAGTATAATAGGTTTCAAAAGTTCATCCCATAGATGAGACCGCAAGTTAAGACTTGAATAGATTAAATCTTTGAAATATTATTGAATGAAATGAAGTTACAAGATACTTCATTAAGTCCCGATATATATATCCACATATATATCTCTTATACATTTCCTGGAAACCTCTATCATGTAAAGTACGAACAGAGTTTGTAATATCCAATGAATTTTGGAAAGAAAAGAATTTTGGCATAAACCCGATATCCTGCTGATCAGGCAAAGATACCAATAAGTAACCTTTTCTACTAGTAGATGGACAAATTCCCCACTGGTCATCACCCTGGCCGTAATAGGACCTTATGCTTGACTGCCACTCAGCCACTTACGCATTTGATGGACTCCCACTGAGCCACTTACACTTTCATGGACGCCCACTGAGCCCATGTTGCTTATGCCGACTCAATAGATAGACTTACTTCCCGAACGTTGGGTAAGTAATCAATTCATTTATCCAAATAGCAACCTCGTTGCGAATATAAGATACACCACAGAGCCGGATCCCTCAGGTTTTGAGCGAGTATTTAAATCTCCTTTGAAAGGAAGATCTTAAATATAAAAATGAGTTTTGGGATCCGCTCTAATTTTTAAAATCATTTTGAAGACTCGAAAACATTTTTAAGAATTTTTGGAGTAATGCTGATTTAATGAAATAAATTAGTCCCGATATATTAGAAAATATTTAAATATTATTATTTAAATAAGATTCCCATAAGGATAATCTCTATATAAATAATTTGAAGTAGAAGTTTTAAAACTCATACTTGAAATGAATAATAAATAACCAAAGGTATACTTATACGAAGTACGATCTTTATTTGAATAATCAAAAATAAGTTTGATTATAGAAACATTATTCTTTAATAAAATAAAGAATATTATTTAGTAAATAAGCAGAGTTATAAGTCCTCGAATGAATATTCAAGATAATATTCATTAAATAAAGTAAACTGAGTCATAAGTCCTCGAATGAATATTCAAAGTAATATTCATTAATAAAAATAAAGTTATCGAATAAACCTTATTCGATTAATAGTTTTGAAAACTATATCTATATATATATAAATATATATAATATACTCGGGAACATCGACTCCCGGTTTTAGAAAATGTTCGCCTTTGGGTCCCCTATACTAAGGGTATACACAACTACTAGTTATCTCTAGCATAGGTATTATGCAATTATAAGCATTGGAATCAACAGATAGATATCAAGATTACGAAACAGACATGCATATAAACCATATCATCATGCTCCAATATATCACAAGATTTTCTAATTAACCATCTTGCATCTATCACAAGATAATACATATACATATATACATCACAACAACAGTATAACGGGTAGAAAACTTGCCTGAGCGACTGGGGGTGGTAAAATTCCTGGGATGAGTCTGGTAAACTATAAACAACATATAAGTTGGAATTAACCAAAGTCGCTTAAGAATCTATCCTTTAACCAATTAGACCCTAACGTTCGCTTTCGCGCTTAACGATTTACTTAAGTCGCTCGGGTACCCTCGGCTCCACAATTTTTAATAAATTAACCATTAGAAATTTTAAGGCAATTCTTTCGCGAGTACCCTACCAACTTCCTAATCCAATTTACATAATTGTTTCATATTCCAATTAGTCATTTAAAGGCCTTAACCAAGGTTTCAAAGTAAGGCGAGGGGTAATGGTTCGGCCGAGAAACGCAGTTACTTAAAACGGTCGTTTCTCCTAAACCGTACATCGGATTTAAGCGAACCACATATCAAAACGAAGCTCGTAACATGAACTATCTAATAATACAATGGTCAAAACCTAACAGTGAGTTTACGGGTCCTGATGTTAAGAACAAAAGCAGTCTAAGGTAAATCGGGCATTACAACGACTATGTTTACGCGATTACCAAATTTGTACAACTCCAAATCAATCCACAATCAATCCCACAATCATTACTACAACCAAAATCCATCCATACTCTACTACAACAGCCCCAACATCTCAAGATTTCCAATTTATACTACTCTCAATCATGAACTAAAAGCTTATACTTAAGTTCATTAACTAATAATCAAGATTTACAACTCCAAAAACATTACAAAACCAACCAATCTCTAAATATACAATAATCATTCCTCTCATGAACTATACTACTCATAACAAGCTCTTAACATTCAATAATAAGGCTAGGTTAAGAGATTATACCTTCCTTATGAGTAGGAGTAACTAATGAGCTTGAAACAACCTTGGAAAATCCTTACTAAAGCTTTATCTAAACAAAAACACAAGATCAAAATTTCAAGTTCTTGAAAAACACTATTCACTCTCTTCTTCCATGAATTATTGGAAGAGATTGTGAAGGAATTGGAAGCTTAGATTCATAGGATATCTATATCTATGTACAAGGAACCTTGGATAATTACCTCACTAATTAACAAAGCTTGGAACTTAAATTTGGATTTTCTTCTTTCTTGAAATGGACAAAGGCCGAGAGCTTCTTTGCTTGGAAAGTGAAAGTCAACTTGTGTTTAGTGTTTTTGATTTGTTTTCGCTTGGTTGCTTTGTTTTTGTTGTTAATTAACCTTTTTCCATGGTAAAATTTGTGTGGCTTATAATCAACCAACAATTCCTTCCCATTGTGTCATGCTTATGTCATCCTCTTATGTCATCTTCCCACACTTGTCTTCTTCTTGTTGGTGTGATGAAATCATCATCACTAACCTCTTTGATTAACTCCTAATTACTTGGCTAATGATCGCTGATCTGTTATACGGTTCGCTTAACTTTCGTTTTCGTTTATCGTTTGAGGGATCATACCCGGGATCTTATTACTTGGGTTCCCTTAACCTTTCTCAATACATTATATTCCTTTTATGATCCTCTCTTATAATCCTTGAATTTAAATCCTTTTTATCCTGTTACCTTATACTCAATTCTTTCGGTATCTGGTGGATTTTCGGGAAAAATCAAAGTGTTTGAATTTGGATTCTGACGATCTTTACATACACTTATATACCATATAGAGTACTAATAAGATCTCAGAATAACAATAAAAGAACCCCTACAAAGTGTGACATGAAAAGTTTTCTTATTCAGCATAATCAGCAAAATCACTATTCATAAGGGTTACAAAAAGTCCAAAATTTTGGGGTTATTACAGATGATGAATATCCATCGGGACAGTAGTATGGCTATCTGACGGATGACTGCTGTAAGGCTTATCCGTTGGGATACAATCACTACTCGACGAATGATGAATATTATCGGGATAGAAGAAATGAATGAGTTTGGAGTGGAGACTATTGTGGACTCTGTGCAGATTGATGAAAATTTAGGCATAGATGTCTCAATAGACTCAGAAAGAAATGGCAAGTGAGCCAATAAATCATCTAAAAGATGATGCTCACTTGCTTGGATTTTTGGCTTCTCAACTAGAGTTAAAGATGGAGAATTTGGAAGTGATGTATTGATCATGTCAACATCCAGTGAGTGTGTGGGTGAATTTGGTGCTTCAGGTGCTTCAATTGTTAAAGATTTTGGTTGTGACTCCACATTTATTGGAGCCACATCAATCTGACTTTGAGAAAGTGCAGTGACTGGGTCTTTAGCTCTAGTTTGCACTGTGTGTATTCCCTTTCCATTCCCAATTGGTTTAGATTTCTTCTTTCTGGCATAAGTTTGGGGTGAGTTAGTGTTCTTTACCCTCTTGGCTGAGAGCTTTGTTCAATAGTCACATCCTTTTGGGATGATTCAATTAGTAATGAGCTTAAGTCCTTTTTAAGCACTGCAGTTTGTTGAGAAGTTGCAGTGTGGCTAGGCTGGGAGACACTCACCTCTCCAACCTTATTCTTAGGGCTTCTTTGATTTTCACCCTGTTCCTCACCTTGCTTACCCTCCTTCACACTCCCCTGTTTGGTTTTAGTGGATTTTGTAACTGGATTCTTTTGAAAGAAACCAGAGGGGGCTTTCTTAGACTTAGATTTTGAAATTTGTGGTTTAGTGGCTTGGGTTGGCATCTGTTGGGTCATTGACACAGATGCCATTGCTACACTTGATGGAAAAGAAATATGTGAGGTTGGAAGAGTGGAGACAATAGAAATTACCTCACTTACCCGAAGTCCCTCCATTACTCGAAAATAGAATAAGGGCACCTCTTTGTGGTGATTTGCTCTATTAAGATCTGCAACAATTCTTCTTTCTTGAACCCAATAATTCAGCTTGTTGGTTGGGTTCTCAATTACAATGTTCTCAATAAGATGGTTAGCAAGCATCATAAAGAATCTAGCATAATAGACACTTTTACCTCTCTTATTGAGTTCTCCTAACTTAAAACCTAACTCAAACAAGACCAAGTCACTGAAATTAAAGTATTTATCAGTAACTAGCATGTTAAGCATGGAGATGTTAACAGAGTCAAAATTGCTAATTTTACTAGAAAATACCTTAGTTACCGCATCACACAGATAACTCCATTCTTTTCTAAGACCTAACCTCCTAATTTCACTTAATTTAGAGGTAGTAAGTGCATAACCCATGGAATTTAGAATGTTAACTATGTCAGTGTCTGTGTGTGGAACAGTAGCAGTATTATCAGGAATTCTAAAGCATGCTTTGACAACGTCACTATTAATGCAAAACTGTTTACCTTTGAGAGTGAAAGTGATTGTCTTGTCAGTTGAGTTGTACACTGCAGTTGTCCATATCGTTTCTACAACCTCACAATAAATTGTAGGAGATTCCAACATAGCATAGTTGAGTTTACAGCCTTTCACAAAATCCATCATTTTGTGATAATATCCAGACTGTTGAATCTCCTTGTTCACTAGAGTTGTGAAGTTGTTCTTTTCATAGATATATCCAGTTTGAGACATGATTTTTACTACAGGGGCCATTGTTAAAGATTTGAAATATGCAGAGAGAGAATTTGCTTTTGAGGAAGAAAGAAGTTAGAGCAATTGAATCTTGAGAATGATAAAAGAGTAGAATAAAAATGAATTCTGCTTTTATACTATCTCAGAAATAAACTGACAGAAATAATAAAGAGAAATAAAGTAACCAATCAAAATAGCCCAAAATAGCCGTTTAAAAAATAAACAAACTGTAAAAATTCTATCACTTATCCGTCGTGTCATACTTACAAACTGTAAGTATATACTCGATGGATAATGTTCAGAGTTTTAACGGCTAAGATTGAGACAATTCGACGGATGAGGATAAATCAGTTATCCGTCGAGTTATAAAATATTCCAGAAAAATAATTGATTTTTATTAACAAGTAGTATTCTGATGGATGATCAAACTTGATGGATAATGAGCATCCATCGGGATGTAAATTTTGACTTCGCCAAAATTTCATCCAAAACAGAAAAATCAATTAAGTTTCTGGCTGCACAACAACTTGCAAAAATATCTGAAATAATTCAAGAGTAATTAAGCATACCTAACTCACTTACCAACCTTGAAAAGGTGGATTCATCAAGTGGCTTGGTAAATATATCTGGAAGCTGCTTTTCACTTGGAACAAAATAAAGTTCCACAGTACCATTCATCACATGCTCCCTAATAACGTGGTACTTGATATCTATGTGCTTTGTTCTTGAATGCTGCACTGGATTTTCAGTGATGGCAATTGCACTTGTGTTATCACAGAAATTGGGAATTCTATCCACTTATAGACCATATTCCAATAATTGGTATTTCATCCACAAAATCTGTGCACAGCAACTACCAACAACAATATATTTAACTTCAGCTATAAAAGTAGAAACTTAATTTTGCTTTTTACTGAACCAGGACACAAGCTTGTTCTCTAGAAATTGACAGGTACCTGTTGTGCTTTTTCTGTCTATTTTACAACTTGCATAATCTGCATCTGAATACCCAGTTAAATCAAAACCAAAATCTCTAGGGTACCAAATGCCAAGTTTTGGTGTTCCTTTGAGATATCTGAAAATTCTCTTAATAGCTACTAAGTGAGATTCTCTAGGATCAGCCTGAAATCTAGCACAAAGATAAGTAGCAAACATTATATCTGGCCTACTAGCTGTTAAGTACAGAAGTGAGCCAAACATGCCCCTGTAGCTTAAAATATCCACAGATTTTTCAGTAGTGTTTAATTCAAGCTTAGTTGCAGTGGCCATGGGAGTTTTTGCAGATGTGTAATCCATAAACTTCTTTAAAAGATCATGAATATATTTAGTTTGACTAATGAATATTCCATCACTAACTTGTTTAACTTGTAAACCAAGAAAATAAGTTAGTTCTCCAATCATGCTCATTTCATACTTACTTTGCATCAATTTGGCAAACTTTTTGCAAAGTTTTTCATCAGTAGAGCCAAATATAATATTATCTACATAGATTTGAAAAAGTATACTAGAGCCATTAACATTTTTGAAGAATAAAGTTTTATCAACAGTACCTCTTTTGAAGTGATTTTCCAAAAGAAACTTTGATAAAGTGTCATACCAGGCTCTAGGTGCTTGCTTCAGTCCATAAAATGCTCAAAAGATAGTAAACATATTCTGGAAAATTTGGTTCTTGAAAACCAGGAGGCTGACTAATATAGACTTCCTCCTCCAAATTTCCATTTAGAAAATCACTTTTGACATCCATTTGATAGACCTTAAAATTGGCATGAGCTGCATAGGCTAAGAAGATTTTGATGGCTTCAAGTCTTGCAACAGGAGCAAAGATTTCATCAAAATCTATTCCTTCCTGTTGACAGTAGCCCTTAGCAACCAATATAGCTTTGTTCCTGATTACTATGCCATTTTTATCCATCTTGTTTCTGAATACCCACTTGGTGTCAATTGGATTCTTTCCTTTAGGTTTGGGTACCGGCTTCCATACCTTGTTCCTCTCAAATTGGTTTAGTTCCTCCTGCATAGCTAAAATCCAATCAGGATCCAACAAAGCTTCTTCTACCTTCTTTGGTTCTTCCTTAGATAGGAAGCTACTGTATAGACATTCTTCTTGAGTTTCTCTCCTTGTTTAAACTCTAGAAGATGCATCACCAATGATGAGCTCAAAGGGGTGATCTTTAGTCCATTTTCTTTGTTGAGGTAGATTAGCTCTAGATGAAGAGGCCTCATTATTGTCTTGATGTGTGACTGATTTTTGATTGTTAGAAACTCCCTCTAAATTTGTGAATCTTTGGTTTGGGAAAGGGGAACTTTCTGTAAGTGATCTATTCTGACTTTCAGCTTCTCTTAATGACCTGACGGATGATGCACTTTGTGTCCCGATGGATGAAGCTGATTGTCTCCTGATGGATAAGGCAGATTGTCTCCCGACAGATGAAGCATTTTGCAACTCTACTTATGTTGAATTATGTGCTTCATTAGTTGTAGATTTTTCTGCATTATCCTTATTCACTGTTTCTTGATCACTTTCATCATCACTGTCATCACTAACCATCTCCACATTATCAAACTTGAGGCTTTCATGGAAATCTCCATCTTGCAGTCCTTCAATCTTTTTATCATTAAACACAACATGTATTGATTCCATAACAATGTTGGTTCTTAGATTGTAGACCCTATATGCCTTTCCCACAGCATATCCAACAAAAATTCCTTCATCTGCTTTAGCATCAAACTTCCCATGTTGATCAGTTTGATTCCTTAAGATAAAACATTTACAGCCAAAAATATGAAGAAAATTTAGAGTTGGTTTCTTGTTCTTGAACTATTGGTAGGGTGTCATACACTTTGCTTGATTAATCAAAGAAATATTCTGAGTATAGCAGGTAGTATTAACAGCTTCAGCCCAAAAATATGTTGGTAACTTTGATTCTTCAAGCATTGTCCTTGCAGCTTCAATAAGAGATCTATTCTTTCTTTCCACTACTCCATTTTGTTGTGGAGTCCTTGCTGCAGAAAACTCATGCATAATCCCATTCTCTTCACAAAATGATCTCATCATAGAATTCTTGAACTCATTTCCATTGTCTCTCCTTATTCTTCTTACTTTAAAATCAGGATGATTATTGACTTGTCTTATGTGATTGATAATGATTTCACTAGCTTCATCTTTAGACTTTAGGAAATATGTCCAAGAGAACTTTGAGAAATCAACCACAATTACTAGGCAAAATCTTTTCCTTGAAATGGACAACACATTGACTGGTTTAAATAAATCCATGTGTAGCAATTGCAAAGGTTCTTCAATTGTTGAATCAAGCTTCTTTCTGAATGATGCTTTAATCTGCTTTCCTTTCTGACAGGCATCACACAGTTCATCCTTAGAAAACTCCACTTGAGGAATGCCTCTAACCAGTTCTTTCTTGACAAGCTCATTCATGGTCTTGAATTTTAGATGAGACAGCTTCTTGTGCCATAGCCAACTTTCATCTTGACTTGCTTTACTGAGAAGATAAGTGATTCTGCATTAGATGAGTTAAATTCAGCTAGATACACATTTCCTTTTCTCACTTCAGTGAGAACCACTTTGTTGCTTCTTTTGTCACAACACAGGCTTCTGAATTGAAGGTTATTGAATTGCCCTTATCACAAAGCTGGCTGATACTCAACAAATTGTGCTTGAGACCATCCACTAGGGCAAGTTCTTCAATGATGACATTGTCTTTTGAAATCAAGCCATATCCCACAGTATAACCCCTGCTGTCATCTCCAAAAGTAAAACTTGAGCTAGCTCTTTCCTTGAACTCTGTGAGTAGGGTAGAATCTCCAGTCATGTGCCTTGAATAACCACTATCCAGGTACCAAAGATTCTTTATGTTTCCCTGCACACATCAAAACCAAATCAAGTTGATTTTGGTACCAAAGTTTCCTTGGGTACTGCCTTGTTAGCTTTCTTCTTTGGTTTCTTAGGTTTAATTTCATTTGACTTGGGAATTTCTGGTTCTTCCTTAGTCATTTGAGTTGGACCTTTGAAACCAGTCATTAAAATAGAATTATCATGCACATTTTGATTAACAGGAAAAAGGCATGATGTTTGTAAACATGTTATTCCAGTAAGGCATGCTAAATGGCATTTGTGGCATACTAAATGCAGCATAATAAGGATTAGGTGCAATTGGCATATTAGCAAATTGTGCATTCATATTATGAGTAGACATAGCATTCATATGCATGGTAGGCATAGCAGTCATGTTGGGAAAAGTGGGAGGCACAGACATAGGAGTAGGCATGGCAAGTTTGTAATTAACAGACAGGTGATTAACAAAAACACACTTAATACAGATTTTTCTTGGTATATATTTATCAGGCGTGTAGTTGTTATGTTTGTTAATTCCTACTTTCCCATTTTTATTGTTTTTCTTTTTAGCTTCTGCTTTAACCTCAATCTTTTCTAATCTGTCATTCAATTGCTTGATGGACAGATGACCAACATTAACTTTCTTCTCCTTCTTTACTTGACTTGATTCTCCTGGAACAAAGTTTTTGGAAACTGATCCATATTTCTCATTCAGCTTGGCAAGCTTAGCTTTGCTCACAGGTTTACTCACAGCCGACAGATGTGGCTCTTTGTCACTCGATGGATAATCCTTTTTATTATCCGACGGATGATTCTCATCATCCGTCGAGTCCACATCTGTCAACAATCCTTCAACCAAGTTGGATTCCAGCTTCTCCTTACTCTTTTTCCAGGCTGCATCACAAAAGGAATCAATGCCTTGAACTTTAGTAATTTGAGCATGGACATATTTGGATGATTTCCATGCTTTAATCACTTCTTGTTCTCGTTCAAGCTGCTTCTTTAAAATCTCTTCTTTCTTCAAGGACAGTTAATTCATCCTTAGCAATCTTACATTCAATTCTCAATTTTTTAAATTCAATAAACTGAGACTCTAGCACATTATTCCTCTCACTTAAAAACAAATTGTTTTCTTTAATTTTAGCATTTTCCGTAGTGAGGGACTTAAGTGTAACACGCAAGTGATATAATTCTGTGGACATGTCATTGATTGCATCATTACACTCAGCTTTAGATAAATGTGCTAGGTTAATGGTGATTACCTGATTACTTGAAGAACTTGTTTCTGTTTCATCAGATTTGGCCATCAGAGCTAGGTTGACATAGCTTGTTTCTTCATCTTCATCCAATCCATCAGCTGCCCAGTCATTTTCTTGTGTAATGAAAGCCCTTTCCTTTTGCTTGAGCAACTCAAAGTATTTCTGTTTATAATCAACAGGCTTAAATTTCTTCTTGTTAGAATCTGACTCTTTATACTCATTGGCAAAATGCCCAGCCAAGCCATATTTGAAACATTTGAATTTGGATTTATCTACCATGTTTCTACTTGGCTTGGCTGTTCCAAAGTTCTTTTTGAACTTGAGCTTGGAAAATCTTCTGGAAAGGAATACTAAATGTTCATCAATATCATCCATATCATCTTGGCTCAAATGATCTTCATTTTCAGCTACCAGCCCTTTGCCCTTACTTTCACAGACCTTTGATGTAGACTCAACATCTTCTACCTTTATCTCTTTCTTTTTCTCTAACTCAGTAACCAGTGCTATGGACCCTCCTTTCTTCCTTCCTTTATCCATCCTCTCATCTTGCTCTATTTCAAGCTCATAAGTTTTCAGGATGCCATACAGTCTCTCCAAGGTGAACTCCTTGTAATCCTGAGAGTTTCTCAATGAGACTATCATTGGTTTCCACTCTTTTTGAAGAGACCTAAGGAACTTGAGGTTAGAGTCTTTTGTTTGATAGATGTAAAGCATAATGTAATGTAATATGTAATCGAGGATTTATAACTCAACATGAAAACAAAAATAGATAAACAATATTAAACTGTGAAGCACAGGATCCCTTCAGATGAAGACAGGATAAACACAAAGAACCAAATGATGTGATTGATTCATTAAGTCCTCCAACAGATCATGGGAAGAAGTTCATTGTTATGTTCAAGCAGCCATGAAGAATGAGACATCAAAGGGCTTTAGACATCAATTGCATGTATTAATTTCAAGTGTTAACAGATCAAGGGTTCAGTGAAAGAAGCAATGGATAAACATCAGTCTGTATCAACTCAGGAACACAAGACAAATTGTATTATGATCCTCACAATGCTAGCTATTTGTGAACCGGACCAGTGCACCAAACATCAGCATTCAAGAAAGTATTTTGATTCAATTAACAGAAGAAAAATGATTGATATATTGAATAATGGTTTGACACAGAGCCAAAATATTCTAAGTCATGAAAGCTCTCTCTACCTGTCGCCACAGAAGCTGTAACCACAGAGAAATTAGGTAACTCTGTCGCCACATAAGCTGTAACCATAGAGAAATTACTCTAAGGCAACTCTGTCGCCATAGAGTTGTCACCACAGAAGCTGTAACCACAGAGAAATTGCTCTAAGGTAACTCTATCGCCACAGAAGCTCTAACCACAGATAAATTAGGTAACTCAGTCGCCACAGAAGCTGTAACCACAGAGGAATTGTTCAAGGCAACTCTATCGCCATAGAGTTATCGCCACAGAGCTGTCGCCACAGAGGAAGCACATGGGAAAGCTTGTCGCCACAGAGCTGTCGCCATAGATGAGTTATTCACAGAATTGCATGCAGTAAAATTAATGAATTGTGTGGACAATAATTGGCCACCTGTCCATTGAATTTTGAAAGACTACAAAGCAGCAATTGAATGTAATTCATTCAGTTAGTTATCTTCTTCAGCAAACACAGAAAGTTATGAGAGCTCTATTAAAGCTTCACATTTATTATCCTGGTAAACATATTGTTATGCTGCTGAATTTATTATAGCTAATCAATACTTTGATTAGATTGTAGCAACCTCAAGGTTTATATTAATAAAACAATATATTAATCGAATTGTTTTGTGTTGTTTTTGATTCCGTACTTTTAATAAAGAACTTGAAATGAATCGAAAAAGATTGTAGGTATTGTATTCAACCCCCCCTTCTACGATACTTTGGGACTAACAATAGACTCTTCCATGCAACTTTAGAGCATTTAATAGTTTTTGAAATCTACTAAAAATATCAGTAAGAGCCTCACTATCTTCACAATGAAAGTGCTCATATTGCTGAATTAGCAGTTGCATCTTATTCTCCCTTACTTGCTCAATACCATCACAAATAATCTGGATAGTGTCCCAAACTTCCTTGGCTATTTTGCAGTTAATGATATTATCAAACATATCACCATCAACTCCATTGAACAATATATTCATGGCCTTCTTGTCTTTCCTGACTTGCTCAATATCAGGGTCTGACCATTCATGCCTTGGTTTCGGAACAGATTGTTCATTGCCAGTTGCAGCTCTCATTGGTACATGAGGACCTCTCTCTATGCAATCCACATAGGCCTCATCTTGGGAAAGAAGATGTAGGCGCATCTTCACCTTCCAGTGGTGATAATTATATGTCCAGAAAAGGAATCTTAACTCCAACATCCTTCTTGTTCATCTTGCTGTTTGTTGTGATCTTTACACTCTTTGTACTTCAAGAGCTTGCTCTGATACCAATTGTTATTCCCTAACAATACAACAAGAATTACAGAAGGGGGGTTGAATGTAATTCTGGCTTCTTTTTCAAGATTTTAAAATTGTTCTTACTTGATAATATATATATGTGTTTGATTTGCAGAGTGCAGAATAAATGATTTGTATGAATCAAAACATAAAGTAATAAAACACCAGTTTTCAAAACTTATGGGTGGATTTGAAAGTATCCACCATATATATATATATCGAGTGAGAACCCTGTGAAGCTCGAATGGTTCACAGCTGCTTACAAGTATGAACAACTAAACTTACATAGAAATGCTACAGAATATAGCTTGAAAATGTTTCTCTGAAAATGTGTGTGCTTAGTTTGATAGTTGTTCTACTTGCTATACTTGGTTTATATATCACTAAGTTTGCATGACAATAAGACAAGATAATAAAAAAAACATATCTAGTCTAACTCCATGCTACTTCACTACTCTATTCCAACATATTTGAATATCTTCATAATAGCATGGAAATGGTAATGCTTCTTTGTTCTCAAATCCCTGCTAAACAGGCTGCCACATTCGTTTTACAAACACTCGACGCATGTGACTGTGTTGTCACTATCAACAGATATTTGAATTTGATCATCCGTCGAGTACATGCTTGTCATCCGTCGGGTGGCATTGTTGATCATTCGCCGGGTAGCTTTGCTGATCATCCGTCGGGTAGCTATTTGTCACTTGACTCCATTTCACTTATGCAGAATTACAAGACATCCCATATTTATAATTAATCAACCTATTCTGCATATTTACTAGTAGTCAACATGACTCATATTCTCCTACAGAATCTACACAAAGTTGTTTGCAGAAATGTGCTACAATACTTATTATTACATAAGCTACTCACTCGATGGATGTCAAATCATCATCCGTCGGGACTATATTGAATCATCCGTCGAGACTTTATTTGATCATCCGTTGAGTGCTACAAAATTCACTAAGTTAAATCTACTAAGGTGTTTTGATTAATTTTATCATCAAGTTCACAACATATTCCTAACAATTTTGTTATTTTCATATGCTTGAAGTCGAAACTCGTTGAGTTCATTCAATTGAAGCATCCTCTTCTTTCCAGCTGCATCCAAGTCCAGATTCAACTTCTTCAAAGCCCAATACGCTTTATGCTTTAGCTCCACCGACAAATGACACCCCTTACCATAATTCAACTGAAACGACGATATTCCCAATGGAGTCTTGTATGTTGTTCTATACGCCCAAACAACTTCATCAAGTTTCAAAGACCAATATTTTCTCGATGGACACACAACCTTCTCTAAAATGCGCTTGATCTCTCTGTTAGATACCCCAGCTTGACCATTCGTCTGAGGATGACAAGCCGTACCAATGCGATGATTCACATTATACCTTTGCATCATAGTAGCGAACTTGCAATTGCAGCAATGCGACCCCTCATAACTGATTATGAATCTTGGAGTTCCAAATCTTGTGAATATCTGCTTGTGAAGAAAATTAAGTACTACCTGCGCATCGTTCGTTGGAAAAGCCTTAACTTCAACCCATTTCGAGACATAATCGACCGCCAACAAGATATACTGATTGTTACAAGATGAGACAAATAGCCCCATAAAGTCAATTCCCCAAACATCGAAGACTTCAACCTCGAGAAGCACATTAAGAGGCATGTCATCCCTTTTGGACATATTACCCATACGTTGGCATCGATCACACTTCAAAACAAACCAATGAACATCTTTAAATAAAGTTGGCCAAAAGAAACCTGCTTGAAGAATACCAGCTGCTGTCTTTTCTCCACCATAATGTCCTCCATAAGCCGTTGAGTGGCAATCTCGTAAGATCCCCCTCCCCGTTTCACTGTACGGAATACATCTCTTGATGATTTGGTCAACTCCTTGCCTAAACAGATATGGCTCATCCCACATGTACCACTTCACCTCATGAAGAAACTTCTTTCTTTGAGCGTAGGACAAGTCGGGAGGCATGATATTACTCACAAGGTAGTTCACAATGTCTGCAAACCACGGTTCTTCCTCTTGCACTCCAAACAGCTGCTCATCGGGAAAAGACTCATTTAATAATGTCTTATCCAAAAAAGTTGCACTTGGATCCTCTAAACGAGAGAGATGATCAGTGACTTGATTCTCAGTACATGTTATGTCCTTGAGATCTAACTCAAATTCCTGAAGCAGAAGAACCCATCTAATCAATCTAGGCTTCGAGTCCTTCTTCGAGATGAGATATCAAATTGCAGCGTGATCAGTGAAAACTGTCACCTTCATCCCAAGTAGATAAGATCGAAACTTCTCAAAACCATAGACAATAGCCAAAAGTTCTTTCTCAGTAGTGGTGTAGTTCAATTGAGCACCATTAAGAGTCTTACTAGCATAGTAGACTACATGAAATATGTTGTTCTCTCTTTGCCTAAGAACTGCTCCAACTGCATAATTACTTGCATCGAACATCATTTCAAATGGTTCGGACCAATCAGGTGCAGTTATGACAGGTGCCGTAATCAAACTCTTCTTCAGTGTCTCAAAAGCAGCGAGACACTCGTCATCAACCTTGAAAGGAACATCTTTCTCTAGAAATTTGTACAACGGCTTCGAGATCTTAGAGAAGTCCTTGATGGAATGCCTATAGAAACCCGCATGACCAAGAAAATTATGAATTCCCTTAAAATAAATTGGTGGAGGAAGTTTCTCGATAACCTCCACCTTGGCTTTGTCCACCTCAAGACCCCTACTAGAAATCTTGTGACTAAGAATGATGCATTAGCGCACCATAAAATGACATTTCACCCAATTGAGAACCAATTGGTCTCAACGCACCTTTTCAGTACTAACCCAAGATTGTGCAAGCATTCATCATAAGAAGTTCCAAAGACCGAGAAATCGTCCATGAATACTTCTACATTATTACCAATCATATCAGAGAAGATAACCATCATACATCTCTGAAAAGTGGTTGGTGCTCAACATAGCCTAAAAGAAACTCTCCGGAATGCAAAAGTACCAAAAGGACATGTGAATGTAGTCTTCTCTTGATCTTCTGGAGTGATGCAAATCTGATTATATCCCGAATAGCCATCCAGAACACAATAGTAATCATGCCCAGCCAATTTATCAAGCATCTGATCAATGAAAGGAAGAGGGAAGTGATCCTTCATTGTAGCTTTGTTAATCTTCCTATAATCCATGCAAACTCTCCACCCCGTGACTGTTCATGTAGGAATAAGCTCATTCTTCTCATTAGCTACCACAGTGATACCACCCTTGTTTGGCACACACTGAACTGGGCTCACCCATGAACTGTCAGAAATAGGATAGATGATCCCTGCATCTAGCCACTTGAGGATTTCCTTCTTCACGACCTCTTTCATGATCAGATTTAGCCTTCTCTGTTGCTCAACAGTAGGCTTGCTACCCTCCTCTAGCAGAATTTTATGCATGCAATAAGAAGGGCTGATTCCCTTGATATATTCGATTGTCCAACCAATTGCCGATTTGAATTCTCTAAGAATTCTCAAAAGCTTCTCCTCGTCACTACCTGAAAGGTCAGATGCAATAATAACAGGAAAAGTAGATGCATCACATAAAAATACATACCTCAAATGTTCAGGTAAAGGCTTAAGCTCAAGAGTAGGGGCTTCCTCAATAGATGGCTTGAGGCGCTTTGGAGAACTTTTCAGCTCCTCCAACCCAAAAGATTCAAAAGGCATTTCCATCTTTCACTTTCAGGGAGAAGCATTCAAATATTGCAAGTGCTCTTCACCTTCATCATCTTCACTATCGGAATTCCCCAACAAGGCTTTTTCTAAGGCATCGGATCTTAGCAATCGATCGAGTTCAGAATTGACCACATAATCGACCATCTCCACCTTAAAACACTCCTCATTTTCTGTAGGGAATTTTATGGCATCCAATACATTAAAAGTTACATCCTGATCCATCACTCGCATGGTGAGCTCACCTTTCTGCACATCTATCAAGGTTCGGACAGTAGCCAAAAAAGGTCTTCCCAAAATTATGGGAATCTTCTTATCCTCCTCGAAATCAAGAATTACAAAATCAGCAGGGAAGATGAGTTTATCCACCTTGACCAGGACATCCTCCATAATACCTCACAGATATGTAATAGAACGGTCAGCCAACTACAAAGTCATATAAGTAGGCTTTGGATCAGGAAAGTCCAACTTCTTGAAGATTGACAAGGGCATAGATTGATGCTAGCTCCCAAGTCACATAAATATTTTTCAAATGACACCTTTCCAATGATGTATGGAATAGTGAAGCTTCCAGGATCTTTAAGCTTTGGAGGCAACTTCTATTGCAGCACAACACTGCATTTCTTCGTGAGAGCAACTGTCTCTAAGACATCAAGATTCACCATCCTAGAGAGAATACCTTTAATAAACTTCACATAACTAGGCATTTGTTCAAGAGCTTCAGTGAAAGGTATGTTGATATGAAGTTTCTTGAACACCTCCAGAATCTTCTCAAACTGCTTATCCAGCTTTTTCTTTTGCAGCCTCTTAGGAAAGGGAGGTGGAGGATAGATATGTTTCTCCCCTGTATTACCCTCAAGAGGAGTGTGCTCAACAGTAGTCTTCCTTGGTACCACTTATGCTTCCTTCTGCACTTCTTCTTCTTCAGCCTCTACTTCAGATTCTAGAGTCTTACCTTTATCGGGATTTGCAACCTTACCAGACATCAATGTAATTGCTTTAATATGCTCCTTAGCTTCTTTCTTGCCTGTACTTCAGTATCGCTTGGAAGCGTTCCAGGTTGACGATTCAGTAATGCATCCGCAATCTGCCCAATTTGATTCTCCAAGGTCTTGATAGAAACAGCTTGGCTTTTGCACATGAGCCTCAACTCCTCCAATTCAGATTTTTCATTAGCTTACGACAACTGCTGAAGTTGAAGTTGTTTCCTAGGGGCATATTGCGGTTGTTGAAAACCAGGAGGGTTATACTGCTTTGCTGTGTATGGCTGATAAGATTGTTGCACCACATTCTGATTGTTGCTCCAGCTGAAATTGGGATGGGATGATAAGTGGTTGGAGCTTGTTGCTGTGATCTCTGAAAGTTGCTCACAAATTGAGCTGATTCGCTAGAAATAGCACACTGCTCAGTTTCATGTGCCCCTGCACAAAGCTCACAAACACTAGTGATTTGATTGATTCCATAATTAGCCAAAGAATCCACTTTCATCGTCAAAGCTTGAAGTTGAGCAGCTATAGCAGTAGCTGTATCCACTTCCAGAATTCCTGCTACTTTGCCTTGCAACATTCATTGTGTAGGATTTTGGTATTCATTAGCTTCCATTAGCTCAATCAACTCATAAGCTTCATTATAGCTTTTGGCCCATAATGCTCCACCAAATGCTGCATCGAGCATAGGTCTAGATTGTGCGCCTAAACCATTGTAGAAACAGTTTATAATCATCCAATCAGGCATGCCATGGTGTGGGCACTTCCTTAGGATCTCCTTATATCGATCCTAAGCCTCACACAGAGATTCTCCAGTTTGTTGTGCAAACTGAGTAAGAGCATTCCTTATTACAGTAGTCTTCGCCAGAGGAAAGAATTTAGTGAGAAACTTTTGAGCAAGATCCTCCCATGTGGTGATAGACCCTAGTGGTAGAGAATGTAACCAACACTTTTCTTTATCCCTCAGAGAGAATGGGAAGAGTCGCAGCTTGATCGCATATTCAGTCACCCCATTGAACTTGAAAGTGTCGCAGATCTCGATGAAATATATGATGTGCATGTTGGGGTCTTCTATAAGAGAACCCCCAAACTGAACTGAGTTATGTATCATCTGAATCGTGCTCGACTTGATCTCAAAAGTGTTAGCCGCGATGGATGGTCTGATGATGCTCGACTGAATATCATTGATCTTAGGCTGAGAATAGTCCATCAAAGTCTTAGGAATTTCTGCTTGATCTCCCATCACTACTAAAGCTTGTTCTTGGACTTTATCTTCTTCTTCTACTTTCTCTTCATCCTCAAAAACTTCCCTTCGAATCACTACAGCTTCCTCCTCGGCTTGATCCAGATTTCTCTTACGAGCCCGCGAACGCGTATGCATACACTCTCGCTAGATTACCTGAAACACGACAAGGAAAAGATTAGGTAAGTAACAATGTCTAAGTCAATGAACTTTAACGATCACTGATGACAAACACATAAAATAAAAGTTAATACCGAGTCCCCGGAAGCGGCGCCAAAAACTTGTTAGTCGCTAAGCATGCGCTAATAATTCATGCAATTATACGGGATCACAAGTAATATAGAATTATTTCTAGTTCATTCCCACAGAGACTAGTTTAGGTTAACTTTATAATTTATGCACTTATGCAACAATGATATGGCTATTATTTAATGCTAAGAAGAATAACAAATTGGGTTGATTATACTACGACTAACTATTGAGAATTATACTGGAGAACATTAAATAAGATATTAAAGAGAACAAAATAATATATGACACAAACATGGGATTCTAACTTCATTAAGTTCTTCATTTAATAGTCTTTTCGTTTTTAACCTTAGCATGTAATGGTGATGACACTAATCAGACAACACGAAACTGTTAAACGCCAACTTTTGTTGCACGAATAACATACTGCCAGACATCCACAAAAGAGATAGAAGATGAACAGACACCAATTATATTGAGACCCTATATGTCTATAGAATTTGACAACATAATGGCTTAATGCACAAGTTATCTATCATGATTACATAGGGCAAGTAAGATGGTTAAAATTACCTACGAATCATGCATAATAATAATACATGAACATATGCCAGCATGGCAAGTTCTAAATCCTTAAATTCACTTTCGCTTCATTAAAGATTAACTCGCTATCTTATAAGTTCGCGACGCTCATAAGACGAATAAGCACAACCAATACTAGGTTATCATACAATCACCACACACTAAGGTATCGAAACAAATTAACTAAGGAAATCCATAAATAAATCCGCTAAAACCCCATGATAATGATTAGCCCATAATCGGACTCATCATACACGTGGGTTCCGATAAAAGCATGGTATAATAAACGTAGTCTTTATACTGAATAAATAATAAACCAAGTACGAAACAAGAGTATAAGTTCACGAATAAGAAAACTAGCATCCAAAGTTACAACTTAGAACAAAGAATTACAAGTATAAACTAGGTCTTCTTCGCCTTTGTTGAATTGTGCTAAAACGGTATTCATACGCCTTCTCCTTGTGCTCTGGTACGTCCCTCTTTGAAAAAAGACCTTTATTTAAGTATATATTGCATCCCATGCGTAGTAGAAGTCCTCCAATTAGTAGCCCCCCATAATAGAATCAGGATTTGAATTTCCCGACCCAGTGCGGGCGCGCGCTTGATCAACGCGGGCGCGCTGTGTTTTTGTACTTTGGGCGCGGCCGCGCGCTATGACAGAGCGGGAACGCCGACCTTCTGGAGAAAATTACATTTTCCTCTTTTCTTGCTGCAATGAGTTGGTCTTCATGAGCTATATTCCTTGGACACCATCCTAACACCATATTAGCATCAAATCAATGCTAATTCACCTGAATTCTGGATTAATGCCTGAAATGCAAAAACACTAGAAAAGACATTAAAACACCAACAACTTGAGTACAATAACACCAATTTAAAGCTTAATGGAGCGTTATAAAGTGTCATAATGCCACTCAACAGACACTACTTATATGGAGAAAGATGTGAGATTTATACGGATCATAAGAGTTTGAAGTATATATTCACGTAAAAGGAACTCGACATGAGACATAGAAGGTGGTTGGAGTTGATCAAGGACTACGACTCTACGATTAACTATCACCCATGTAAAGCAAATGTATTAGCAGACGCATTAAGCTGAAAGGAGAGATTGAACGTGTTGAAAGTACCCGAGGAGTTATATAAGGAATTTCATAAATTGGAACTGGAGATCAGAGTTTGCAAGCCCAATGAAGCAAATATGTATAGTATGACTTTTCAACCAGAATTATTAGAGAAAATAAAGAAGTGTCAAGAAGAAGTAATGGATTGGGATGTCAATCAATTGGTAGGAGAAGAGTTATGTACGCAAAAGGATGATCAAGGTATTCAAAGATTTTCTTCCAGAATTTGTATTCCACCAGTGTCAGAGTTGAAAAATGAAATTCTACAGGAAGCTCACAATTCAAAGTATTCAATCCATCCAGGGAGTAAGAAGATGTACAGAGATTTAAAGGAAAATTATTGGTGTCCAGATATGAAGAGAGAAATTGTGTAATGGTTTAGCAAATGTTATACGTGTCAGAGGGTCAAGGCAGAGCACCAAAGACCAAGTGGACTATTACAACCATTGAAGATTCCAGAATGGAAATGGGAGCACGTTGCTATGGACTTTATAGTTGGTTTACCAAGGACAAAAGCGAAACACGATGCCATCTGGGTTATAGTGGACGAGCTTACTAAATTAGCTCATTTTCTACCTATTAGTGAAAGATTTTCATTGGACAAGTTGGTTCACATGTATCTGAAAGAGTTAGTAGTTCGTCATGGAGTCCCCACATCTATTGTATCTGATCGAGATCCACGATTCAATTCGGTTTTGGAGAAGTTTTCAGGAATGTTTGGGAACTATATGAGTATAGCTTATCATCCACGGACCGATGGGCAAAGTAAAAAAAATGATTCAGACAATTGAGGACATGTTACGTGTTTGTGCTATTGACTTTAAAGGAAGTTGGGATGAGCATTTAACCTTAGTGGAATTTACTTACAACAACAGTTATCATGCCAGTATCGGAACGCCACCCTAAGAAGCTATTTATAGACATAAGTGTCAATCACCAGTGTATTGGGATGGAGTAGGAGAACGCAAGATATTTGGACCTGAGTTGTTACAACAAACAAAATAAGTTGTTAAAGTTATCCAGAAAAGATTAATTGCAGCACAGGATCGTCAGAGAAAATATTCAGACCAATCAAGAAAGGATATGGAATTTGAAGATGGAGATTTAGTCTTGTTGAAAGTGTCGCCATGGAAGGGATTAACTAGATTTGGAAAGAAAGGAAAGCTGAGTCCTAGTTACGTTGGAATTTTTGAAATTTTGAAACGTGTCGGCAAGCTAGCCTATGAATTAGCATTACCCCCACATATGGAGCACATTCATACTGTATTTCACGCATCGATACTTAAGAAGTATAATCCAGATTCCAGGCATGTAATTGAGTACGAGCCAAGAGGACTTCAGGCATATTTGTCATATGTAGAGAGTTTGATAGAGATCCTAGAAGAAAGAAAGAAGGTGTAAGGAAATAAAGTTATAAAGTTAGTAAGAGTATTGTAGAGAAACCCAAGAGTTGAAGAATCAACTTGGGAGCTAGAAAGTGATATGCGAGAAAAGTACCCTCATTTGTTTACTTGGGAGATTCCGAGGACATAATCCTTTTAAGGGGGGAAGGATGTAATATTTGGGATTTATCGTGTAATTATTTTTACCAATAAATAAATATTTTATATTTATTATATGAATTTTTGGTGAATTATCTATTAAGTGGTATATGTGTTTGGATGTTTAAATATGATAAAATTTGAGTATTTTAATTTTTATATGTCCAAAATAAAGTGTAGATAATTGTGATATTTTTCTAATAATTTTTATGTTGTTATGTGATTTTATAAAGGATTTATGGATTTAATAAATTATTTTTCCGAGTAATTTTAAACTATTTTGTATAATCAGGAACCAATCGGCTTCAATCGTTTGTACATTTTTACAACCCGGAAGTCTCGGAAAAACTCTTTAACCTAATTTGAATAGTCCGAGCATTTTCCATGTTTTGACTTTTTCAATCCGGAGTACGGTATTACCCGAGCGGGTCCGACGCAAAATTTTAGATACAATATTCGTTTCAGTAAACCGATAAAACCCCTATTTTTGAGAAATGGGATATTTTGATTAAACTATTATATTATCTTCTCGTAATTCGTGTAACCAAAGCGCTGAGACCAATTCCATATTTACAAAAAGCTTAGTTTTGATAATTATCCCAAAATTGGTACCGAATTAGATCTGTTTTATCAAATTAAGTATTATATTTTATATCCGATATGATCTAACGAGGTACCAATATTCCGTAATTATAAATAGCCCTTACCGTATTTTATTTTGTAAAAATAATCATTTGCAAACAGTAAAATATATAAATTTTCAGAGAAACCTAAATTCATAGTGTTCTTGAGAATCAAACCTATATTTGAAGGTCTTATCGATATCGGATTTTGGAATTCAAGTAACCAAAACGAAGGTATTGGAGAGTACTATCAAGTTCTATAACCCATATACTTGTAGAATCAATAGGTATTTTTCAATAATTTTATTTAAATTCAAATTATTTTGGGATTAATTATGAGTTTTTGATTTTGATGTTGTTTGTATGATTTGATGGTTGCATGTTGTAGATAATTTGATTCTGATCATTTTGGTATATCATATGTTGAATTTGGAGTTCAATATCATGTTCAAAAGTGGGTTTAATTTTCGAATTGCAAAATTAGGGTTTATAACTCGTATGAATGTTTTCAATTGAAAATTAGGGCTTTTTGATCTAGGGTTTATTAGGTTGATTGGTTGGTATCAATATGTAGAGCTTGAAAAGAGGAATCGATTGGTGGTGGTCTCATGAACAAACGATACAGGAGTTGGGCTGACCGAGCAAAGAAGATCTCGCCGGCCGACGAGATTTCTTCAAGTTTTTCCGTCCAACTTTGGGGTTATCTATTATAAGTGATTGCATGAATAGATTTCTGGTATTGAGTAGAGTATATCTGGAGGAGATGGTGGTCGGAGGGTACAAAAGTCTCCAACTCCGGCGAACCCGTTGTTTTCCGGCGAACTAAACTGCAAAATTGCAGTTCAGTCCCTGAACTATTGAATGTGATGAAGTTTGGTCCCTGAGGTATCCAGAAGTTGCAAATTTTGGATTCCTGTTTTAAAATTATTTAAAAATCATATTTTCTTTTTATTTTAATTCAGAAATTCGATTTTAATTACTAAAAATTCTAAAAATCATTATTTTAATTCCAAAAAATTATTTTTAATTCAAAAATAAATCTGAATTATTTAATTAATTAATTTTAGTTAATAATTAATTATTCAATTGGTCAATTAATTTAAATATTAATTGATTTAATTAGTTATTAATTAATATTATTTGATTATTTAATTAGATTTAATTATTTCTTTTGATTTAAAAATATTAAAAAATAGTTTTGAGCTTTAGAATATTATTTTAAATTGTTTTCAAGGCTCGATAATTATTATAAAATGATTTTAAAGTCAGATTCGGGTATTCAAACCCTGTTAATTATTTATAAAATGATACATCGATCCGTTTTAATTCTGAAAAATGTATAAAAATTCGTATAAATACCTGGAAAATCATTTTAACCCCGAATCTTCTTTGAAAAATTATTTTTATCGAATATCTTATATGTTATGTGCTATATGTTATCCGTTTGATGTACGATATGCTTATCTGTGCATTGTTTAACTTTTTTTATGGTAACTTTCAATCCGTAAATCGGATTTGGGTGAAACGAAGGGTAGATAGAAGCTTGTAACGAATACAATAAAGTGAGAGTGAGTATTAATAGATACTTGTGATGTCTAGCAGAGGAAGCGAGGCATAGAAAGGGGTAGCAGATAGTCAGTGATTAGGAGTCGGTGAACGAAAGCAAGAGAAGTGTTAGTGAATTGAGATAAGGCAAGTGTTTTGAACCTTCTTAAGATATGTTGTAAGTAATTGAATAGTTCTATTTTATATTGCAAGTGCTTTGAAGTATTTAACCCTAAACCTTGATTCCAGTTATTGATTTTGAGCTATAAGCCTTATTTTTTGTAAACCATCGATTGATGAATACAAGATACAAACCACAGATATACGATACTACTCCACAAATACATATAAACTATACATTGATCACTGAACCATAATTGTTTAACATACAAACCTTCATACCTTATACATCAGAAGATTAATTCTTATAACCACGAGACCTTGATTATTCTGTTATCTGATTCAGTTACCGGCTGATAGCCAATCCTTGTACTTACCCTGTAATACCTTTTGGTGATTACAAATCATCTTATGCTTGAAGTCAAATGTTGTTTATAATTATGTTTATTGATTTATATTGTTTATTCTATTATTGTTATATAATTGGATTAATTTATAAATGTGGACAAGATTCGTGGTCGTGTTAGGGCAATTTGTGCCTTGGATCCAGTATATAGAACAGAGCTGTGTGACTTGCTCGGAGTTAATGCGTGACTGATCAGTAGCCTAACCTTGATTTTAAAATAAAGATTGAATATCCAATTCTAATTATTGCTTAACAAGAAACTTGATACCCTAAATCATTTCATTTAATCATTGTTTAATATCAGAATTGTCACTGTGACTTTCTAAGCTAGTTAGCTCACTATTGCGAATCTGTTTATGTTCTTTTCCAGTTAAGAAGGAGCATGTTGGTAAGGAGGATCCCCAATCAAGTGTGTGAGCTAGGATTCCAGGTTGAGACGGAATAAGCTAGCTGAAGACTTTTGGTTTAGTTCAAGTTTGAAAGTTTGTAAGAATGTTTTATTTTCAGATGTAACTTAAACTAGATGGGTTTTGGTACGTTTGTAATATAAGTGTGGTTGTGGCTTGTGTACATACTTTAACCTGTTATGATCCGTGGAATATGGTACGTAGGGTCACTGCATATTATTATTTTCATAAGCATGTTTATATATATTGTGTGTGTGTTGTGAACCCCAAACTTCTGACCTGGGTTTGGAGGGCGTCACATTTCCAACTTTTATCTACTGATGCTTTGGTTACCAAGCAAGTATCAGGACCATCAGTATTTGCATAAAGTTTGGCTTCAGAAATGTTTCCATGTCTGTAGGCTTTGAAAACAATCTTCTTTTTGATCTTATGAACTACTTCAAAGTGAGTGTCATAGAACACAACATAGAAACCTCTATCAGTAATTTGACTGATGCTCAACAGATTGTGCTTTAGTCGATCTACCAGAGCTAAGTTAGAGATGATAACATTTCCAATGATTATATTGACATATCCCAGTGTTTTTCCTACATTCCCATCACCATAGGAAACCATTGGGCCAGTGTTCTCCTCATATTCTAATAACATGGATTTAGTTCCAGTCATATGTGATGAACAATAACTGTCCAAGACAAGCACATTCTTCTTGTTTCCCTGTAATCAGAAATATAGAAATCAGTTAGAATTTATAAGAACCCACACTTGTTGGGTCATTTTTGATATCTTATGTATTTTTGCATTAGAAGACTTCTTGTCAGGATTTAATCCATCATGAATTATTCCATCAGGATTTATCTTGACAACTTTAACTCTATAAGATGTATGCATATTCAGTTTAGCATTTCTATTTAAAACATCAATTTTATTGAATTTTGGCAAAGACTCATAATTGTTGTGATACAAATTATGATAATCTTTATAGGTGTAAATAGAATGCCAACTGCTATCACAATGAGAACAAGGGTTCTGGGGTTTGTAAAGTACTGATCTACCACTAATATCAGACTCATGAATCTTAGAAATTTTCTTTTTAGGCTTCCTACAATCAATAGCAATATGATTAGTATTACTATAGTTAAAACAAGCTTTCCTAGGAGCATCATGAATGTACTTATAGTTGCTTGCCTTATTTATCCCTTGTTTTCCATTTCTACCTCTCTTAATCCTAGATTTAGGAGTCCTAGAAGTTAACTCACAGATTTCTTGTCTAACTGGCTTTTAGAAAGAAGTCCTATATTTTTTCTTTTCTTTTCTTGCATTTTAGGCTCTACTTTCCTTATATTAGAGTCTCTAGGTTCAGTTTTCTTGTAATATTCGGGATATGACGTATAATTATTTTTGTCAGTAAATAAATATTATGTGATTATTATATAATTATTTGGTGAATTATTTGTTAATTGGTATATGTGTTTGGGTGTTTATATGTGATAAAATTTGAGAATTTCAATTTCTATATGTTCAAAATAAAGTGTAGATAATTTTGATATTTTTCTATTAATTTATATGTTATTATATGATTTTATAAAGGATTTATGGATTTAATAAATCATTTTTCAGATTTATTAATTTTTTTTGAATAATCGAGAATCGTCTAACTTCAACCTTTTTTACGTTTTTACAACCCGAAAATCTCGGGAAAACTCCTTTCTAACCTAATTTGATTATTCCGATCATTTTCCGTGTTTTGACTTTTTTGATCTGGAGTACGGTTTTACCTGTGCGGTTCCCAGCGCAGATTTTACGATACAATTTTTATTTCGGTAAATCGATAAAACCCGTATTTTCGAGAAACGGGATATTTTGATTAAACTATTATATTATTTTCTCGTAATTCGTGTAACCAAAGCGTTGAGACCAAGACTATATTTATAAAAAGCCTGGTTCTGATAATAATCCTAAAACCGGTACCAAATTGGATCAATTTTATTAATACCTAATGATTAAGTATTATATTTTTATATCCGATATGATCCAACTGGGTACCAATATTCCGTAAATATAAATAGACAATACAGTATCTTATTTTGTACATACAATCATAAAAAAACAGTAAAATTAAATAATTTCCAGAGAAAAACCCTAGAATTCGTCGTGTTCTTCATAATCAAATGAGGATTCGAAGGCGTTATCGAACTCCGATTTGGGCGTGCAAGTAGTCGAATCGAAGCTCTTGACGAGTACAATAAATTTCTACAATCTATACCACTGCAGAAGCATCAAATAATTTTCTATTTATTTTATTAAATTCGAATTTAATTGGTTTAAATTATGACTTTTTGATTTTGATATTATTTATGTGTTTTGATGATTGCATGTTGTTGATCATTGAATTCTGGTAAATTTGGTATATTATATGTTGAATTTTGAGTTCCAAATCATAGAGAAATTGAAGTTTGATTCTCTGAACTATAGAATTAGGGTTGAATGTTCTTGACTGTTCTTGATTGAAATTTAGGTTTTCATTTCTGTTAAACCTGGGTTAATTCTGAGGTTACCAGCGTTTTGGGCTTGATTAGAGGATTCGATTTATCTGATTACATATGTTTCTAAATTATGTTCAAGGCTCGATAATTATTATTAAATGATTTTAAAGTGGGATTCGGGTATTCGAACCTTGTTATTCATTTCTAAGAGGATTCTTTTACCCGTTTAAATTCCGAAAAAATGTTCAAAAATTCGTATTAAATGCTAGAAACATCATTTTCACCCCTCTTTGAAAAATTGTTCTTATCGAATACCTTGCGTGTTATGTGCTACCTACTTGATGTGTTATATGCCTATGTGTTCATTGTTTGACGACTTTAGTCATAACTTTCAATCCGTAAATCGTATTTGGGTGAAACGAAGGGTAAATAAAAGCTTATGACGTCTATGTGACGATTGGAATAATATGTGATTGAGTATTGATAGATACTTGTGATGACTAGTAGAGAACCGAGGCATAGAAAAAGAAAGCAAGTGATCAGTAAATATAACTGAGGTGTAGAAAAAGAAAGTAAGTGATCAGTGAGTAGAAATGAGGCATAGAAAAAGAAGACAAGTGGTTGTTGAGTAGAATCGTTAGACGACTGCAAGTGAAGTTGGAAATTATTTGTGATAAGGAAAATGTTCTTAAACCTTCTTGATATATATTACAAGTATACCCTGATGTTCATGTTTTATATTACAAATAATTTAAATATACCTGAGTTATATCCGATGTTAGCATGTGATAGTTGATTTTTTTAACCCTAAACCCTGATCATATCATTTGATATTTGAGTTGTAAGACTTATTCATTGTGAACCATTGATTGTCAAATACCAAGATACTAAACAACACAAATACGATACTACCCCACAAATACATATACACCATATACCAAATACTGAAACAGAATTGCTCGAACATACAGAAAGTTATATACCCTACAATACCTTGTAACATCAAAGATCTACACATTGTATAACCGTTGAACCATTGTTCATCTAATACTTGATTCTTTTACAGGATTGAAGCCATTCTTCATATATACCTTGATATACCCTAATATTACTCATAAATTACATTATGCTCTGAAATAAATGTCTTATTAATTTTAATTATAATTCTGTTTTATTGAATTACAATGTTTATCATATTGAATTATTTTAGAATTGGATAGTTTTCTTTATGTGAACCAGATTCGTGGTCAGACCAGATTCATGGTCGTATTAGGCCAATGTGTTTCTTGGATCCAGTTTATAGAACAGAGTTGTGTGCCTTGCTCGGGGTTAGTGCGTGACTAATCCGCAACCTAAACTTGATTTTAAAATTTAAAATGAATATCCAATTCTAATGATTGTTTGATAAGAAACTTGATTCCTCTGAATCATTTCAATTGATCGTTGTTTAACCTTAGTTATTACTATTATGACTTGCTGAGCTAGTTAGCTCACTCCTGCATATCTTTTTATGTGATTCTATAGTTAAAAAGAAAATTGTTGGTAGCGAGGATTCCCAGTCCAGTGTGCGAGCTAGGATTTCAGGTTGAGTTGGATCGAGCTAGCAGGAGCTTTATATTGTAGTTTTGAGTTATGCAAGTTTGTAAGAATAATTTCATTATCAGTTGTAAGTTAAACTAGTTGAGATTTGGTACGATGTAATAAAAGTTAAGGTTGTGGTTTGTTTTCATACTTTAACCTATTGCGATCCGTGGTTGTGTAAGAAAGGGTCAGTGCATATAATATTTTATATACAGGTTTATATATTGTGTGTGTGTTGTGAACCCCAAACTTCCGACCCGGGTTTGAGGGCGTCACATGTTTGGTGTCAGAGCTACAGGTTATAAGTCACTGAAACAAGCCTAGATTATTGGGATTGGGTAGAGGGTTAAGATTAGGAATAAGAAATAGAATAATAGGACGTCGAGAGGTTGAGTGCGACTGTATAATAGGTTGTTGGCATGGGTCGTGTCGTGATTCAAAATTCTTATATTGAGGTGTTGATTTTTAAATTGGAGCGATGGCTGATCTTACTATCCCTATACCATCTGATCATTTGGAGCCTTCTGTTCATGGACCATCACTGTTAGTCGCGAATCACGTGCTAATAATTCACGCAAGTATACGTGATCACAAGTAATATAGAATTATGTTAGATATATTTGAGATGTCATATCTAATATGATTCATGTTTAGTTTTCAGATCTTAACAAACATGACATATCAGGACTTACTGAAATCAGGACTTACTGAAAGTCAGAACTTAATATCAGAACTTAAGGTCATATCAGAACTTAAGTGCCGGAAGACTTTCAAATAAGGAAGGAAGCTGATTTACAGTAGAAGATCGAGACTAAAATAAAAGAAGATATGCATGTAAAGAATTATAAGACTGGAAGACTTGTAGAAGATATCTGATTGATATATTTTAGGAGACAAAATTATATTCCATATCAATTAGAAGTTATCTTGTAACTGTGTACTATATAAACACAGACTTAGGGTTTGCACTATATGTGTTATCTTTATCGAGAAGATTATACATTGTAACCTAGCAGCTCTTAGTGATATTTGTTCATCACTGAGAGAGAACAACAGTTCTTATTGTAACAGAGTTTATTCAATATACTTGATCTTTGTTACATACTTGTGTTAAATCAATTTGATTGTATAAACACTGTATTCAACCCCCTTCTACAGTGTTGTGTGACCTCACAATTGGTATCAGAGCTTATTTGTTAACACACATACAGTAAAGATCCAAACAATCATGTCTGAAGAAGCACAAACTCCAACCAAGCCCACCAAATCTGAAGAAACTCAAAAGACTCAAACCCAGAGTCGATATGAGACTATTAGGGTTCCCATACTGAGACCTTTTGAGTATTCCAGATGGAAAGTGAAGATGGCTATATTTCTGGAAGCTACAGATCTAGAATACCTTGACAGAATTAATGAAGGACAACATAAGCCTACCAAGCTCTCTGTTGTAGTTGCTGATCAACCAACAAAGACCATACCAAAGGAGAAAAGTGAGTACACAGCTGAAGACATCTCATCTATTGCCAAGGATGCAAGGGTAAGGCATTTACTGTATAGTGCTATTGATAATGTCATGTCAAACAGGGTAATTAATTGCAAAACTGCAAAGGAGATATGGGATGCTTTGGAGATAAGATGCCAGGGAACTGATGCAATCAAGAAGAATAGGAGGACTATACTCACTCAAGAGTATGAGCACTTTGACTCAAAAGCTGATGAGTCTTTAACTGACTTATATGACAGGTTTGTCAAACTCTTGAATGATCTGTCACTGGTGAACAAGGAATATGATCTTGAAGATTCAAATCTAAAATTCCTTTTAGCTCTTCCTGAAAATTGGGAGTTGAAGTCTACTACCATAAGAGACAACTATGACCTTACTGAAACTACTCTTGATGAAATTTATGGTATGCTCAAGAGTTATGAACTTGAGATGGATCAAAGGAGCAAGATGTAACGACCGAGGAATTACGCTTGTATTATATTATAATAATAATAATTATGAGTATTATTATGTGATTGAATGTGTTAAGTCGTTGAACCCTAACTGCTATGTGTTATGTGTTGGTTGTTTTGATCCAAACGTGTTTTGGATATTTATTGAGCGTTCTATCGTCAGTTATATATATTATATCAAAACCTGTACAGCTCAAAACTATGTTTTAAAAGCCCGTATTTCAAACAAAATCATTGGCCCTATTTTGCCAAAAATGCCCTATACCGTATCGCTATTCTGAACCCCTAGACGTTTTACAAATTGACCTTTTTCGCGAAAAACGACTTTTCCGGACCCCTTCGGGTACCAAAAACCCCACAAAAATCACATTTTTATTTTTATAGGATTATGAAATTATCATATATCATTTTTCTTTGTATTTTTGTATTTTTCACAATTTTTGGGAATTTTTAGTATTTATTTTGTATTTATTGGATATTTAAAAATTCATTATTAATACCCTAAAAAATTATAAAAATTGGGGCCAAATATTTTTATTAGGAGTGTAATTAGACCCTTAATTTTACTTAGGGGTATTATTTTCATAAATATAAATACCTGAATTACTATTAATTAAATCAGTTAATTATACTTAAAAATCAGAAAATAAAAAGAAAATCAGAAAAGGGAATTAGGGTTAGGGTTTGTGAAGAACAGAGCAGGAGGATCAAAGGCGATTTTGATTGTGATTCCGGAGTCCAAATCGAGCGTGTGAGTATTCGTTTTGAAGCTTATGATCTGTAGTTTTCAATTATGTGATTCTTTTTAACGTTTGATTGATCGAATTGAAAGTTGTTATTTTCGGGTTTTAATCACGAATTCGGGTTTGATTTTCTGTGTGTTGTTTGATGTTTTGGTTGTTAGAGTCGTTTAGATCGTTGATTTTGGAGTCGATTGACACCAGTTTCGTCAAATTTGGTTAACGTTTGGAGGAACTCGGTTTTCCGATGAAGTTCATCGGAGAACTTCGACTTGTGGTCGGAGATGGCGGAGGGGGGATTATCTGATGGTGGTGACGCTGTGGGGCGACGGCTGAAACTCTAGGGAATCGAACGGAGTCAAAAAGGAGGAGAAACGATGATCAGGAGGCTCGTTTTTCGCCTCGCCGGAACCCGTCGCCGTCGCCGGATTCTGGGACGGTGACGGCTGTTCTTCGTGACCCGATAACCCGAGGTCGACCCGGTTTGCAACCCGGAAACGACCCGGGTTTGATCCCCAAAACCTGAAACCAATTCCCTGAATTGTGTTTTTGATTTATTAATTATTTATTTATATTTTAGTAAATCAAAATCAGATTTTAAAAATTCTAATAATTAATTAAAAATTAGTTCTAAATTCTGAAAAATAGTATTATTAATTTCTAAATTATTTTATTAATTTATAAATTCGAATTTAATTATTTAATTAATTATTTAATTATTTATCTAATTATTTATTAGTTATCTAATTAATTAATAATTAGGTAATTAATTAATAATTAGGTAATTAATTAATAAATAAGGATTAAAAATAATTAAATAATATGATTAATAATTCAATAATTAGTTATTATTACGAGTAATAATTCGATAATGAGAATTATTATTCGAGCGATAGTTATTCGAATAATATTGTAGTGATTATTTATATCGTATAATTAAATACCGATAATTAATTGATTAACGAATTGTATAAGTTTCAGTAATAATGTAATAAGTTCGATAATTATATGAGGATTGCGAGTAGCTCGTATTTATACGAGTAATTAATCGTTAAGTTAGATTATAATTCGAGCACATAGTAGATATTCGATAAATAGCGTATCCGTTAATAAAATCGATTGATTATTTGTAAATAATCGATCTAATCGAATAAATATCGATAAGTTATAAATATTATAATAAATTGTGATTAATCCTGATAATTAGAGATTTATTATTTTAGATTATTAAATAAGCAATTATTAATTATTTATTAGTTATTTATTTATTCAATATTTAAAAAGTGATTAATTATTTCGATAATTAATCACATAATTTTTAATAAATCATAACTTCTTCATTTTAACTCCAAAAATTATAAAAAAATTATTTTTGACTTTGATTTTTCTTAAATAATTATTTAAAAAATTATTTTAGGATTTAAAAGGTTGTAATAATTATCTATATTGAATAATAAATTGAATTATCAGTGTTTAATTCATAACAATTCAACCGTTAGTCCGATTTAAGTGAAACGAAGACCCCTAGACTCAGAAAAATGAGACGAATCCAATAAAAATAGTTGTAAGTTATAATTTATTCTGAAAAAGAGTGGTTTGGTGATAACTGATAGTTCGTAGGTCCTAGTAGGGATATAATTGAGCCGAATAAATCCCGAAAAATTATAATAAAATCAGATAAGACTAGTAATGCAGGTATAAGCCTAGAATTGATTCTAAAAATAATTATAAATCTAGAAATTAATTATGTGCTTTATGTGTTACGTGTTATATGTGATTATGTGCATAAATGTGTTGTGTAAATATATATATATATATATATATATATATATATATATATATATATGCGAGTCAGATAGAAACGCATGGGTAGACTGATAAGGTTGCGTGATATCAATTCAAGATACACGTATGTAGTAAATTATCTAAACACCTATCTTTCCATGATTTGTTCAGTGTTAGCAAGGCAGAGCAAGCTAGGGTCAGAAGGCAGTAAGTTAAACCAGGTTAAGTACGCGCAAGGCAAGTTTTTCCCCTATTCTAAATTCAGAATAGTGATTTATATTTCCTTTCTATCGTATCAATTCTCTTTGATAATTATTGTTCATATACACTGTTACCCATTTATTATCACTTGTTCCATTTCATTTCAATTCTTGATTTACCCAATTTATTGAATTCCCTGTTCATATTTCAATTCCTTTACCCTTGTTACATATATTCTGGTATATCCTGGTGTTGGGTTATATCAATAGCATACCGATTGTTCCGGATGCTCAGCCTTGGACTGGATGGTTACTATAAAGGTTGGGTTTTTTCCCAGACCATTAATTAATAGGCCATAGTTGCCTGAGTACTCCTTATGTTGGTTGGGTCTATGCAGTTGGGTATAGATCCGTACTATATTCTGACTGATCAGCAGATTATAGTGCATATGTTGGTTCTTGTTTCCAGTCTTGTTCATTTGGCACTCGCCATCATTGGCAAATTATTATCATATACAGATACAGATGGTTGTTCAAACCAGCAGCTTATTGGTTCATTTATTTCTCTCTCTTTATAATATATATATATAAATTGTTGCAGGCTTGTTGAGCAATTTTGGCTCATTTCTTTTATTGTCACTCCTATTGTTTTACAGTTAAGGTAGAGAATGAAACCCATCAGGACCCGCATAGTCAAGAAGCGAGTCAAGCAGCGGACCCTCTTATACCAAGAGTGTTCCTTCCTATTCCCGAAGAGAGCTTTGAATTGCCAGATCAGGTGTAGCAGGATAAGTAGTAATGTTGGGTTGAATAAAAGTTTTGTGTAGTTTGAATAAAAGATTGCGTAGTGAAACTGTAGATAGAATAAAGTTTTGTAATAAAGAGAGTTCTTGAGACAGGTTTTATTTAGTTGGGTTTGTAATAAAGTGTAGTGCATGATTCTTGTTTCCAACCTCAACCCTTAAAAGATCCTGAGTAGTGATAGTTCGGGGTAATTATTATATTAATATTCCGCTTGTGCCGGTATAGTTGGTAATTGTTGTTAATAATGCCCCAAATCTATACCCCTGATTTGGAGGGTGTTATAGTTGGCATCAGAGCTTAGGATTGACCTTGGAAAACAAGAATGTTAGGGTTAAGATAAGATAGGAAAATAAGATAGGATGAGGGTAAGAGTGTTAAGATTGTTTGTCTATGTGATTAGAAGTTATGAGTTATAGGATTGTGATTTGATTGTTTTGTGTTATTATTTTTATGTATATTAGATGGCTTCTTTATCATCATCTACGGAGAGGACCGAGACAGATCCAGTGGATGCACAGGTAGTAGCCCCAGTGTCAGAGCAGATCTTACCTCCATTGCCACCTGAGCCAGCACCAGAGATACCACTTCCCCCGGAGGTACCAGGTTTTGCAGATTATTTTCCATACGTTGAGCCAGAGATACCAGATATTCCACCATTAGAGTTTCCGATGTTTGATATTCCTGATATGGTTGATCTTCCGCAGTGGGAGGATTTAGAGCCTCAGATTCCTATGCCACCAGTTGAGATTCCAGAGATGCCACCGATGGAGCCAGAGGCAGAGCCGCCTGTGTATGCGCCTATGGAGCAGCCTGTCTTATTTCCTGCCCCATTAGCCATTTATGCACCTGTTCCAGGAGTGTATCAGTTTCCTCAGCCAGAGTTTATGGATGAGATCGTGGTAGATGGACCATTACCTTCTCGAGGTTCCAGCACTGATCTTCATGAGCATCATACCGTGACTTACCAGCGCTTTCAGGCAGAGAGGGAGGAGAGGATTAGATGGCAGAACCAGTGTAGAGAGATCCTTGGATTGTATGAGACACAGACGGATGGTCCTGTCAGAGCATTACGACCGGATTATATACTGAGAGAGAGACTACATCATATTCACCGGGTTAGTTCGCAGCATCTTACTGATTTGAGACAGCAGGATCTTAGTGCGGAGACAGCATATCGCAGAGCATTGGGACTTACCGAGGCAGTGCTAGAGGCAGTGCAGGAGGAGTTGAGCCACGTACCACCAGGATTTTGAGACCAGCAGATCGATGAGTGTTGTATTATGTATATTTTGTAAATAGAGGCAGCATAGTATTGTATGACTAGTTTGTATGAGTGTAGCTACTGACTCTGACTGATAGTAGTAGCAGTACGACTGTTATATCATAGGGTTTTGTATCAAGCACTGACACCTGTAGCTGGTGTTCTACCTATATATATATATATATATATGAGATAATCTTTTGCACGTTTTGTTTATTTTATTTCCAGTCATTTAAGCATTTACATTTATTTCAGTACCATTGCATATTTACAAATGTAGTTTTATTCACGATCATGTTGTAAAAAAACAAAAAAAAAAAAAAAATTAAAAAAAAACTATCATACTATTTTATCTATTCAGTTATTTAATAAGTTATTTTATTTCTCGAATCGACTGTTTTAATATATGTTTAATATACTGTTATTAAATAAGATCCATTATTTATTTATCAGAAAAATGGCACCTAAGAGAAAAGCGCAGCCCGACTCATCGAATGGAAACACCGAGGGCCAAAACAATAATAAACAGATGGATCAGATGTTTAATCTCATGCAACAGCAGATGTTGATGATGCAACAACAAATGCAGCAGCAGCAACAGCAGTTCCAGCAACAGATGTTACAGCAAGCCGCTCATCCAGGACATCAAATACCACCAGCAGCACCTACGACTACTTTCAAGCAATTTCAGTCGGTGAAGCCACCGAAATTTATGGGTTCCACAGATCCTACAAAAGCGAGAGCTTGGCTGAAAGAGATGGAAAAGGCTTTTTCATTGGTAAAGGTTGAGGAAGAGCAGAAGACAGATTTCGCTAGCTATTTTCTAAAAGGTGAAGCTAATTACTGGTGGGAATCGAAGAAAGCTTTGGAAGAAGGTGTGGTGACCTGGAACAGATTCACTGATCTTTTCTTGGAGAAATATTTTCCTCGTTTTATGAAGAACCAGATGGAGATCAAGTTCCTGGAGCTGAAACAAGACAACTTATCGGTTGCGGATTATGAGACTAAGTTTACTGAATTGGCAAGGTTTGTTCCAGAGCAGGTGGATACGGACGAGAAGCGGGCCAAGAGATTTCAGCAAGGACTAAAACCATGGATTCGTAGCAGGGTAGCTGTGTTTGAATTGACAACTTATACGGCTGTTGTTCAGAAGGCTATGATTATTGAAGGAGAAAGCGAAGCAGCTTAGAAAGAGAAAGGACCAAGAAATTTTCAGAATCGTTTCAACAAAAGGCCGGAATTTCAAGCTCGGGGAAAAGTAAATTTCAAAAGGCCAGAGCAGAACAATCAGAGGATGGGAAATCGACTACCTGCCCCAACTCAGCAAAGGCTTATTCGACCGTCTATACCTGATTGCAGAACGTGTGGTAGAAAGCATACAGGAGTTTGCAACAAGCTAAATGTTACGTGTTTCAAGTGCAAGCAAAGGGGACACTATTCTGGAGAATATCCAATGGGAAAAGCAGAAGTTACTTGTTTCCAATGTGGGAGAAAAGGACATATCGCCAAAGACTGTAGAGGAATTGCAATGGCTGCCAGTATTCCAAGAATTTTAGCATTACCTCCACCTCCACTACCACAGCAAAATCAGCCCAGAGCAAGGACTTTCAACATGTCAATGAAGGAAGCGGTACAGAGTCCGAATGTGGTTGCAGGTACACTTCCTGTAAATTCCGTAAATGCTTTAGTATTGATTGATTCAGGAGCTACTAGATCTTTTATTTCTGAAGCCTTTATTTCTAAGATAGATTGTGAGATTCAGTGGTTGGATGAAGTGTTAGTCATAAAATTAGCGAATAATGATCAGGTTGCAGTAGATCGAGTATGTCCGAGCTGTGATATTGAGATAGGGAGATGTCATTTTTCAGTTGATTTGATACCTTTTAGGTTAGGGGAGTTTGATATTATTTTAGGAATGGATTGGCTGTCTAGTAATAATGCTCAAATTGACTGTGCGAATAAGAGAATGAAATTGCAAACTGAAGAAAATGAAACGGTAATATTTAAAGGTGAGAAGCAAAAGCAGAAATTCCTATCAATAATGCAGACGAGAAGATTGCTACGTCAAGGATGTCAAGCTTATTTAGCCTATGTACGGGATGTTGATAAGGGAAATTTGAAGATTGAAGATATTTCTGTAGTTTGTGAATTTCTTGATGTTTTTCCGGACGAATTACCAGGACTTCCACCAGATCGAGAAATCGAATTCACTATTGACTTGACGCCAGGGACTGAACCAATTTCGAAAGCTCCATATCGAATGGCACCTATTGAAATGAGGGAATTAGCAAAGCAGTTGCAAGAACTTCTTGACAAAGGAATTATAAGGCCAAGTGTATCCCCATGGGGTGCGCCAGTATTGTTCGTGAAAAAGAAGGATGGTAGTATGCGACTGTGTATTGATTATCGTGAGCTGAACAAGTTAACTATCAAGAATAAATATCCTTTACCTCGCATTGATGATTTATTTGATCAACTAAAAGGAGCAGCATGGTTTTCAAAAATCGACTTACGATCAGGCTATCATCAGTTAAAGATTAAGGCCGAAGATATTCCAAAGACAGCGTTTAGAACAAGATACGGACACTATGAATTTCTTGTGATGGATTTTGGATTGACGAATGCACCTGCAGCGTTTATGGATTTGATGAATCGAATATTCAAGAAGTATTTGGATAAGTTTATCATTATATTTATTGATGACATCTTGATCTATTCAAAGACGGAAGAGGAGCATGCAGCGCATTTAAGAACGACATTGGAAATATTACGGAAGGAGCAACTTTATGCAAAATTTTCCAAATGCGAATTTTGGTTGAAAGAAGTGCAGTTTTTAGGGCACATCATCGGCAGAGAAGGCATTCAAGTTAATCCAGCAAAGATTGAAGCCGTGTTGAATTGGGAAAAACCAAAGACGCCGACAGAGGTTCGAAGTTTCTTAGGTTTGGCAGGATATTATCGAAGATTTGTCAAAGATTTTGCGAAGATAGCTACACCGCTGACCAAGTTAACTCGACAAAGTGAAAAGTTCGAATGGAATAGTAAGTGTGAAGAAAGTTTTCAAGAGTTGAAGAATCGGTTGGTGACGGCACCAGTATTAGTATTGCCAGACGAGCAAGGAAATTTTGTTATCTACAGTGACGCTTCATATCGTGGTTTAGGATGTGTGTTAAAGCAACATGGTAACGTCATTGCATATGCGTCGAGACAACTTAAACCTCATGAACAGAAATATCCTACGTATGATCTGGAATTGGCAGCAATTGTATTTGTATTGAAGCTGTGGAGACATTATCTGTACGGTGAAAAATGTGAAATCTACACGGATCATAAAAGTCTGAAGTATATCTTCACGCAAAAGGAACTAAACATGCGACAACGTCGATGGCTGGAATTGATTAAAGATTACGATGTTACAATCAGTTATCATCCAGGAAAAGCAAATGTTGTAGCAGATGCGCTAAGCAGAAAAGAAAGATTGAATCGGTTGACTTCATGCGAAGAATTGGCCAGGGAATTCGACAAATTGGAAATCGAAATTCGTATTCCTAATGAATCTGCAGAAACTATCTACGCTATGACTTTCCAACCAGAATTGCTGGAAAAGATTCGCCGTTGTCAAGAAGAAGTGATGAGTCAAGACGATAACTTAACAGGAGAAGAGATTACAACTCAGAAAGATAATGAAGGAATTTTACATTTTGCGTCAAGAATCTGGATCCCTAACGTGGCAGAATTAAAGGAAGAAATTATGCGAGATGCGCACAATTCGAAGTATTCCATTCATCCAGGAAGCACGAAAATGTATCGCGATTTGAAGGAAAACTTTTGGTGGCCGAATATGAAGAAGGAGATAGCAGAATGGGTGAGTAAATGCTACACATGCCAGCAAGTTAAAGCAGAACACCAACGTCCGAGTGGGTTATTGCAACCATTAGACATTCCAGAATGGAAATGGGAACATCTAGCGATGGATTTTGTGGTAGGACTACCGAAGACTAGGGCAAATCATGATGCGATATGGGTAATCATTGACAGACTTACGAAGTCGGCACATTTTCTACCAATTAATGAAAGATTTTTGCTCGACAAATTAGTGCACATGTATCTCAAAGAAATTGTGATGCGTCATGGAGTACCAGTATCAATTGTATCGGATCTAGATCCTCGTTTCAATTCAAGATTTTGGAGGCAATTTCAAGAATGTCTAGGAACGAAGTTGAATATGAGTACAGCTTATCATCCGCAAACTGACGGCCAAAGTGAAAGGACAATTCAAACGATTGAAGACATGCTACGAGTTTGTGCGATCGATTTTGAAGGCAGTTGGGATGAACATTTACCCCTAGTGGAATTTTCTTATAATAATAGCTATCACGCCAGTATTGGAATGCCACCGTATGAAGCATTATATGGGAGGAAATGCAGATCACCCGTGTACTGGGATGAAGTTGGAGAACGCAAGATTTTGGGTCCAGAATTAATTCAGCAGACAAAAGAAAAGATTAATCTTATTCGAAAACGAATCGAGGCAGCACAAAACAGACAAAGCAGATATGCAAACCAAGCCAGGAAGGATATGGACTATCAGGAAGGAGAACACGTATTGCTCAAAATATCGCCATGGAAAGGATTGACCAGATTTGGCAATAAAGGGAAATTGAAGCCACGATACGTTGGACCATTTGAGATTTTGAAGAAAATTGGGAAAGGTTGCGTACGAGTTAGCTCTACCACCCCATATGCAGCACATTCACAACGTATTTCATGTATCTATGCTTAAGAGGTATAATCCTGATACAAGGCATGTAATAGAGTATGAACCAGTAGAACTTCAGGTAGATTTGTCATATGTAGAACAGCCAATAAGAATTCTAGATAGGCAAGAGAGGGTATTAAGAAATAAGTCTGTGTCATTAGTGAGAGTTTTATGGAGAAACCCAGTGGTTGAAGAATCAACCTGGGAGCTTGAAAGTGAAATGCTAGAAAAGTATCCTCAGTTATTTGCATAATTAGATTCTGAGGACAGAATCTTGTTAGGGGGGAGAATGTAACGATCGAGGAATTACGCTTGTATTATATTATAATAATAATAATTATGAGTATTATTATGTGATTGAATGTGTTAAGTCGTTGAACCCTAACTGCTATGTGTTATGTGTTGGTTGTTTTGATCCAAACGTGTTTTGGATATTTATTGAGCGTTCTATCGTCAGTTATATATATTATATCAAAACCTGTACAGCTCAAAACTATGTTTTAAAAGCCCGTATTTCAAACAAAATCATTGGCCCTATTTTGCCAAAAATGCCCTATACCGTATCGCTATTCTGAACCCCTAGACGTTTTACAAATTGACCTTTTTCGCGAAAAACGACTTTTCCGGACCCCTTCGGGTACCAAAAACCCCACAAAAATCACATTTTTATTTTATATGATTATGAAATTATCATATATCATTTTTCTTTGTATTTTTGTATTTTTCACAATTTTTGGGAATTTTTAGTATTTATTTTGTATTTATTGGATATTTAAAAATTCATTATTAATACCCAAAAAATTATAAAAATTGGGGCCAAGTATTTTTATTAGGAGTGTAATTAGACCCTTAATTTTACTTAGGGGTATTATTTTCATAAATATAAATACCTGAATTACTATTAATTAAATCAGTTAATTATACTTAAAAATCAGAAAATAAAAAAAAAAATCAGAAAAGGGAATTAGGGTTAGGGTTTGTGAAGAACAGAGCAGGAGGATCAAAGGCGATTTTGATTCGTGATTCCGGAGTCCAAATCGAGCGTGTGAGTATTCGTTTTGAAGCTTATGATCTGTAGTTTTCAATTATGTGATTCTTTTTAACGTTTGATTGATCGAATTGAAAGTTGTTATTTTTGGGTTTTAATCGCGAATTCGGGTTTGATTTTCTGTGTGTTGTTTGATGTTTTGGTTGTTAGAGTCGTTTAGATCGTTGATTTTGGAGTCGATTGACACCAGTTTCGTCAAATTTGGTTAACGTTTGGAGGAACTCGGTTTTCCGATGAAGTTCATCGGAGAACTTCGACTTGTAGTCGGAGATGGCGGAGGGGGGATTCTCTGATGGTGGTGACGCTGTGGGGCGACGGCTGAAACTCTAGGGAATCGAACGGAGTCAAAAAGGAGGAGAAACGATGATCAGGAGGCTCGTTTTTCGCCTCGCCGGAACCCGTCGCCGTCGCCGGATTCTGGGACGGTGACGGTTGTTCTTCGTGACCCGATAACCCGAGGTCGACCCGGTTTGCAACCCGGAAACGACCCGGGTTTGATCCCCAAAACCTGAAACCAATTCCCTGAATTGTGTTTTTGATTTATTAATTATTTATTTATATTTTAGTAAATCAAAATCAGATTTTAAAAATTCTAATAATTAATTAAAAATTAGTTCTAAATTCTGAAAAATAGTATTATTAATTTCTAAATTATTTTATTAATTTATAAATTCGAATTTAATTATTTAATTAATTATTTAATTATTTATCTAATTATTTATTAGTTATCTAATTAATTAATAATTAGGTAATTAATTAATAATTAGGTAATTAATTAATAAATAAGGATTAAAAATAATTAAATAATATGATTAATAATTCGATAATTAGTTATTATTACGAGTAATGATTCGATAATGAGAATTATTATTCGAGCGATAGTTATTCGAATAATATTGTAGTGATTATTTGTATCGTATAATTAAATACCGATAATTAATTGATTAACGAATCGTATAAGTTTCAGTAATAATGTAATAGTTCGATAATTATGTGAGGATTGCAAGTAGCTCGTATTTATACGAGTAATTAATCGTTGAGTTAGATTATAATTCGAGCACATAGTAGATATTCGATAAATAGCGTATCCGTTAATAGAATCGATTGATTATTTGTAAATAATCGATCTAATCGAATAAATATCGATAAGTTATAAATATTATAATAAATTGTGATTAATCCTGATAATTAGAGATTTATTATTTTAGATTATTAAATAAGCAATTATTAATTATTTATTAGTTATTTATTTATTCAATATTTAAAAAGTGATTAATTATTTCGATAATTAATCACATAATTTTTAATAAATCGTAACTTCTTCATTTTAACTCCAAAAATTATAAAAAAATTATTTTTGACTTTGATTTTTCTTAAATAATTATGTAAAAATTATTTTAGGATTTAAAAGGTTGTAATAATTATCTATATTGAATAATAAATTGAATTATCAGTGTTTAATTCATAACAATTCAACCGTTAGTCCGATTTAAGTGAAACGAAGACCCCTAGACTCAGAAAAATGAGACGAATCCAATAAAAATAGTTGTAAGTTACAATTTATTCTGAAAAAGAGTGGTTTAGTGATAACTGATAGTTCGTAGGTCCTAGTAGGGATATCATTGAGCCGAATAAATCCCGAAAAATTATAATAAAATCAGATAAGACTAGTAATGCAGGTATAAGCCCAGAATTGATTCTAAAAATAATTATAAATCTAGAAATTAATTGTGTGCTTTACGTGTTACGTGTTATATGTGATTATGTGCATAAATGTGTTGTGTAAATATATGTATATATATGCGAGTCAGATAGAAATGCATGGGTAGACTGATAAGGGTGCGTGATATCAATTCAAGATACACGTATATAGTAAGTTATCTAAACACCTATATTTCCATGATTTGTTCAGTGTTAGCAAGGCAGAGCAAGCTAGGGTCAGAAGGCAGTGAATTAAACCAGGTTAAGTACGCGCAAGGCAAGTTTTTCCCCTATTCTAAATTCAGAATAGTGAATTATATTTCTTTCTATCATATCAATTCTCTTTGATAATCATTGTTCATATACACTGTTGTCCATTTATTATCACTTGTTCCATTTCATTTCAATTCTTGATTTACCCAATTTATTGAATTCCCTGTTCATATTTCAATTCCTTTACCCTTGTTACATATATTCTGGTATATCCTGGTGTTGGGATATATCAATAGCATACCGATTGTTCCGGATGCTCAGCCTTGGACTGGATGGTTACTATAAAGGTTGGGTTTTTCCCAGACCATTAATTAATAGGCCATAGTTGCCTGAGTACTCCTTATGTTGGTTGGGTCTATGCAGTTGGGTATAGAGCCGTACTATATTCTGACTGATCAGCAGATTATAGTGCATATGTTGGTTCTTGTTTCCAGTCTTGTTCATTTGGCACTCGCCATCATTGGCAAATTATTATCATATACAGATACAGATGGTTGTTCAAACCAGCAGCTCATTGGTTCATTTATTTCTCTCTCTTTATAATATATACATATATATTGTTGCAGGCTTGTTGAGCAATTTTGGATCATTTCTTTTATTGTCACTCCTATTGTTTTACAGTTAAGGTAGAGAATGAAACCCATCAGAACCCGCATAGTCAAGAAGCGAGTCAAGCAGCGGGACCCTCTTATACCAAGAGTGTTCCTTCCTATTCCCGAAGAGAGCTTTGAATTGCCAGATCAGGTGTAGCAGGATAAGTAGTAAAGTTGGGTTGAATAAAAGTTTTGTGTAGTTTGAATAAAAGATTGCGTAGTGAAACTGTAGATAGAATAAAGTTTTGTAATAAAGAGAGTTCTTGAGACAGGTTCTATTTAGTTGGGTTTGTAATAAAGTGTAGTGCATGATTCTTGTTTCCAAACTCAACCCTTAAAAGATCCTGAGTAGTGATAGTTCGGGGTAATTATTATATTAATATTCCGCTTGTGCAGGTATAGTTGGTAATTGTTGTTAATAATGCCCCAAATCTATACCCCGGATTTGGAGGGTGTTATACTCATGGTATGGTACCATATGCGGCTGAGCAACCTGACCTACTGACTCCTGAGAAGGAACCCTCGGAATACCTGCACCCTGCTGGGGTAAACCTAACTGTAGATCCACATCATGCTCTCCCATCCCCTCTACTGGAATCATCTGAACTATGTCCGGCTCTGGGGCATGCACTGGTATAGGAGGTAACAATGGTGGTGGTGGTAACTCCTGCTCAATACCTAGTATAAACTGGTGCTCAATAGGTAAAGGAACCATCGGCTCGAAGAACTCAAATGGATCAAACATCTCTATGGGGTCATGCACTATCCCCTGTACTGGTGGTACCGGCTCCTGTGGCAATGGTGGTGGAGGTGGTAGAGGAGGAAACATATGCTCAGATACTGGAGGTATGGCTGGTGCTACTGGCCCAGTGACTGTCCTCTCGGAAGATGCAGAATAACCAGAAGATGCCATCTGATAATATACCAAAGAAAAGAAAAGGTCATTAACAATCCTAAGATTATTTCCCTATTCTAATCTGACCTAAATCCTAACACTATTCATCCTAATTTGACTATCCCTATCTTATGTGATCTCCTTATCCTATCTTAATCCTAATGTTCTTGTTTTCAGGTTCCAAACCTACAGCTCTGGTACCAAACCTGTAACGCCCTCCAGACCCGGGGTATAAGTCTGGGGGTTACTAGCTAATCACCAAACCTGTACAATTTGATTAACAATTAATAAAGAAATAAAATTAAACCCCTTTAACACTAACCAGGATCTTTTTAGGTTGAAGTATGAAAACAAAAACCACTAACTACTTTTATTACAAACCAACATTCAAAGTCTCACAAACTCTTTTTATTACAAACCATTGTCTAATTCATTTTAAGCTAAGTTCAACTTTTATTCAAACACACACACCTACTATCTATCAACACTCCACCTGCTCGGGCAACTCAAAGCTTTCTTCCTGGATTGGGATCAACACCTTGGGTATAAGAGGATCCTGAGGCTTGACTCGCTTCTTTACCACTCGAGTCCTGATTGGTTTCATATTCCTTCTTAACTGAAAACAATAAGGTGAATAACAACAAAAAGGGTGAGCCAAAAGTTGCTCAACAAGTCCACAAACATATAAACAGTGTTAAAGCATTTTAAATGAATCCGCCATCCCAGGTATATCTGCCAAGATATAACCTCACGAGAATAGAAAGAAGGCCATTACTGGCGAGTACAAATAAACTAAACTGGACATAAGTTCACATCTATATTCTGCTGATCAGTCAGAATATAATGCAGATCCATATCTCAGTATAGATCCAGTCGGGTACCCAGGCACTACGGCCCACGTCGAGGCACCAGTCATCCCGGTCCTCAGGATTAAGACACACTCAATCCCAAAATATCCTTATCCAGTCCATCGCTCAGCAACCGGGACAATCGGTATGCTTTGATATATTCCAAACACTAGAATATATCAATCTCCATGTCTTACCAACAGAATATGAATCAAGAATTAAAAGAAACGGAGAAATCAAGAATTAAAATGAAATATGAACAAAGGAATAGGGATTGTATATTAGTGATCAAGAACAATAATCAAGAGAATGTAAATGTGATAAATATTTGAATCAATATCACTATTCTGAAAGTAGAATAGAGGAAAAACTTGCCTTCTGCGCGACTTACAACAATTGAATCACGTATGTCTATCACCTTAGACTATTACCGACTCAACTAGCCTGGCTGGCTTAGCTTCTGTTGGCAAAACAGACTGGTTAAGTCACGTCGTACTTCATTTGCATCTTGAATCGACTTCAAACTGATCCTAACATCTACCCATGCGCTTATGACTGACTCATGTATTACATATAAGCAAGTAAGACTCAATTAACCACGTAATACACATAAGCACATAAGCATATAATCATTTTTATGGTTAAAATAATTTTTAAAACCAAAATCGACTCGCTGATTGCTCAACTGATCGTTATCTGACTCGTTTCCCATTTTTCCGGAATTTTTCGGACTCGTCTCGGCACGTAACTTGACTGATAATCAAACAAGTCACAAAATCAACTAACTTCTAAAAAAAAAAAATTAAGCTATGATATTGTTTTTAATGAAAAGGATTCATTTTTCTGAGTTAACAGGCTTTCGTTTCACGCAAAACGGACTAACGGTTGAATTATTATTAATTAAATATTGATAATTCCATTATTAATCATTATAAATAATTATTACTAATTTTTAAAACCCAAAAATAATTTTTAAATCATTATTTAAGAAAATCAGAATTAAAAATAATTTTTCTATAATTTTTGAAATTAAATTGAATTTATTATGATTTATTGAAAATTATTTGATTAATTATCAAAATAATTAATCACTTTTAAATAATTAATAAGTAATAAATAAATAATAAATAATTAAGAAATTAATTCAATCTGATTTTTAGAAATTAATTCAGAATTATTTATAATATAAATTAATTAATTAAATTATTAATTAATCAATTTACAAAATAAATAAAACTGATTTTTAAAATTAATAAAAATAAAATCAAAATCAAAATTTCAGAAACAGTTGTCAGAAATTGGTTTCTGACAAAAACAGATCAAAACCGGGTAATCCGAACGGGTCAAACGGGTTGGATTCCGGGTCACCAAGAACACGCCGGAATTTTTCCAGATTCCGGTGAGTTCCCGGAGTCCGGCCAAGCTCCGATCAGCCCCAAATCAACACCGTTTGGTGCTGTTTTTGAGCGCTTTTCATTGCAAATCAACACAGCAATCCAACCACGGCCAAAACATCACAGAATAACTCCTGAATCAACTTCTCCGGCAAAATCGACATAAACTCCGGCCAAAAATCGAATTTGCAGAATCGTACATAAAATCAAACGTTATATAATGCAAAATGAAGCTAAGAACATATACAATCAAAGCCCTAACATTACAAGAACCAAATATTCACAGAAATCATCGAGTTGTGTTTTGAAAATTCGACCTAAACCCTAGAATTCGTGAATCACTATCCAAGCATCATTTGTTCAATTAAACACCATGAATCGACTGTAAATCATCTAACAAAGCTATATCAAGCATCAAAACATCACAATAACCCCAGAATCAAAAAGCCCTAATTCGAACATAAACCCTAAAAATCAAAAATCAAAACGATGCAATAAAACGTGAAATTGATGCAAGAAACAGAAAGAACGGATCACAACATTCGATTTGAGTACTTGAATCACACGATTTGATGCTGTAATCAGTGAGAAATCACGACTTGATTCTTCGACCCGAATCTGTTCTTCCCGACCCGATTTCAGAGAATTTTTGGTAATTTTGCAGATTTTAATGATTAATTATAATTAATTAAATAAAAATTAGGCTATTTATAGTAGTAAAAATAATACTCCTAATTAAAATTAAGGGGCTAATTATACATTAAATAAAAATATTGGGCCCTAAATTTTATAATTTTGAGTATTAAAATTTAATTTATAAATATTTTATATATGCAATATATATGCCGAAAATTCCCAAAAATTGTGAATAATGCAAAAATGCAAAGAAATAATATAAATGAAAGTCCTATAATTTTATAAAAATAAAAAGGTGATTTTTGTGGGGTTTTTGACACCCAATGGGGCCCGAAAAAATCATTTTTCGCAAAACGAGAAAATTTATAAATTATCTAGATGTTCAGAACAAGGCGATTGTAAAAGCCATTTGATGAAAAATAAGGCCCATTATTTTATTTAAAATACTGGCTTTAAAATCATCGTTTGGGTCATAAAACGTTTGAAATAAAACCTATAAATGCATAATAAAATATCTGAAAAATACCTTAAAATACAGAAATGACATGGAATACACGTATCACGTACCGGTTAGGGTTTATCAGATAATCACACATAAATGACACATTAATTCATATATTTTATTATAATCATGATATAATATAAACGTAAAGTTCCCAGTCGTTATAATATACATCCAACTTGACATCCTTTTACCACCTCTTAGTTCCACTTTCATACAGGTCAATTTTGTTCTACAATTTGGTCCTAATCAACCCTGTAAGTCATTTTTCACCATATTAGAGTCACTTTGCACCCTATAAGAGTCATTTCCACCATATATACAACAATTAACATGTTAAAATCATATACATCCAATTTGACATCCTTTCACCACCTATTAATGCCACTTTCATACAAGTTAATTTTGTTCCACATTTTGGCTCTAATCAACCATGTAAGTCACTTTTCACCATATTAGAGTCACATTGCACCCTATAAGAGTCACTTGCCATCATATATTGATACAATTAACATGTTAACATCATTTACATGCAATTAGACATCCTTTAACCACCTCTTGGTACCCCTTTCTTACAAGTCAATTTGGGCCACATTTTGGCTCTAATCAAACATGCAAGTGACTTCTCACAATATTAGAGTCACTTTGCACCTTATAAGAGTCACTTGCCATCATATATCGTTACAATTAACATGTTAACAACATGTACATGCAATTAGAAACCCGTTTACCACCTCTTAGTGCCACATTCATATAAGTCAATTTTGGTCCACATTTTGGTTCTAATTAACCATGTAAGTCACTTTTCAACATATTAGAGTCATTTTGCACCCTATATGACTCACTTTCCACCATGTATTTGTACAATTAACATGTTAACATCATATACATCCAATTTGAGATCCTTTTACCACGTCTTAATTCCACTTTCATACAGGTCAATTTTGTTCCACATTTTGGTTCTAATCAACCATATAAGTCACTTTTCACCATATTAGAGTCACTTTGCACCTTATAAGAGTCAGTTTCCACCATATATACAACAATTAACATGTTAACATCATATACATCCAATATGACATCCTTTTACCACTTATTAATGCCACTTTCATACAAGTTAATTTTGTTCCACATTTTGGCTCTAATCAACCATGTAATGTTGGATTTTTAACGCAGCGGGGGCATGGCAAAACACTTTTACACATACAAAATCCAAATAAAAGCATATAAATCGTGAATAAAAATTCGAGGGATCGAATCTAACCTTTTAAAATAATTCGGAGACAACTGTCAGAGATTCTTAGCAGTTGCTCCTCAAGTGTGAAGCACTCCACCAGTATCCACCAAGAAAACGATGTTAAGGAGGAGGAAGGAGGTGGAGAGAATTGGGTTTTCCAAACTTTTTGGGTTTTCGGGTTCGATGTGGGTTAGAATAAAATAGGGTCTATAATAGTGTATTTATAGGCAAAATTTTCAGCTGAAATTTTCCCATAAATATTATTATTATTATTCCATTTATTATTTTCATTAATAATTAAAACACCTTTTAATCATTAATCCTTTTCTAAACACTTTAGAAATAATTCTCTCTCTTGATTTAATTTCCAAAATTAAATCCTTTAATTAATAATATTAAGAACTTTTCTTAATTAATTAATAATCAATTAAATCTCATTTAATCAATTATTAAATTTGCCAATTAATTATTTATTTCATAAATAAATAATTATTAGCCATTATTAATTAATTCCTCCACCATTAAATCATTCTCTTTTTATGGTGTGACCCTGTAGGTTCAATATTAAGCCGGTAGTAGAAGTAAATAATAAAAAAACTATTTTATCATTATTTATATAAATTCTCTAATTTATTAAATATGATTAATTAATTAATCACATTTATTCTACATCGTGAATGATGCTTCTCAACATATTGCGACTATCCGGATAATATGAATTCACTGCTTAGAATACAAAGAACCTGTCAGTGAATAGTTACCGTACAATAAACTCCTTCTACCCTACAATGTCCCGATTAAATACAAGGCATGGATCTCGTGTCAAGCCTATCTAATTCAATCACTTGCTTACCATTTACTATGCGTAGTTCTATGCAAATTAGAAACTCCTTTCTAATTTCATTCACTCTGGCCAGAGATTCCTAAACTAGCATAAGTGGATCAGCCTTGAACATTCGCTTCCTTCACTGGAAGGGGTAGATCCTTTATTGATCATACACTATCTTCGTGTACAAATTCCTATACCCAAAAGAGCCCTAATAATTGTCCCTGGAGACTAAGAACTAAACCAAAGCATAGTTCAGTGTACACAAGATGACTATGATGACCTCAAGTCTAAGGATACTTGTACAACTATCACTATGTGAACAATTGCTGACACGTGAGTGAACTCCATCAGTTGTTCAGCTGTGCGAGTCATGTTCAGTGAACTTATTCCATAATAAGCACCTACATACTAGCTATAGTGTCACCACACAAATGTCTATGAGAACAGACATCCTTCATAATGAAGCAAGCATAGTATGTACCGATCTTTGCGGATTATTAATTAACAATTAGTATTCCTATGACCAGGAACTATTTAAGTTTAGAGTTATCATCTTTTTAGGTCTCACTATTATGATCTCATCATAATCCATAAAAAGCTTTACTCTAAACTATGGTATATCTTATTTAAACACTTAAATAGATAAAGCCCGTAATAAAAACAAAACAAGTCTTTATTAATATCAATGAATCAAAACAAATTACATAAAAGTTATTCCTAAATCCTAATACATGATTGGACTTAGGACATATTCCTTTCAATCTCCCACTTGTACTAAAGCCAATCACTCTGGTATCTAATACCCATCTTGACGATCAAAGTGACTTTCATAAAGTAGCTTTGTGAGTGGGTCTGCTATGTTGTTATGTGTGTCAACTCTAATTCAATACAATATAACAAATGTTATCGCGCTCCCACTAACCCTTTTGTAGACGCATGGTTCATCTGCGTTTTTGATAAAATCAAACTCTTTGATTGTCTCATCAAAACGAATGTTCCATCTACGAGAAGCTTGCTTTAAACCACATATGGTTCGCAGTAGCTTACACACTAGGTTTTCATTTCCCTTGGAAAGAAAACCATCTGGCTATATGCCAGATCACATAGTCGTAGTAAGCAGCAATCGCAAGCAAAATCCGAACTGATTTTAACAGGGCTACAGGTAAAAGACTTCATCAAAGTCAATCCATTGCCTTTGTTTGAATTCTTTTGCCACAAGCCTGGCCTTATAGGTCTCCACCTGGCCATCTGCTATAATCTATCTTTTGTATACCGTATACATAGATTCCATTCTGGATTTCATGGCACTATGCCATTTCTCTGAGTCAACACTACTCATAGCCTCATTATAGGTCACAGGGTCGTCATCATCAAATGATTGACAACTCATTGTCATTCTCAATGACAAGGCCATATTACCTCTCAGGTTGGCGAGACACTCTTCCTGACCTACGAATGGGCTGTTCCACAAAAGGTTGTTCAGTCAGAACAGGTGTTTCCATTTGATCCGTAGTAGTTTGTGCTTCTTGAACTTCATCAAGTTCAATTTTGCTCCCACTGTTCCCTTCAAGGATAAACTCCTTTTCCAAGAAGGTAGCATGTCTGGAGACAAACACCCGTTGATCGGTGCAAAAGTAATACCCTAAAGTCTCTTAGGATATCCCATAAAACTACATTTTACGGATCGATATTCCAGCTTATCTGGGTCAACTTACTTGACATAAGCTGGACATCCCCAAATCTTAACGTGTTTAAGACTCGGTTTCCTTACTTTCCATATCTCATACGGAGTTTGAGGAACAGATTTGGAAGGCACCATATTCAGTAAATATGCTGAGGTTTCCAATGCATAACCCCATAGGAATACTGGAAGATTTGCATAGCTCATCATGGACCGAACTATGTCTAACAATGTTCGATTTCTCCTTTTAGATACCAATCTAGAGGAGTCCACTGGGAGACTATACCATTTTACTTTGAGATAATCTAGAAATACTCCATTAAAGTATTCACCATCTCGATCTAATCGAAGAATTATAATACTATGTTTGGTTTGTTTCTCCACTTCATACTTATATTCTTTGAACCTTTCAAAGGCCTCAGACTTGTGTTTCAACAAACACATATTCGAATCTAGATCTATCATCTATGAAAGTAATGAAGTATGAAAATCCACCCATGGCTTGCGTAGACATTGGTCCACATACATTTGTGTGTACCATTCCTAGCAAATCTGCAGCCCTCTCTCCATGTCCACTAAATGGAGACTGCAGTGCCACTATAAAGTGAGATTTTCATCATCCTTTTTCTTTTATTAGTTTGTTCAATCTGAAGTAAATTATGTCACATATATACAGACCATTATTTAAAGTACCACGTCCATAAAGAATATTATCTCTAAGAATAGAACATTCATTATTCTCAATAATAAATGAAAATCCAGCCAAGTCTAACATGAGAATAATATTCCTCACAATCGAGGGAACAATATAACAATTATTTCAAACAATAGTCTTGCCCGTAGGCATATGTAAATGAAATGATTCTACATCTTCAGCAGCAACTCTTGCTCCATTTCCATCAGTAGAATCACCTCCTCTTCCTCAAGAGTCCTACTTCTCCTTGGTCCCTGCAACAAATTGCAGATATGAGAACCACAGGCGGTATCTAATACCCAAGTAGAAATGACATGTTCACTTCTATCATGAACATACCTGAATCAGAAGCGGTAGTCTCACTACCCTTCTTCTTCAATTCTGCAAGGTAAACCTTGCAGTTCCTTTTCCAGTGCCCGCCTTGTTACAGTGAAAGCAAACAACTTTGCTCTCGGGGTCTTCAGCTTTTGGTGGAACCGGAGTTTTCTCACCTACTTTCTTCTTCTTGGAAGAGTTCCTCTTCCTTTTCTTAGGATTGGAACCTTCACCAATTAGAAGAACAGAACTCTTCTTAGGGGGAATATTCGATTCCGCAGTCTTCAACAGTTGTGGAGTTCAGGCAGGCTGACATCCAACATTATTCATGTGAAAGTTCACAACAAACTGCGAGAACGAACTCAGAAGCGATTACAAGACCAAGTCTTGGCTCAGCTCCCCATCATGGCAAAACCAAGTTGTCCCAAGACGTTCAATCAAATGGATCATCTTAAGTACATGGTCATTCACAGATGATCCCTCAGACATCCTACAACCGAACAACTCCTTTGATACTCATATCGAGCTGTCCTCCCTGCACATCATACAACTCTTGTAGATGGATTGAGGATAGTATGAGCATCCATATGCTCATGTTGCTTCTGTAGCTCAATGTTCATGAAAGCTAGCATATGCATTGAGCAACATTTGCATCAATCTATCCACTTACGATACACAACATGTTCATCTTATGTGCATCACTAGCAGGTTCAGTAGGCTTAGGTGAGTCAATCACGTATTCCAGCTTCTCAATCCTGAGAACAATTCTCAAGTTTCGAAGCCAGTCAGCATAATTAGGACCAGTCAATTTGTGAGCATCTAGTATGCTCCTGAGTGATAGTGCAGAAGACATGTAAGTAAATCTGTAAATGATAAACACATAACAACACTTAGCAAATATTCGATTTCATTTCAAAACACTATATGAATCGGGTCTTTATTCATAAGTGGCTCCCACTAGTTTTCCTAATTTATTCAACCCCCTACGTGAAAAATTAAGCATTCATAATGCTAGTGGGAATAGGGATCCTACATTCCATTACACACCCCGGCTGTAGCACGAACGCCATGTAATGTTCAATAGGCAGACAACTCTTGTCAATTACATCTCATGTTATTCCCTAATCAAACTTTAGCCTCTTGAATAATTGAGTCGGCTGTAGCACGACAAACTCAATATTCTAAGTCAAGTCTAACCCAACATTCCGTACAGTTGAATCAGTCCCCAAAGGCCCACGGCTGTAGCACGTACGACCTTTAGATTCTTATTCAATGTACACATCTCTATGTAATAGACAAGTATTTCTTATTTCGAAATCAAAGCCCTCGGCTGTAGCACGAACGACAATGATTCAAAAATAAGAACTACTTTTCTATCATGTTGGAAGGCTATGACCGACACAAGCCCGTTGTGTCATTGGCCAATTACTACTTGATATTATTTAATTTTAGAGGGATTATATTACGTTACAATCATAATCATATTATAAAGAGATTCTTCCTTTTAAATTAAATATTTCAAATCAATAATCAATAATCAGATGATTCCCAGATCGGGTGGAGCATTGTCAAGAGGCGTCACTTAATAACCCTTTCTTACAGATAGAAATCTGTTGTTGACAGAATCATCCTTTCTCTCATATCGAAAATTCATATTCAATTACGTGTTTCACAAACACAAGAATCTCATGATTGTATTCATAATATTGTTATTAAGGTTATGAAACAATTTCACTATACTAGGTTGTCTAACAAACGCCTTATGTTATTTAAGTTCACCTAAATCTATCATCGCATGATAAACTAAGCATATATCACATATATCAACATGAATAAACATCAAGGTAGGCATGTTACATCATCTAGCATTAGTCTAAGCATTATACATCTCTATGTATCACATGAAGCATTTAAAAGCAATTAAAACAGTAAAAAAGCTTTAAAACACTTCATGGAAATATAAACAGTTCAAAACTTTTATATAAACTAAAATTGATCACTCCATTAGATCCGTCTCGGAAAAACGAATCCAACGGTATATTGCACGCCCAAAACGGAGTTACGAAACTCCCAGAAAATCAATTTTAAAATCAACAGAGGGCTGTAACGCATTACAGGAACGCGTTACAGCCCTGTAACGCATTCCGGTGATGCGTTACCCCTTTTAAGCCATTAAAGGGTGTAACGCATTCCGTGAATGCGCCACAGGTGTGTAACGCATTCCCGGAATGCGTTACACCCCTATTTTTTTTTTCTTTTCGCCGGCTGACTTTTCTTCTCGGTTAACGTGCATGTCAGACCATGATCTTGTCTGTCTTCCGTGCAGCAGAGTTTGTACAGAAAGATAAACAGATATATATACATACAAACAATTCATATATATATTAATTATTTAATTACGAATTTAATTGTAAGAACTTCAAAAATTCATAATAAAAAATCTATACATCATAAAATTATGAAAAAAATACCCAGACGATCTACAACACTTGTAGAACCCAGATCAACATTCAAAATTATTCTGAGAAACGATTTCTCATCAGACAAAATTAATCCATGATATAACTTGTAAAAATCATAATTAATTCATACAAGCACATAAAATTCTGAAATTTTTACCACAGATCTATATGCATACAACCTATGCTCTGATACCATTGTTGGATTTTTAACGCAGCGGGGCATGGCAAAACACTTTTACACATACAAAATCCAAATAAAAGCATATAAATCGTGAAAAAAATTCGAGGGATCTAACCTTTTAAAATAATTCGGAGACAACGATCAGAGATCCTTAGCAGTTGCTCCTCAAGTGTGAAGCACTCCACCGGTATCCACCAAGAAAACGATAAGGAGGAGGAAGGAGGTGGAGAGAATTGGGTTTTCCAAACTTTTTGGGTTTTCGGGTTCGATGTGGGTTAGAATAAAATAGGGTCTATAATAGTGTATTTATAGGCAAAATTTTCAGCTGAAATTTTCCCATAAAATATTATTATTATCCCATTTATTATTCTCATTAATAATTAAAACACCTTTTAATCATTAATCCTTTTTCTAAACACTTTAGAAATAATTCTCTCTCTTGATTTAATTTCCAAAAATTAAATCCTTTAATTAATAATATTAAGAACTTTTCTTAATTAATTTATAATCAATTAAATCTCATTTAATCAATTATTAAATTTGCCAATTAATTATTTATTTCATAAATAAATAATTATTAGCCATTATTAATTAATTCCTCCACCATTAAATCATTCTCTTTTTATGGTGTGACCCTGTAGGTTCAATATTAAGCCGGTAGTAGAAATAAATAATAATAAAACTATTTTATCATTATTTATATAAATTCTCTAATTTATTAAATATGATTAATTAATTAATCACATTTATTCTACATCGTGAGTGATGCTTCTCAACATATCGCGACTA